>NW_008350357.1:51742-52203 GCF_000622305.1 Nannospalax galili
GCGCAAAAAGCCCCGTGTTCTCCTCTGCCTTGGTCTTTTATACTGGCTGCCATCAGAAGGTAACGCCCACGCAAAAATTTTCGTAGAGGGTCACCAGGGGTGATAGTGAGTGGAATCATTCCCACTTCCACCCCTTGATTCCTGGACCCATGAATCCTGGCTATAGGAGAAACTGTACCATATATTGGACGCTGATTCAAAGCATACACTGCCTTCTGGAGGACACTGCCCCAGCCCTATAGGCTATTGCCACCTAATTGGTGCTGTAACCGTGTCTTTAAGAGACCACTCCATCGTTCTATCAAGCCAGCTGCTTCAGGATGGTGGGGAACATGGTAAGACCAATGGATTCCATGACCATGGGCCCACTGCCGCACTTCTTTGGCTGTGAAGTGAGTTCCCTGGTCAGAAGCGATGCTGTGTGGAATACCATGACGGTGGATAAGGCATTCTGTAAGACC
>NW_008350357.1:56510-82991 GCF_000622305.1 Nannospalax galili
TATGTATTAGTCAGAGTCCTCCAAAGAAACAGAACTGGTAGAATGAATGTATATGTATAGAGATTTATCAGTTTACCTCACAGGATAGAGTCCGAGTAGTCCAACAATGGCTGCACCACACTGGAGAGGCTGAGAATCCGTAGTGGCTCAGTCCACAAGGCTGGATGTCTCAGTAGTCCCAATCTGGTGCTGAAGGTCTGACAAATTCCAAAAGATCAGCTAGTCTTCAGTCTACAGTAGCAAGACGAACTCACCAGTGAGAGAGAAGGCAAGCAGCAAGAAGCCAGTGTTCTCCTCTGCCATCGCCTTTTATATGGGTTGCCATCGGAAGGTAACACCCATATTTAGGGTGTGTCTTCTGGCTTTAGATGATCCAATCAAGAAGTTCTCTTTCATTTCAGTTAATCTCAGATCAAATCAAGTTGACACCCAGGATTAGCCATCACAGTCCCCTTTGTTGATTCTTGACCTTGTTTCCTGAGCAAATAATGTGTGGTTTAAAAAACCTTTCCTACACCTATATCCTCTAGGTTTTTGCCAATGTTTTCTTCTAAAATTTTCACAGTTTCAGACTTTACATTGAGGTCTTTGATCCATTTGGAATTGACTTTTGTGCAAGGTGAAAGAAAGGGGTTTAATTTCATTCTTCTACAGGTGGAGGTCCAGTTTTGCAAGCACCATTTGCTGAACATGCTGTCTTTCCTCCACCTCCAGTGAATGTTATTGGCCCCTTTGTCAAATATCAGGTGGCTGAAATTTCATGTACTCATATTTTGGTTTTCAACTTTGTTCCACTGATCTATGGGTCTATTTTTGTGCCAGTGCCCTGTTGTTTTTATGACCATAACTCTGTAATACAGTCTAAAATCTGGTATAGTAATCCCCAAGCATTGCTCTTAGTGCTCAGGGTTACTTTTGCTATCCGAGGTCTTTTGTGCTTCCACATTAATCATGGTATGTTTTTTTTCTAATTCTGTGAAAAACGTCATGGGGATTTTGATTGGAATTGCATTGAATCTATAAATGGCTTTTGGTAGGATGGTCATTTTCACAATATTAAATTTTCCAATCCATGAGTAGTGAAGGTCCTTCCATCTTCTGATGTCTTCCACAATCCCTTTCTTTAAAGATTTAAAATTTTCATTGTAGATGTCCTTAATGTTTTTGGTCAGGTTTGAGATATTTTATTTTATTTTTTGCAGCTATTGTGAAGGGGAGTGATTCCATGTACTCTTTCTCTGATTTCTTGTTATTAGTATACAGAAAGGCTACAGACTTTCGTAGATTAAGTTTATATCCTGCCACTTTACTGAACGTGATAATAATTTCCAGTAGTTTTCTGGTGGAATTTTTGGAGTCTCTTAGATATATCATTTGCAAAAAATGATAATTTGATCTCTTCTTTTCCAATTATTACTCTTTAATTTCCGTCTCTTGTCTTATTGCTCTTGCAAGCACTATGTTTTATAAAGAGAAGTGGAGATAGTGGACATCCTTGTGTGGTTCCTGATTTCAATGGGAATGCTTCCAGGTTTTCTCCATTTAGAATGATGTTGACTGTGGGATTTTTATATGTGGCTTTAATTATGTTAAGGTATGTTCCCTCCAGTCCAATTCCCTCTAGGACTTTGAACATAAATGCATGTTGAATTTTGACAAGTGGATAATGAAAATGTGGCCCATTTAAACAATGGAGATTTACTCAGCAGTAAAGAAAGATGAAATAATGAAATAAGCAGGTAAATGGATCGAAGTAGAAACTGTTATACTAAGTGAAGTAACACAGACCCAGAAAAAAAAATGATGTATGTTCTTCCTTATATATGGATCCTAGCACCAAATCATTATAATTGAGTATGTATGCAAACATCACTACAGGAACCAGGAAAATGAAGAGGAATGGGGGGTAAAGGAAAAGAAAGAATCTGAAAGAGAAGAACAGGTGTCAACAAGGGAGATATGGACAATAATGGTGTTATTTTAGGGGAAGGGGGCAAGGAAGGGTATACAAGGAACCTAGGGGATGAAGGGAAAGAAGGAGCTCAAGAGAGGTGGGAACATAGATGAAGGGTATTATTAAGGGAGGAATGGGATGAATGGGGGGACCTTAAATGGGGAAACCATGGTGGAAGGGTTAGACCATGTGAGAGATAAATAATAACTAGCTCGTTTTAAAAAACCCTAGGGAACCATATTAGGCCAGCAACCTACTGGTAAAAATTATACATATCAAATCAAGGAATATATGTCTAGACAAGGTTTATCTGAGAACAATTGGTCTTTGTCCAAGGTTTATCTGCATGGCACATGGTAATTAAAGTACCAGACTGGTGGAACTAACCTTCTTGGATGTTTAACACACATACTTTGAGGCCTATACTAATTTGGTCAGATGGACATAAAGGACAGTTTTTGCTCCTTGCCCTCCTAGGTTGACTAGTTCCAGGGGACTATGAGCATCTCTCAAAATGTCCTATAAGTGTGGTGAGTCACCTGTCCTCTTGATCAAGGAGGCCGTGGAGACTCCACAAGATGGACTTGAACCAGTGTCCAGTCTACAAAGAGGAGGGTCAACACAGAGGAAACATTTCTTCCATGCTTCCAAGTGAAGCGGGCCATTGTGAAGCAGGATCTTTCTCTTGTCTTCACATAGACAGAACTGGTAAAAGAAAGAAGCCAGGGGCTCCTCCCAAGCCCATGTAACCCCTGAGGCACAAATCCTCAAACGGCCTTAGAAGTAAACATAAATTGGTTTATCTGGGCCAACTGTATAACCTTAAACACCCAAAAGAAAAGTATAACCAAAGATTAAAGGGGCCAATATAATTTTTGAGTCCATATGTATACCTAAATGCTACATAACAAGAAACAATGACAGATAGGAGATACCTGTTTTTGAGTTGTTGGCCAGGGTGGCCAAAGAAACTCCCAGATAGTAACCCAGCATAAAACTGGGAAAATGAACAGCAAACCCCAATCTTATCTAAAGGAATATTGACAACTGTTTGCTGCTAGGTGAGGAGCAGCTGACCTTCCTAAAACAAAGACCTCTAGATAAGCTGACTAGATTCACTGGATGGAAAACTACTGGGGAAAGGCTGGGGGTGCCAACAACACAGAGGACAGTAGCAGGGATGACAGAGTGTAAGGGTTCCAGTGGAGGGGGTGAGGCTATAGGTGGGTGCCATCTGGGAAGTGGGTATATAGATGAATAAGATTGTTTAGGATGTTCTGTGTGATGTACACAGAAAAACATTAACAAATTTAGAAAATGAGTTATATTTGAGGAAGAAGCATAAAAATTTACATCATGTGAAGTAGTAGAGTTGATAAACATTACCACTGATATCTACCTGATGACTTTATATCCATACACAGGTGCCAAGGATCCGAGTGCAACAGACCATGACTAGTAATAATCAGATACGTACAGATTAGAGACACATGTGCCAACATCTAAGTGTTATTAGCAAAGACAATGAGTTTCTGTAAGAAATAGTATATTTGAAAATGAAATGGAGATCTTTTAAAGGTTAAAAACTCATTTGATTTCATATCTTACAAGGTTTATACTGAGTTCAATATTGTATAACTGTATTAATTCAACTGTGAAACTAAAAATTTTGTAGCCACTTTTAAAAGAAATGTATCTTTGCTCTGGAAATTGTTATTTAATATGTTAAAGCTGTAATGAAAATAAAGGTTAAAAACCCATTCAATTTTATGTTTTACAGGGTTTATAGTGAGTTCAATATTGTATAACTGTAGTAATTAAACAGTAAACCTAAAAATTTTATAGCCACCTTTGAAAGAGATGTATCTTTGCTCTGGAAATTGTTATTTAATATGTTAAAGCTGTAATGAAATGCTTCTTCTAAAAAGTAAAATATAAAAGTAAATAAAATATAAAATATGAAAACCTAGACCAACCAGTTTTACATATCCAATAAGAAAATAACTGAGGCACAGCAATAACACAAACAGAAGCAGATTTCAACTCACCAAGGGAAACCTTGAGTTTCATACCAGACTCAGAAACAACAAAATAAATCCACATGCCAAATCACAACTAAAAAATAATAATATGGAAAACCAAAACAGTGTGTTTCCACCAAACACCACCAGTCCTGTAGAATAATTCTACAAGGAGAACTCCTAGAGATAACCCAGAACACAGAATTTAAAAGAACAATCATAAACATAATCAAAGAATTTAACAAGTTTAAAGAACACACAAAGAAAAAGAAATCAAAGAGCTAAAAGAAGATAGGGATAAACTTCTGACTGAATTCACAAGAGATAGAAGTATTGAAGAAATATCACGCTAAAATGAAGAAAGAAGTGAAAAACTCAATAAGCCATTTTGAAAGAACAGGAGAAAGCCTCACTGTTAGAATGGATGAAATGAAGTGAAAACAGAATGTCAACACTGGATGATAAAGTTGAAGAATTAGACTGCTCAAACAAAGATTATGAAAAACTAAAAATACAAACAAACAAAAAACCACAGGAATGGAATATGCAGGAAATGTGGGACCCTTTGAAAAGACCAAATCTATGCATCATAGGCATAAAGGAAGGAGAAAATTTTAGGTTAAAGGTATTGACTAGATCTTAAACAAGATTGTGAAAGATAATTTCTCCAAATAAAGGAAAGACCTTCCCATAAAAATACAAGAAGGACATAGAACACCAAATATACAGTACCAGAAAAGAAGCTCCCCATGGCATACTATAGTAAAATTCAAAAATATAAAGAACAACAACAACAAATACTGAAAGCTGCAAAAGAAAAACAACAGCTCACATATAAAGGAAAACCCATCCAAATAACAGGTGACTTATTAGTGCAAACTGTGAAATCCAGAAAAGCCTGGACCAAAGTATTTGCAGTTCTAAATGACCATAGTTGCCAACCCAGAATACTTTACCCAGCAAAAATGCCTAGTTTAGTTGAAGGGAAAGGAAAAATCTTCCACTGCATGAAGAGGTTGAAAAAACACATGTCCACAACACCAGCCAGTCAAAGGATACTTGAAGCAATACAAAGAATGGAGAAAAGAACAAATATACCCTAGGGTCAACAGAAAAACTAAATAAAGGTTTAATTGTGGCAAAAAATTAGACAAAGAATGCAAACAGGAATCAAGATGATGGCAACCAAAATATATCTTTCAATTATAACTTTAAATGTCAATGGAATGAACTCCCTAGGCAAAAGACACAGGCTAGTTGAACAGATTAGGAAACAAAATCCATCCTTTTGTTGTCTGCAAGAAACCCATCTCAACTTCAAAGACAAGCCCTGCCTTAAGGTAAAAAGATGGAAAATAATATTACAAGGAAATGGCACTAAGAAACAAGCAGGGATTGCATCTCTAACATATAACAAAATAGACATCAAACTAAAACTAATTAAGAGAGATTAAGAGGGTCTCTTCATCCTGATCAAAGGAACAATTAGCCAAGAAGATGTTACAATAATGATCATATATCTATCAATCTTTGGTGTACCTAAATTCATAAAAACAACACTCCAGGACTTTAAGACACAGATTAACATAAACTCAGTAATAGTAGGGGACTGCAATACCCCACTGCCTCCATTAGACAGATCAACTCGACAAAGAACAAAAAGAGAGATACCTGAATTAAACAATACCGTACATCAAATGGACCTAACAGACATCTTCTGAGTATTCCACCAAAGCACCAATGAATACAATTTCTATTCAGCACACTATGGAACTTGCTCAAAAATTCATCACACACTGGGGCACAATACAAACTGCAACAAACACAAAAAATTGAAATAATTCCATTCATTCTATCAGAACTCAATGCAATAAAGCTTAAAATCAATATCAGAAGAAACCCTAGTAACTACAGGAACTCATGGGGATTAAACAAGACACTCTGGAATGATGAGTGGGTCAAAGGAGAAATTAAAAAAGAAATAAAAGTATTCCTGAAATTAAACGTAAAGGGCAACACAACACAGCAAATCCTCTGGACACAGTCCTAAGAGGGAAGTTTATAGCTCTAAGTGACTACATTAAAAAATCAGAAAGAGCACAATTAAATGACTTAACATTGCAACTCAAGACTCTGAAGGGCAAGAGCATATGAAACCCAAACCCACCAGATGAGGAGAACTAACAAATATCAGAGGAGAAATTAACAAAATAGAAACAAAGAAAACAATACAAAGAACCAATGAATCTAAGAACTGATTCATGAAAAGCTAAATAAGATAGACATTTCCTTATCCCAGCTAACCAAAGAAAGAAAGAGCAAATCCAAATCAACAAAATCATAGAGGAAAGTGGAAACATCACAACAGACACCCCGAAGTTCCAGAACATTATAAGGCAATACTTTAAAAACCTCTATTCTATTAAATTTGAAAATCTAAAAGAAATGAATAGATATCTAAAATCATGGGAAACACCAAAGCTAATCCAAGAACAAATCAACAGTTTAAACAGACCCATAACATATATGGAAATTGAAACAGTAGACTAAAATAATCCTAAGCCCATATGGATTTACATCAGAATTCTACCAGATGTTTAAAAAAGACTTCCAACCAATACTACTTAAATTATTCAAAAAGATAGAAATAGAGGGAGAACTCCCAAGTTCCTTCAATGACACTACTAAAACCAGATAAAGACACAATCAAAAAAGAAAACTATAGTCCCATATCCTTAATGAACATAGATGCAAAAATTCTCACCAAAATACTTGCAAACTGCATACAGATGTACATTGAAAAGGTCATTTACCAAGTCAAGTAGGATTTATTCCAGATATTCAGGGATGGTTCAATGTACACAAGTCAATAAATGTAATAAAATATATAAATGGACTCAAAGACAAAAACCACATTGTCATGTCAATAAATGCAGAAAAGGCCTTTGACAAAATTCAGCATGCATTCATGATAAAAGGCCTAAAGGGAATTGGACTGAAAGGAACATACCTCAACATAATTAAGGCTATACACAGCAAACCCACAGCCAACATCATTCTAAATGGAGAAAATACCAGAGGTATTCCCATTAAAATCAGGAACCCGTCAAGGATGCCCACTATCTCCACTCTTTTTCAATATAGTGCTTGAAACTCTTGCTTGAACAATAATGCAAGAGACAGAAATTAAAGGACTACTAATTGGAAAAGAAGAGGTCAAATTATCCCCTTTTGCAGATGATATGATACTCTACCTAAGAGATTCCAAAAATTCCACCAGAGAACTCCTAGAACTGATCAACACTTTCAGTAAAATGGCAGGTTACCAAATTAATATACAAAAATTTCTATATACCAATAAGAAGCAATCAGAGAAAGAGTAGAGGGATACTCGCCAATTCACAATAGCCTCAAAAAATTACCTTGGAATAAACCTGACCAAGACATCAAAGATCTCTACAACAGAAATTTTAAAACTTTAAAGAAAGAGCTTAAAGAAGACATCAGAAGATGGAAGGATCACCCTTGCTCATGGATTGAAAGAATTAATATTGAGAAAATGACCACCTTACCAAAAGTAATATAGAGATTCAATGCAATCCCAATCAAAATACCCATGACATACTTCACAGAATTAGAAAAAAAAAATCCTTAAATTTTTATGAAGCACAAAATTCCCTGGTAGCCAAAGCAACCCTAAGCATAAAGAACACTGTGGGGCTGTGGGGATTACCATACCAGATCTCAAATTATACTACAGAACTATAGTCATAAAAAGAGCATGGGACTGGAACAAAAATAGACACATAGATCAAGGGAACAT
Organism: Nannospalax galili; assembly: GCF_000622305.1. Lineage (NCBI taxonomy): Eukaryota > Metazoa > Chordata > Mammalia > Rodentia > Spalacidae > Nannospalax > Nannospalax galili. Next base: position 64,309 of record NW_008350357.1, read on the forward strand.
AACTGAAAACTCAAACCTCACTATACACAATTTCAGTGACCTGATATTTGACAAAGGAGCTAGGCACACACACACACACACACACACACACACACACACAGACACACACACACATACAGCATTTCAACAAATGGCACTGGCAAAACTGGATCTCCACCTGCAGAAAAGTTAAACTAGATTCTTATCTTTGACCTTGCACAAAATTCAACTCCAAATGGATCAAAGACCTCAATATGAAACTGAAAAACTCTGAAACTGTTAGAGAAAAACATTGGCAGTAACTGACAGGATATATGTGTAGGAAAACACTTTCTAAATCAGACACCAGTTGCTCAGGAATTAAGGTAAACAATCAAGAAGTTGGACCTCAGTAAACTAAAAAGCTTCTGTACAGTGAAACAATTAAGAACGTGAAGAGAAAACCCACAGAGAGGGAAAAAGTCTTCACCAATGAAACTTTTGACAGAGGTTCAACATCCAGAATATATAAAGAATTCAAAAAACAAAGAACCAGGAAAACAAATGACCTAACTAAACAGTGGGCTAAAGATCTAAATAGAGACTTCTCAAAAGAAGAAAGATGGATAAGAAACATCTTAGAAAGTGCCCAATGTCATTAGTACTTAGGGAAATGCAAATTAAAACCACCTTAAAATTTCATCTTACCCCAGTCAGATGAAGAGAACAAATGATACAAAATGCCAGCAAGGATGTGGAGAAAGGGGAATGCTCATTCACTGCTGTTGGGATTGAAAACTCTTACAACCCCTATGGAAATCATTGTAAAGAACTCTCGGAAAATTAAAAACGAACCTACCTTATAACACACTTAAACCAATCATTGGCATATACCGAAAGGACTCATCCTATTGTAGCAATACTTGTACAGCTATGTTTGTTACTGCTCTTTTCATAACAGCTAAGAGATTGAAGTAACCTAAGTGCCCCTCAACTGATGAGTGTTTAACAAAAATGTGGCACATTTACGCAGTGGAATTATTCTCAGCAGTAAAGAAAGATGAAATCATGAAATTTGCAGGTAAATGGATGGATCTAGATCCTATTATACTAAGTGAAGTGACACAGACTCAGAAAAACAAAAGATGTATGTTCTCCCTCATTTGTGGATCCTAGCACCAAATCCATAAACATGAGTACATATCCTGATGTAATTGCAGGAACCAGGAAAATGGAAACAAACCAGGGAGGTAAAAGGAAAGAAGAAACTCAAGAGAGAATAGTAGAAGACAGGTGTTACTAAGGGAGAAATGTGTAAAAAGAGGGTAGTTAAATGGGAGGGGGGTAAAGAGGACTATACAAAGAACTATGGAATAAAGGGGAAGAAGGAGCTCAAAAGAGGTGGCACCATAGCATATAGAAATTATCAAGGGAGAAATGGGGAAAATGGGGACACTTTAAATGGGGAGGGTTGGGAGGGAGGATAAATCAGAGACAGATAGTGTCTAGCTAGTATAAAAAACCAGAGGGAATGGTATTAGTTCTTCACATACAATATCCCTATATGAGTCTGTGAGTATAGCTGAAGACTACGTAACAAGAAACAGCGTGAAACAGGAGAAACCTTTCTTTGAGTTTTTGGCCAGGGTAGTCCAAGAGACTCCCAAAATTACACAGTTTATTGCCACAGTCTTTGATTGCCTCCCAGAACTTGATGCTAAAACCCTACTCCTGAAGACAGGACATACTTTGGATACATGGTTTGGACAACGGAACTGGAACTGCCCTAGAAACCACCTCCCCGGAAGAGTAGCTCTCATAGCTTTGGAGAGCACTATGCAAACTGCTAAGGGAGAACATCAATCAATGGTTCAACACCAGCTTCAAGGCCTAAAAACCACATCAATGACGAGTGCAGCAAATGATATTGGTGCAGTAGTGGTACTTTTATCTTGGGGGTAATCAACAGCTGCATAATTGGACTTAAAGCCTACTCAGTGTGAGGAAACTCACGTGTGGTACTACAAACACAGCCAAATGCACATAGCTGGAGAAGTCAAAGATCTTAGAGAAAACTCGCACCCCTAGACAAATGTAATTTCTTATGGTGTGCAAAATATGAATCCTTAGATTTATAGACAAGTATCCCAGTCACCACCCATCAAAGAAGCTTCTTTTTCAAGAGACAGAGATAATTACAGAGTTCCACAACTGATCACTCACAGAGATTGTCTGTGAACTTCCCAAGTCTAAGTGGCACATCTAAGATGCAACTTCTACACCTAAGCCCCATGAAACATAGAACAAGGGATGAAGAGAACACTAATGCATCTTGCAATTCTCATCAATGAAGTTCCCTCATGCAGAAGGCCAGGAAAACATAAGGTCAAAAATGGCCAAAACACAGAGCATAAGAGTCTGCAGAATGTGGGTCCTTGGACAGGACTCCTATATCAAAATCCACCCACGTAGGGCTCAGAGACCATTGTGGAAAATGGGGTGGAATGATTTTAAGAGCCAGGGAGGAGGTGCATGCCCATATGAAAATAGTCCTAGAGGCTCCTGGGACTCTTCTCATAGGAACTTACAGCAACAGTGTCAGCATGCACAAGACCAATGCAAACAAACAGACAAAAACCCAGCACAGAACTTTTGAAATGAGCAGTAAGCCCCAATCTTAGTAGAAAAATTATTGGCAGCTGATTACTGCAGGGAGAGGAAGAGCTGATCTTCTTAAAGGGAGGGACTTTAGATAGGCTGACTACAACCCAGTGGGTGAACTTGCACTGAGGGACATCTGGGGACACTAACTTTACAAGACAGGCCTTAACAGAAATGACAGAATGTATGAACTCCAGTGTGTATGTTGGGAGGGGCAGTGTGGGAGGGTGCCAAAGGGGTAGGGCATATAAAGATTATTTTCTATATGAAATATGTCGGGAGCCATGCTTGACTTAAGCATTGAAGAAAAGAAGACTGCCACTTTAAGAGCTTCTAAGCTCTCTGCTTCAGCGGTTTGAGCTTACAGGCCATGCCTCCATGATTAATTAGGTACTCTGGAAACTTAGTTTCGTTTCTGTCTTTGGGCACCAGAGTTGGTGATGTGATGCAGCTACGTGCTCCATCCTTGGTTACTTTCTGTTAGTAAAATATCCTTGGTGATTTCTTGGTTACCCCTGATCTGACTCCTATATAAGATCTGTGTTCTTCACAACAAAAAGCCATTCTGTGATTGCTTACCTGACTGTTAAGAATAAACCTCATCTCATAAAATCAAGACTCTTGTCTTGGTTTCCTTCTTGTTGAAGCTCTAAGCCTGGTGGGCTTGGGGGGGGGTCGCTCGACAGAAATACACAAAAATTCTATAAAAATTTAAAAAAATAAAGCATTATGAAATTGAAAGGGGAGTGTGGGTGGGTGTCACTGAGCAGCAAGCGTATGTCTTAGGTGGTGGCATTATTAATAAGGATACTGAGGCCAGTATGCTTTTCACAAATATTTAATTCATAACACATGACAAGTTACACATCATAAATTCATACTCAACAAACCAGGATCTTTGCAGGGTATTGGAGGGAGAGAGACATGCATGTCCATGAACAAGGTTTGTCTTGATGGTTTGTGATGCTGGGCCAGTGGGTAGAAGGAAGGCAAGTCCAGAAGGTCTTTGAGAGCAATGGACAGGCAGATCTACCTGTTTGGTAGGTTTGTGCTGGCTCAGCTAAGGTGCTGGATGATCCAAGTTGCCAGAGCCAGAGCTGCACAGTGGCCTTCAAAAGCCTCTTATGCTAATGGGTAAATCAGCCAATATCTTGGTGTCTTGGGAGCATGGCCGTGTGCTTCTGAAGGTATTCCATTGGAAGCCTCTTTTTATGTCTCTATGGTGCTATTGGTGACCTGTGATCAGTGCGCACTGCTAAGGGCTTACTCATTAGCATATGGAGTAAACAAGCAAGTCCTTCAAAACAGCTTTATTCCAGCTACCTTAGGGTTGGCTCATTAGCAAAAGAAGCCAACATGCATCAGGAGGTAAAAAGTTATATTCCAACTTTCATTCTCAACATAGCATTAATCATACTCCTTACATTTCATTCCCTTGACACCTGACAGTTTTAAAGTTCTGGATGGCATCACATTGAGTTTACAGGGTCCAGACTTATAATTATACATAGTGTTAGTATGGCTTAAGTTTTTTCCTCATGTGTCTAGATATCAATCTTCTTAGAATTAAGATAATAGCATAAATGAGCAAAATCCAAATAAAAGGATAACATAGTTTATAAGAGGTTGTACTCTAGAGCCAGGAAATGCCTTGGGTATAAATAGAGGAGGCCGATACTGTACAAGTGGTCCATCCAAAGACTCCTAATGTCCAAGACAGTGGTGTGCAGGTGTACTAAGACCTTTCACATGGTCTTGTAATGCAATAATTTCTCAGTTAAGGACATGTATAAATTTATTGGTGTCATGGACCTGGGTTTTCTAAAATTTTTTTTCAAATTTTCCTGTGCTTTTTTAAAGGCTACTTGGATGTTGTTTTGGTTTTCATTAAATTTCTGTATGGATGTGATTTGATGTTCTGGAATAGTAAATCCTCTCAAAGGATCAATAGAAGAATTAATCAAATGAAAAGAAGCTATGGCACATCTTGCCAATAGAAATTTTCCACGGTCCAACAATGAAGACACATTGATTAGAGATTTTGAGTGTAGTGCCAGGAGAAGTACTGGAATCGTTTTTACCAATACGTGAGGTTATTATGAGGAAACAAAGATACCACTCACAGAGCCCAGTGTTCAGGATAGAATCTGAGTAGGGGAAAACTAAATAAGTTTGAACAAGGTCTGTTGTAGGTTGAGGGAAATATAGGTCAACATATAAATCAAGTATCAGTTTAATCAGCTTATTAATATCAAAGAAATAATTTGAGAACTGGGTATAAGACCTGTACAAAGGTAATCCTATGAGGGGAGGTCAAGGTTTTGGAACCAGGGAGGACTTTGGAAGTATCAAATACTAAAATTTGAATTCTGCATATTCCATTCTCTTCACATCCTTATATTTTAGTTGGATTTAAAATAGATACAGGGGGCTGGGGAGGTGGCTCACTGGTTAAGAATGCTGGTTGTTCTTGCAGAAGACCCAGGTTCAAATCCCAGCACCAACATGGCAGCTAACAACTGTCTGTAACTCCAGTTCCAGGGGATCTGACAGTCTCTTCGGTCCTCTGTGGGCATTGAATGACATGGGTATACTTACCTACATGCAGGCAATACACGCATACACATAAAATAAAAATAATAAATGAAATTTTAAAAAATAAATAAAATAGATATGGAGGAATTTAACGGTAACACCTATGCCTGTTTTCATATTAATGAGGTCAGTAACAGTAGCCATAAGCATTGTATGTAATTTCAGACAAGTGGTGAGTAAATGTTCAGTTTCAAACTGTTTGCATAAAAATTCAAGGAATTAGACAGCCTGAGAGTATCAGATCTGGCCTCCGCAGGGTGTAGGGGCTGAAACCTCTGCAGATGGCCTAAGAACACCTAGATCCAGCTCTTCGTGGTGGTGAGCCTTCCCAAAGCTTTCCCAAATCATGCCACACCCAACTGGGATTACCTGAAGCCCTCTCCCACGGCCCCAAGGTTAGACCATCCCTACTGTGGGGCAGAGAACCTAGAAGACTGCCTGAGAGTGCCTGATCTGGCCTCCACCTTCTGTAGGGGCTGAGAACTCAGCAGACTGCCTGAGAGTGCCAAAATCAGGCTTCACCTTAGCAAACTTCCCAAATTGTGCTCCGAGTACCCGCTAGTAGGGATCGAAACGTTAGAGGGAAGCCAAACTGCACCTAATGGGAGCCTGACTAGGGCCTCTGTGGGAGCTCCTGAGTAGCTGATCTGAAGCCATCAGTTCCCTTCCAAATAAAATCTGAAAAGCCTGCAGTTTTGACCAAGCAGCTTTACATACCCAATAAGAAAACAACCAAGGCACTCCAATAATACTAACAGAAACAGACTTCAACTCAACAAAGGAAGGCTTAAATTTCATACCAGAATCACAAACAACAAAAGAAATCCACATGCCAAAATCACAATGGAAAAATAATAGCATGGAAAACCAAACCAGCATGTTCCCACCAAATTCCACCAGTCCTGTATAAAAGTTCTACAAGGAGAAGCCCCTAGAGATAACCCAGGACACAGAATTTAAAAGAACAATGATAAACACAATCAAGGAATTCAACAAATTTAAACAACTCACAAAGGAAAAAAAAATCAAAGAACTAAAAGAATATAGGAATAAACTTCTGACTGAATTCACAAAAGAGACAGAAACATTAAAGAAAACAGGATTAAATGAAGAAGGAAGTGAAAACTCAATAATCCAATTTGAAACAACAGGAGAAAGCCTCACCACTAGAATGAATGAAATGCAAAACAGAATATCAACACTGGAGGATAATGTGGAAGAATTGGACTGCTCAAGCAAAGATTATGAAAAAATTTTAAAACACACATGAATGGAATATGCAGAAAATGTGGGACACCATGGAAAGACCAAATCTTTGTATCATGGGCATAGAGGAAGGAGAAGAACTTCAAGTTAATGGTATTGACCCAACCTTAAACAGGATTTTATAAGAGAACTTCTCAAAATTAAGGAACAATATCCCCATGGAGATACAAAGACACATAGAACACCAAATAGAGAAGAACAGAAAAGAAACTCCTCATGGCATATCATAGTAAAAACACAAAAATGTACAGAACAAAGAGAGAATACTAAAAGCTGCAAAAGAAAAACAACTCATATAAAGAAAAACCCATCATAATCAGAGCTGATTTATCAATGCAAACTATGAAAGCCAGAAGAGCCTGCACCAACGTATTTCCAGTTCTAAATGACCATAGATGTCAACCCAGAATACTTTACCCAGCAAAAATGTTTATTATAGTTCAACAGAAAAGAAAAATCTTCCATGACACAAACAGGCTGAAAGAATACATGTCCACAAAACTCGCCTTTCAAAGACTACTTGAAGCAATACAAAGAACGGAGAAAGGAACTATACCCCAGGGGTCAACAGATAGAAATTAAATTAGACAGAATGCAAACAGTAATCAAAATGATGGCAACCAATACACATCTTTAAATTATTACTCTAAATATCAATGGGCTCAACTACTCAGTCAAAAGACACAGGCTAGTTGAATATATTAAGAAACAAAATACATGTTTTTGTTGTCTGCAAGAAACCTATCTCACCCTCAAGGACACCCACTACCTTAAGGTGAAAGGATAGAAAAGAATATTTTAAGCAAATGGCTCTAAGAAACAAGCAGGGGTTGAAATTCTAATATCTGACAAAATAGACATCAAACTAAAACTAATCATAAGAGATAAAGAGGGTCACCTCATTTTGATCAAAGGACAATTAACCGAGAAGATAGTATAATCATGAACATATATGCATTAGACTCTTGTGTACCCAAATTCATAAAAACACCACTACAGTACCGTAAGACACAGATTAACCCAAACTCAGTAATAGTAGAGGACTTCAGTACCCCACTGTCTTCATTAGACTGGTCAACAGGACAAAGAATAAACAGAGAGATATCTGAATTAAATGATACCATATATGAAATGGACCTTACAGACATCTTCTGAATATTCCACCCAAGAAACGAAGAAAACACTTTCTATTTATCACCCCATGGAACTTCCTCAGAAATTGACCACATCCTGGGGAACAAAACAAACCTCAACAAATACAGAAAAATTGAAAATTTTATCAGACCACTATGCAATAAATCTTTAAATTCAACACAGGAAGAAGCCCTAGTCACTACAAAAACTCAATGAGGTTAAACTACACACTCTGGAATGACAAGTGGGTCAAAGGAGGAATTAAGAAAGAAATAAAAAGTATTCCTGGAATCCAATGAAACAGATAATACAACACAACAAAACCTCTGGAACACTTCAAAAGCAGTCCTAAGAGGGAAGTCTATAGCTCTAATTGCCTACATTAAAAAAGTCAGAATAAACACAATTAAATTACTGAGCATTGCAACTAAAGACTCTGGAAAGGCAAGAACAAATGAAGCCCAAACACAACAGAAGAGAAGAAATAATAAAAATCAGAGCAGAAATTTAAGAAAATAGAAACAAAGAAAACAATACAAAGAATCAATGTATCTAAAAGCTGGTTCTTTGGAAAGCTAAACAAGATAGACAAAAATTTAGCCCAGTTAATCAAAAGAAAGAAAGAGCAAATCCAAATCAACAAAATCAGAGAAGAAAAGGGAAACACCACAACGGACACCCAAAAGGTTTAGAACATTATAAGGGAATACTTTCAAAACCTATACTTTATTAAATTTGAAAAACTAAAAGAAATGGATGGATATCTAAAATCATGGGACCCACCAAACCTAAACGAAGAACAGATCAACAATTTAAACAGGTCCATAACATATAAGAAAATTGAAACAGTAATACAAAAGCTCCTGACTAAAAAATGCCCAGGTCCAGATGGATATACAGCAGAATTATACCAGACATTTAAAGAAGACCTCCAACCAATACTGCTTAAACTATTCAAAATGCCCAAACCAGGCAAAAATACAACTAAAAAAGAAAACCCATATCCTTAGTGAACATAGATGCAAAAATTCTCAACAAAATACTTGCAAACTGCATACAAACACACATCAAAAATGTCATCCACCATGATCAAATAGGCTTTATTCCAGAGATGCAGGGATGGTTCAATATATGTAAGTCAATAAATGTCATCATTCATATAAATGGACTCAAAGACAAAACCCGCATAGTCATCTCAATAAGAAAAGGACTTTGACAAAATTCAGCATGCATCCATGACAAAAGTTCTAAAAGAAATTAGACTACAAAGAACATACCTCAACATAATTAAGGCTACATACAGAGAAACCGTAGCCAACATTATTCTACATGGAGAAAATCTAGAAGCATTCCCATTAAAATCAGGAACCAGACAAGGATGCCCACTATCTCCACTCCTTTTCAATATACTGCTTGAAACTCTTGGTAGAGCAATAAGTCAAAAGAAGGAAATGGAAGAAGTACTAACTGGAAATGTTGAGGTCAAATTATCCCTTTTTGCAGACGATATGACACTATAACTAAGAGATCCCCAAAATTCCACCAGAAAACTCCTAGTACTGATCAACACTCTCAGTAAAGTAGCAGGTTACAAAATTAATCTACAAAAATGACTAAACTTTCTATATATCAATAACAAACTATTGAACAAAGAGTAGAGGGAAAAGCTACCATTCACAATAGCTGCAAAAAAAAAAATCTTGGAATAAACCTCACCAAAGACATCAAAAATCTCTGCAATGAAAATTTTAAATCTTTAAAGAAAGAAATTGAGGAAGACACCAGAAAATGGAAGGACTTCCCATGTTCATGGATTGGAAGAATTAATAATGTGAAAATGACCATCATGCCAAAAGCAATATATAGATGAAGTGCAATCTCAATCAAAATCCCTGTGACATACTTTGCATAATTAGAAAAAAAAATCCTTAAATTTGTATGGAAGCACAAAAGACCCTGGATAGCCAAAGCAACATTGAGCACAAAGAACAAAGCTGGGGGGGGCTTACTATACCAGATCTCAAATGATGCTATAGATTTATAGTCATAAATACAGCATAGTACTGCCAAAAAAATAGACACATAGATCAATGGAACATCATTGAAGACCCAAACCTGAGTACACACAATTTCAGTGACCTGATATTTGACAAAGATGCCAAGAACACCCAATGGAGGAAAGGCAGAATCTTCAACAAATAGTGCTTGCAAAACTGGATCTCCACTTTCAGAAGAATTAAACTAGATTCTTATCTTTCACCTTGAACAAAAGTCAACTTCAAATGGATCAAATACCTCAATGTGAAAATGGAAGCCATAAAACTATTAGAAGAAAACATTGGCAGTAATGTACATGATATAGGTGTAGGAAAGGACTTTCTCAGACACCAGCTCCTTAGGAATTAAGGTCAATAATCAACAAGTTGGGCCTCAGTAAATTAAAAAGCTTCTGTACAGCAAAAGAATCAAGAACGTGAAGAGAAAACCCATAGAGTGGGGGAAAAAATCTTCACCAGTGACACATCTAACAGAGGTTTAACATCCAGAATAAAGAACTCAAAAATCAAAGAACCATGGAAACAAATAACCCACTTAAAAGATGGGCTAAAGATCTAAACAGAGAGTTCTCAAAGGAAGAACTAAAGATGGCTAAGAAACATTTTAAAAGTGTTCAACATCGTTAATAATTAGGTAAAAGCAAATAAATTCAAACCAACTTAAGATTTCACCTTACCCCAGTCAGACTGGCTAAGATCAAGATAACAAATGATATGAAATGCTGGCGAGGATGTGGAGAAAGGGGAACACTCATTCACTGCTGGTGGAACTGCAAACTCATGAAACCTCTATGGAAAGCAATGTGGAGAACTCTTAGAAAATTAAAAATGAACTTACCATATGACCCGGTTATACCACTCCTTGTTGTATACCCAAAGGACTCATCTTTTTGCAGAGACACTTGTAAAACCATGTTTTGTGCTGCGCTTTTCACAACAGCTAAGAGATGGAAGCAATCTAAGTGCCCCTCAACTGAGGAGTGGTTAAGGAAAATCTGGTACATTTACACAATGGAGTTCTACTCAGCAGTAAAGAAAGATAAAATAATAAAAATTTCAGGTAAATGGATGGATCTAGAAAGTGTTATACTAAATGAAGTAACACAGATTCAGAAAAACAAAAGATGTATGTTCTCCCTCATTTGTGGATCCTAGCACCAAATCCTTATAATAGATGGAATCCCACTGAGATGGGCCAACAGCCCATGGAAAACAGATGATGCAGAGACCCAAATGTTCAGTGCTTTGCCACAAAGGGAGGAAGATCATCCCACATCTATCACCCCCCTCAAGGCTTTTGAGGAAGAGGTTGGTGGAAAGAATATAAGAGCCAGAGGAAGGGGTGGAGTGTTACCTGGAAGTGTCTTCAGACCTTGTCTCTTGCACTATAAAGCAGTAGAATAGAGACTGAAAAGAGAACCATTGAGACAAACACATGAAAAAAGCCCAGAAACCATGGAAGCACTTATCTACCTGGGCTTCATACAACAAACTATGGATGTTCAGGCCAGTTTGCACTGAAAGAGTGCAATCACTTCATCACTTGGGCCTCATCTAAGGACTAGAGCATGCACAACAAGGGCTCTGTATATACAAAGTGGGAAAGGTGTAGGGTATGAAAATGTCATGTAAAGGGTCATACGCCTTATGGTCCAAAGCTTTTGGGCTTTTCCTTCAGCTCAGCAGCCCACATCTACTCTTGGGAGTGCTCTCCCTTTCTTACTAAACTTTCATTTTTCCGGACACCTTGAACTCTTTCTATGAAGCCCATCAATTCCTTCTGCTATTCAGCTCCATTGCTGATCATGTCTGTTTCTTAGACCCTAAATATAAAAAGAACAAATTTCTTGTGCTTCTCCATCTCAGAAATCTGGGCCACTGCTGAAATTTACAATTTGCTTCATTTTTTTTCTGGTTTTGTACTTTTTTTTCTCTGAAACACTCATAAAATGAACTTTGATCTTACCTATGATTAAAATTTTTAGATTGTTAATAAGACTAAGAATCCAAAAAAGGGAACCTCTAGTAACTGGATAATATTCCTGTTTAATATCTTGGCTATTTTCTTTCTCCATTCTCCAAGTTTCAGTGGTAAGTTATGTAATCTGTCCATCTTACTTGAGAGTCCTCTTCATAAGACCTCTTTTTACATATTCCAATAGTGTTTTGCATTTTGACCATCAGATGACATTTTATCCTAAGATATCCTGCCAAATTTTGAAATTTTTACTTTTCAAATCTGTTGCTTCTAAATAGAATGCAGTTGGCAGTTTTTTTAACTATTGCAAAAATTATTTTTACACAAGATTATTGTACAGTATTACAACATATTATGTGCAAAATTCCATTTAAAAGTCATTTACAAAAGGAAGTACAACACAGAATGTGCTGAAGGTTATACTACAATAAAAGTCAAGGCTGGAAGGTACAAGGCCCACCAAACCAGATGCCTGTGTGTCCTCAAACAGTACAGTAACATGAATTGCTTTTTAAATGGCCTGTGTTATACTGACACAAGACTCTTCTAGTATGTGCCAATCAACTGGTTTTATAAAACATGAATCTAACTTCACACATCCATCTTATTCTTATATATGGGTTTCTGTGTGTTTTGTTTACTTCATGGTGCTGGGGATGGAACCCGTGCCTTGTGCACGCTAGCTCTACCACTGAGCCACATTCCCAGCTGCCTTACATTCTTACAAAACAGAGGGTTTTCTTTTGGCACAATCACTGCGCGGTACTTATACTGCAATTGGCAGTTTTAATGTAAATGTTTAGAACTATAAGTATCTAACCATCTTGATTTCAAAAAGTCATCTGTAAACATTTGCAGAACTTTATGTACACATTCATGTCATCTGCAAATTAATTGCTCCAGTCTTTCTCCTTTGCTAATACTTGAGACGGTTTTCTAGTTTTACTGCTCTCCCTGGGAACACTCCCTCCCACATCCCAGAAATGTTGACTAGAAATACTGATACTGGGTATCTTTACTTGTTGCAGATCTCAAAGTAAAAGTTTTCAGTACTCCTCTGTTAAGAATAATGATTGATATTGAAGTTGTGCACCATAGCACTCTGTATCCAATCAGGGAGATAGAAAGTACACAGTGAAATGTATGAAGGGAGTCTAACAGAAACACAAAAGATGCCAAATATTTTCCTAAAGTATATAAAAGGACATTCTCTACATAGACTATTCTGGAGTAGGGAGGTGAGTACCTAAAGAAAGTCCTGGAACTTTTGGGAGTTTTTAATGATTACTTGGGCTCCATGGTTGCACCCAGGATTCACTTGCCTAAACTCTTTTCCCCAAACTCAGGCACAAAATGTTGGCACCAGCATACAGCAGTGAGACTTTGAAGCCTCCTTAAAATTTGCCTGCTCCATATACAAAGACAGAAAGACAGTGTTGCTATATAGTACAATTGCCTCTTTCATCACAAGTATGACTAGCAACTGTTCACAAGAATAGGCTACTTTGGGATGGAGAGATGGCTCACTGGTTAAGAGCACTGGCTGTTCTTACAGAGGACCCAGGTTCAATTCCCAGCCCCCACATGTTGACTAACAAGCATCCATAACAACAGTTCCAGGGGATTTGACATGCACTTCTGACCTCTGCAAAATATGGGTCCACTTACATACATGCAGGCAATACAGTCATACACATAAAATAAAAATAAAAATAGAATTTTTTAAGAAAAGAGTAGACTACTTTAATCTCTGCTGTCCCTGGGTAATTACAGATCAGCTACTCTTCTAGGGAAAACTCTGGGATTTCATTTAAAGTCATGCTGTCCAGAGCCCTGTCTTAGGAGCAAAGTGCCATAAATTTATTTCATAGTTGAAAACTGAAAGAAAATTGATCCTAGAAAAATAAGGTATGAATTTTCCTATTACATGGCAAATTACCCATGTTTTAGTGATTCAACTGACAGGATTTTGAGAAGGAATGCCATTTTAACTTAGGAAAAAAACATGATTATTTTTCTATTGGTGTCTGCACATTCAATATGTAGAATAAGATGTTGTATTTTAATCATTGCTAATCCTTAAATATCCTTTCCTTAGAATAATCAACATGTAGAATGTAACCTTCATTTGTACTCAAAAGCCACAGGTGACAAATTAACCCACAGTACTATATTCAAACACAGGACTGATCTGGCCTCCTATCCTAGATACCCAGGGACATTGAAGACAACGGCCTCCATATGAACTGGGGGATTATCCTTTAAACATTGCTTTTCACCACTGCTGCCTGTTCCAACCATCTTGCTACTCTATCAGTAGTGAGTCACAAATGTGAAATCCAAAGTTCTTTGCTACCAGGACTTATCTCCTGGGTGTCTGCTAGGCATTAATTCATCCATTCTCCCTCACTGGAAATCAACTAGAAGCAGAATAAGACTCTGTGGAACTTCACATCTCCAATATACATTTCCTGAAAGAGAGCTACACATCTGCAGTGTCTCTTGTTGCAGGAGAAAGAATTCAGGAGCTGTTCATGTGGCATGGACCAGGAAGTACCTGCACTCATTAACTAAGTGACCCATATTCTGTTACTCCTTAACTCCCACACAAAAGCAGCATGCAGATGCAATAGCTATTCTCTGTTTGCTTTACCCTAGCTTTCATTTGAGTCTGGCAGAGGGTGCAGAAACAGAGCCAGGTTTGGTTAGCCCCTGGAACTTCAGGCATGTGTTTCACCAAGATTCTCTGCAGGAAAAGGATAGGCAGAATGGGTAGCTGTTTCTTTCTAGGAACCAGTTGCAGTTTTTGGTGAACCTGACAAGTGCTACACCACGTAAATACTCCCAGTCACTGGGCCCTGAACCCTGTAAAATTTCTTTGGAGACCAGTCCCTACTAACATGAAGCTCCACTTTTCCTTAAATGATTTCACGAGTATGAGGCCTCTGTATCTCCCTCCACTCCTTCTTACCTAAAACATCCCAAAGCATATTTAGCTTTGTCCATGACTCAAAAATTCCATTTTTTAACATTTTCAAAAACTTTATTGAGAATATCTGTTTTGCATTTTTTTGACAATTATCTGGGGTGCTTACCCCCAGGAATTGGGATATTTAATTTTTTTAGAAATTCATATGTATATTGTTTACATCATGCCCATCCCTTCCCTTCCTCTCCAACTCCTCTCATGTTCCCCCCTGCTTACCATTTTCATTTTCCTGTTCTCTTCTTTAATTATTGTTACATATATACTTACATATGTATACATAAGCAACCCACTGAGACCATTTCTAGGGTGCTTTTTAATTTTATTTTGTTGTTAACATACAAAATAATAGACTTTATTATGATACTATCATATATGTATATGGTATTTTGCTCATAACCACCCCTCATTACGCTCTCTCTCCCCCCACACTGGTTCCCCCCCAATTATTTCTTCCTCTTTCTTGTCATGAT
Source organism: Nannospalax galili (assembly GCF_000622305.1). Classification (NCBI taxonomy): domain Eukaryota; kingdom Metazoa; phylum Chordata; class Mammalia; order Rodentia; family Spalacidae; genus Nannospalax; species Nannospalax galili. The sequence goes on from NW_008350357.1 coordinate 79,417, forward strand.
GTATGTGTACACAGATTATAGATAGATAGATGATAGATAGATGATAGATGATAGATAGATAGATAGATAGATAGATAGATGATAGATAGATGATAGATAGATGATAGATAGATATCCATTTAAATCTAAATTCCCAAGCCAGAGACATGGCACAGCAGGTAAAGGCACTTGCCACCAAGTCTGATGACCTGAGTTCAATCTCTGGGACCCACATGGAGGAAAGAGAGAACCAACTCCCATAAATTGTCTTTTGACCTGAACACACACACACACACACACACACACACACACACACAGACACAAACACACAAACACACAAACACACACACTCCATGGCAAGCACACACACGAAATAAATGGGAGGGGCTGGGGAAGGAATGAGTTGGATCGGAATATGTGCTGCATAGCTTTAGTGTCAACTTGACACACCTGGGTTGAGGGAACCTCAATTGGGGAATTTCCTCTATTGGACTGGCCTGTGGCCATGTCTGTGGGGCATCTTGTTGATTGTTGAGTGATGTGGGAGGGCCCAGCCCAATGTGGGTGGTGCCACCCCTGGGCAGGTGGGCCTGTGTTGGATAAGAAAGCAGGCTGAGCAGGGGCCAGGGGAGCAAGTCAGTAAGCGGCGTTCCTCCATGGCCTGTGCTCCAGCTCCTGCTTCCAGGTTCCTGCCCTGAGTTCCTACCTTGGGCTCCCTGATGAACTGTGACATGTGAGATGTAAGCTGAATAAACCCTATCCTCCCCAAGTTGGTATTGGTCAGAGTATTTTGTCACAGCAATGAAGAACAAACTAAGACAGAATACATTGTATGAAATTCTCAAAAAGGCTAATAAAATATTTTTAAATAAATAAATAAATATAGACTCCCACATGAGGGAAAATACAGCATTTGTCATGCTTTTCCCCTCATTTGCCATTGCCCATCTCTCTCCCCTCCTCGTTTATTTATTTATTTATTTGTTTGTTTGTTTGTTTGTTTATATTTTACGTGTATGAATGTTTTGCCTACATGCACTTAAATGTATCACATGCATGAAATGCCTTTGGAGGCCAGAAGATGGTGTCAGATCCCTGGAACTGGAGTTATTGATGGTTGTTAGCTGCCATGTGGGTGCTTGGGAACTGAACTCAGGCCCTCTGGACTGTCAACCGCCAGTGCTCTTATCTGCTGAGTCATCCCCCCAGCCCTTCCCTTCCTCTTTTTAGTTCCCTTTCTCCCTTCTAAATAATCTCCCTTTTACTTTTATGACTCTTTAAAAAAAAAAAACACCCATGTTTAACAGCAATCCAACCAAAAGGTAGACTCTTATGACTTAGGAACTATGAAACGACAATTCTCCCCAGTTGGGTAAGTTTAAAGTGCAATGAAGGTTGAAAACCCCTGAAATAGGTAGAGCATGAAGCGCTGATAGGAGACAGTCTCCGCCTAGTCCCTTCCCAGATAGGAACTTTTCAGTGATGGGATTGGTTCCCCGGGGACCAACTGCTGCGCATGGGTGGAAAGAGAAATCTTTTAAAGAGGGCTTTCCCACAGCTGCAGCTCGTCAAACCTGAGTAGATCTCAACGCTGAAGAGGTGAGCCACAGTACTCTTTTTACTTCATTTCTCTTTTAGGTGTAATAAATCCCTTTTTCCCTGTCTTTGACTGTTTGGATGACACTCCAGGAAGGATGACTTGGGGGATTTTCCACTCAGACTTGGTTCTTTAAGATAGGGTCTCATGTAACATAGGCTGGCCTTAAACTGTCTGTGTAACTGAGGATAACCTCCTACCTCCACCTCCAAGGTGCCGGGATTGAAAAACCTATGTTACCCATGTTCAGTTTATATAGCAGTAAGCTTCGCATGTCATGCTGCGCTGAGGACTGAGCTTCTGGCTTGGTGCATGCTACGCAAGCACTCTACCAACTGCCAACTGCGTTAAATCCTCATCCCTCGGGCACTCCTTGGTATAGAGGTTTGTAGCAGGCTTGAAGGAGCCTCTCCCATGACTCCTAAGTCTTGCAATAGCTTTTTCTCTGCTCAATAGCTCAGAGGCTCAGAGGCTGGCATTGGTTATAGGATGAGACTTGTGTCTGTATGCTGTTCCAGTCTCTTGGGGGATTTATAAGACTAGAGAGATAAAATAAAACTGCGAAGCCAGAGCAGATCAGGTGCTGCAGCCCAGTTCTGTATAGAGCCTTGGAAAATGGCTTTAGTTCTAGGGCTCTTTTATTTTTTGAGACAGGATCTCACACTGTAGTTCACCCAGCTGGCCTTGGACTCATGGCAGGCTTCCTGAGTATTTGAATTATAAGCATGTCCCACCATATATGGCTAAATGACTCCCTTTAATAGAGGTCATTGGCTTTTATTCATGGAGAAGATTGATATCTCTTAAGATAATTCTAGTTCAGAGCCAGGATTTAAATCTTTCGCAGTGATCTGTCCCAGTTACAGTACACATGTGATTCCCATCTCCTAGAATTGTGTTTTACCCACTCCGAAGTCAAAGCCACTCAGCTGTGTTCTGAGACCAGGCTCCATCCATCAGCCATTTTCAGTTCTTCCCTAAACATGCTATCTGAGTTTCATTTAAGCAACCTCAACTCAATAACTTTCCATTTAACATGTATGTAGCTGACCCACCTGGGCAGATCAGTCAGCACTTTGAGCAGTCTAAGTGGCGGGTGGGAATTGAGCCCTCCACCCCAGAATCATTCACTAACGGGCTAGCTGGGTTGGTTTTTGTAATTACAAAACAGTTCATCTACCAAATTTATGTAAAGAGTCAGTTATAAACCCTTTTGTTTTGAGAATTTCCCTATAACCCCAGCTGGCCTGGAACTCACTATGTACACCAGGCTGGTCTTGAACTCACTGAGATTCACCTACCTCTGCCTCCTGAGTGCTGGAATTAAAGATGTGCACTAAAAGGTGTGGACCTGACAGTTATTAACTTTCTGTATCATGGCCTTGCAGATACAGAAATTTTTATCAATTATGTTAACTGCTAATTTAAATTATTAAATTCTGTTGGCTCCCTTTAAAAACAAACTGGCTCTCTCCTACCTGCAGGCCTCTCTCCAAAGTAAGTCCATCTCGCCCTCTGCGCTTTGACTCCCCCAGCCTCATTCACACTCCCATCTCAGCCGCCATTCTTTCCCCTCCAAATTCGGGCCCTGCTCTATTCCTTGTCTTGGGACCCCAGACACCTGGGGAACCAATACTGCTTCCTGATTCTTTTCATCCAGACCAATATAGTGCCTTCTCTGGGCCCCAGGAGCACTGCTTCTGGGCCTTACCCGGCCCTGACCTCCTTTTGCTTCCCTGGACCTGCACCACTCACTAGCCTCTTTCTGGGGGCTGACCTTTCCTCTTCCTGATCCTTTGCACCCAGACCAACCCAGCTCCTCAATGCAGTCCCCAGGAGGCCTTGGGGCCTCTTCCCACCCCATCTGCCTTTGCATCTCTTGGTGGCATGGCCACCAGCTGCCCTAGACTGGCATCTTTCCTGGGCCCTGCTCCCAGGCCAGTCCAACCCCCAAATTCCTGAGGTCAAAATCTTTCCTGGAGGGATCCAGACCTTAGGA
>NW_008350357.1:83506-86285 GCF_000622305.1 Nannospalax galili
GAATTTGAAGATTGCATAGAATTTTACCCAAGATAGTCCTGCCTCTTTGTACAAATAGGGGAAGTATTCTAACAGTAGCCCTGAACAAAGCCCAGAACTAGCTGGTAAGAAGCTATTGCTAAAGATGTCACATGCATTGGTTGAAGGCTATAGAGAAATCAAACTGTAACTAGGATAGAAACTTCCTCCCTCCAGGCTATCCCCCATAGCTTTGGAAGGTGCTACACAAGGAGAAAAGGCCCTGAATATTGTGTACAACAATACCAACATACTAAGCAAGATGAGTTCACTGGTGAACCAGTGGCAAGTCTCTCCTACTACATTCTCTTGTCCCCCTCCCACTGATCCCCATCTTCTTCTGAAGTTATGCCTCTTCCACTTTTATGTTTTTGTTTGTGAACCGGTGAGTTTAAATTACAGTTGGCAACAGGAGCCAGGGAAAGGTGGGGAGGTGGTATTGACCAGAAGACAAGCAACTTTTCTCTAGCTATACCGCTGAAGAAACTGTCTTCCTATCCCCTCATCTATGAACTGCCAGTATCTTTCCAGAGAGGGTAGAATCTTACGGGCCTCTCCCCCTTACCAACTTCAACTGCATAAAAATCATCAATGAGGGGTATATATGTATATCTCACCCTGCCCCAAAATCAAATTAAAATAGATCTAAGACCAGAAACTCTGAAAGTGCTAGAGGATAATTAGGGAAAACACGTGAAGATATATAGGGCTAGGTAAGGCTAGAACTTCAGTTGTTCAGGAAACAAGGCCAACAATTGACAGACTGGACTTCATGAAATTAAGACACAGACCACATGAATGGATTAAGAAACAAAATCCATCTTTTTGTTGTCAGCAAGAAACTGATTTCACTTTCAAGGACAGACACTATCTTAAAGTTGAAAGGACATAAAAAATATACCAAGCAAATGGCACTAAGAAAAAGCGGGCGTAGCAATTCTAATATCTGACAAAATAGACTTTAAACTAAAACTAATCAGAAGAGACAAAGAGGGCCACTTCATTTTGATCAAAGGAACAATGAATCAAGAAGATATTACAGTCATGAACATATATTCACCAAACTCTGGTGCACCCAACTTCATAAAAACAATACTACAGGACTTTAAGATCCATATTAACATCAACTCATTAATAGGCAACTTCAATACCCCACGATCTCCATTAGATAGGTCAGCAGGGCAGAGAGTTAACAGAGAGACATCTGAATTAAACAATACCCTATATCAAATGGACTTAACAGACATCTACTGAGTATTCCACCCAAGCACCAAAGGACATGCCTTCTACTCAGCACTCCATGGAACCTTCTCCAAAATCAACCATATACCGGGGCACAAAACAAACCTCAACAAATTCAAAAAGATTGAAACAATTCCATGCATTCTATCACACCACAATGCAATAAAGCTTACAATCAACACTCGAAGAAGCCCTAATCAACACATGAACACATGGAGATTAAAAAACACACTCCTGAATGATGAATCGGTCAAAAGCAAAATTAAGATATAAATAAAAGTATTCCTGGAATTAAATGAAAAGCACAATACAACAAGACAAAACCTCTGGGACATGCTGAAAGTGGTCCTTAGAGGGAAGTTTATAGCTCTAAGTGCCTACCTTAAAAAATTGGAAAGAACACAAATAAATGACTTAACATTGCAACTCAACACACTTGAAAAGCAACAGCAAACAAAACCCTAACCCAGCAGACAAGAAGAAATAACAAAAATCAGAGTAGAAATTAATGAAATTGAAACAAAGAAAACAATACAAAGAATCAACAACTCCAAGAGCTGGATCTTTGAAAAGATAAATAAGATTGACAGACTGCTAGTCCAATTAACCAAAAGAAAGAAAGAACATCTCCAAATCAACAAAATCAGAGATGAAAGGGAACATCACAACAAAACCTCTGGGACATGCTGAAAGCCGTTCTTAGAGGGAAATTTATAGCTCTAAGTGCCTACATCAAAAAATCAGAAAGAACACAAATAAATGACTTAACACTGCAACTCAACACACTTGAAAAGCAACAGCAAACAAAACCCAAACCCTGCAGACAAGAAGAAATAACAAAAATCAGGGCAGAGATCAATGAAATTGAATCAAAGAAAACAATACAAAGAATCAACAATTCCAAGAGCTGGTTCTTTGAAAAGATAAACTCTGCATCCAATACTACTTAATTTATTCAAAGAAAATAGAAATGGAGGGAGAACTTCAAAATTCCTTCTATGAAGCCAGCATTACTGTAGCATGAAAAGAAATATTGCGCAATGGAATAGAATTGAGAGCCCATATTTAAGAACTTGTGTTTCTCAAATCTGGGTCAGTAGCAGTTACAGGGAGACCTTGTATTAAAAAAAAAAGAAAAGAAAAGAACTTCTGTTTCTAGCCATCTGATTTTTGACAAAGGGGCAGAAATGCACATTGGAGAAAAGACAGCATTTTCAGAAACTGGTGCTAGATATACTGGATAGCTTCATCAGAATGAATATAAATAAATGTCTTAACCTACGCAATCTCAATTCCAAATGGATCTAGAACCTCACCATAGGACCTGATGTCCTGAATCTGAACAGGGAAAAAGTAGGAATACAATAGAGTTTACAGGACCAGGAAAAGATTTTATAAATAGGACCCTGAGAACACTGGCACTAAAATCAACTATTGACAAAAGTGACCTCATGAAATGAAAAAGATTATCTATAGTGGCAAAGACCATCACACAAAAAATGATGCACGGAAAAACATA
>NW_008350357.1:86337-89009 GCF_000622305.1 Nannospalax galili
ATATTTAAGAGACGACAAAATTCCACCAGAAAAATCTTAGAAATTATTAACACATTCAGTAAAGTGGCAGGTTACAAAATTAACCTACAAAAGTCTATAGTCTTTCTATCTACCAATAACAAGCAATCATAGAAAGAGCACATGGAAACACTCCCGTTAACAATAGCTGCAAAAAATATAAAATATCTCAGGATAAACCTGACCAAAGACATTAAAGAGCTCTACATAAAAATTTCAAATCTTTAAAGAAAGAAATTGAGGAAAACATCAGAAGATGGAAGGACCTCCCATGATTATGGATTGGAAGAGTTGATATTGTGAAAATGACTATCCTACCAAAAGTCATATATAGATTCAATGCAATGCCAATCAAAATCCCCATGACATTTTTCACAGAATTGGAAAAAACTACCCTAAGATTCATATGGAAGCAAAACAGACCTCTGATAGCCAAAACAACCCTGAGCACTAAGAGCAATGCTGGGGGGATTACTAGACCAGATTTTAAGCTGTATTACAGAGCTAACGTCATAAAAACAACATGGAATATAAGGTTCACTTACATTCATTTTCTTGAAATTGACATTATTTTGTGCTTCTTTATGGATTACCAAATTTTTAAAAATTTAAATCATGCAGCCAGGTGCGCCTTTAATCCCAGCACTCAGGAGGCAGAGGCAGGCGGATCTCTGTGAGTTCGAGGCCAGCCTGGTCTACATAGTGAGTGGCAAGTGGTGCTAGCAAAATTGGATCTCCACTTGTAGAAGAATAAACTAAACCCCTATCTTTCACCTTGCACAAAGGTCAATTCCAAATGGCTCAAAGACCTCAATGTAAAGCCTGAAACTCTGAAACTATTAGCAGAAAACATTGGGAAAAACCTACAAGACATAGGCGTAGGAAAGGATTTCTAAACCAGACATCAATCGCTCAGGAAAGAAGGGCAAGAATTAGCAAACGGGACCTAATTAAAGTAAAAAGCTTTTCAAATGAGACAACCAAGGAAGCAAACAGAAAACATACAGAATGGGAGAAAATCTTCACCAGTGACATATCCGACAGAGGTTTAATAACCAGAATTTATAATGAACTCAAAAAACAGAGAACCAAGACAAGAAGGCAACCCAATTAAAAGATGAACTAAGGAACTGAACAGAGAGTTCTCAAAAGAAGAAGTAAAGATGGCTATGAAACATCTTAAAAGATGTCCCGCATCACTAATAATTAGAGAAATGCAAATTAAAAATTAAAACCACTTTAAGATTCCACCTCTCCCCAGTCAGACTGGCTAAGATCAAGAGAACAAATGATACTAAATGTTGGAGAGGATGTGGGGAAAGGGGAACACTCATCCACTGCTGGTGGGGCTGCAAACTTGTTCAAGACCTATGGAAAGCAGTGTGGAGAACTCTTAAAAAACTACAAATGAACCTACCATTTGACCCAGTTATACCACTCCTTGGCATATACCCAAAGAACTCCTCCTACTGCAGAGACTTATACATCCATGTTTGTTTCTGCTCTTTTCACAATAGCTCAGAGATGGAAGCAACCTAAATGCCCCTCAACCGATGAATGGATAATGAAAATGTGGTACATTTATACGATGGAGTTCTACTCAGCAGTAAAGAAAGATGAAATCATGAAATTTGCTAGTAAATGGATGGAACTAGGAATTGATATAATATGTGAAGTAACACAGACTCACACAATCTCAGAAAAAAATTCGACATATGTTCTCCTTCATATGTGGATCCTAGAACCAAACCCTGATGAGTGAGTATGTATCCATACATAACTACAGGAACCAGGATAATGGAAAGGAAACAGGGAGGTAAAGGTAAAGAAAGAACCTGAAAGAGAAGAGCAGTAGGAAACAGGCCTTAATAAGGGAGACATGGATAAAAATTGGGTTAGTTTAAGGGGGGGAAGTTAGACAAGGAACCTAGGGGATAAAGGGAAAGAAGGAGCTCAAGAGAAGTAGGACCATAGGAGAAGGTATTAGTAAGGGAGAAAGGGGAGAAACAGGGTCACCTTAAGTGGGAAAACCATGATGGACGGGTGAGACAGTATGAGTGATAAACAATGCCTAGCTAGTTTTGAAAACCAGAGAGAACCATATCACCCCTACAACCTACCTACAAATCATACATAGCAGATCAAGAAATATATGTCTAGGTAAAGTTTATCTGAGAACAACTAGTCTTTGCCCAAGATTTATCTACATGACACATAGTAAGTAAAAATACCAGACTCGTGGAACTAACTTTCTTGAGTGTTTAACAGACATACTTTGAGGTCTATAATAATTTGGTCAGAAGGACATAAAGGAGAGTTTTTGCTCCTTGCCCTCCTAGGTCAACAAAGTTCCAGGGGACTATGAGCATCTCTCAAAATGTCCTGTAATATTGGTGGATCACCTGTCCTCTTGATCAAGGAGGCCATGGAGACCCCATGAGAAGGACTTGAACCAGTCTCCAGTCTACAAAGTGGAGGGTCAACACAGAGAATCATTTCCTCCATGCTTCCAAGCGAAGCCAGCCATGGTCAAGTAGGACCTTTGATTTATCTTCATGTAGGCAGAACTGGTAAAAGAAATGAGCCAGGGGCTCCTCCCAAGCCCATGTACCCTGGAGGAACAGATCCTCAAACAGCCTTAAGAGTAAAAATAA
>NW_008350357.1:89766-210780 GCF_000622305.1 Nannospalax galili
AGTAACCAACTGTGACTAGTAATAATCAGATATATAGAGATTAGAAATGCATGTACATCTTAGTGTCAGTTGTATTGAAAATGATTTTTTCTGTATGGAACTCTATTTTAATAATGAAATGGAGATCTTTTTAAAGTTTAAAACCTCATTTAATTTTATGTCTTATAGGGTTTATATGGAGTACGATATTGTATAACTGTATAAATTCAACTATAAACCTAAAAATTTACAGCCAATTTTGAAAGAGATGCATCTTAGCTCTGGAAATTTTTATTGAATATGTCAATGCTGTTGTAATGAAATGCTTCTTCTAATTATATGCTTATTAAATAAACAATTTTTTTAATGTAGGAAAAAAAACGGGTGATTCCCACATGCTAGGCAGGCACTCTATGTAGCCATATCCCAGCTGTTTTTATTTGGTTGCTGGTCTCCACTTTGTAGTTTGAGACTCGGTGTCCTTTATTTGCACAGGCTGACCTTGAACTTACAGTCTTCCTGCCTCAGCCAACCAAATAGCTGGGATCACAAGCTTGCACCGCCAGACCCAGCAACTTTTTGTATATATGTTTTTTAGCTTCATTTCTGTATCTTTTCTAATAACCCTTCATGTACTACCTGATCCAAAGATGTCACTTTCTCTTACCTCAGTCTCTTGACTCTATCACAGAGCAGCACCCCAAGCCTTATCCCAATGATGTGCATTCTTCCCCCCTCCCCACCACCCAATGATACTAGCCCCAGTGTGTAGTTAGTAACATTTATTTGAAAGTAAAATTAGCGTCAGGCATGGTGGGCCACGCCTTTAATCCCAGCACCTGGGAGGCAGAGGGGGACCCTAATATCTCATGAGATGTACTTGAAATTTGTTTAAACAATCTATTTTAAATGCTCTTGCCACATAAAAAACATTAACGTCATGTAATAGTCATTTCATGGTTTATATTAAATCACACGGCACAACATACTACTTTCTTGGTTGCACCTCAGTAGAACTGAGTGAGAGTAAATGAAATAAATCAAATGAAAACATACATGGTTATATAACAGATATAACTTAACAAGCTTGGACATAAGTGTACATACCCTAAACTCGTTACTCTAAATGAGGAGAGTTGACCATCCAGGTATGTTGTCTGTAAGCATTACCCCTCTCCTGGGTCAAAGATAACTGGAAACAGCTTGGAACTCAACTGAATCTCAAGATATTTTCAACCCAAGATCCTAATTGTCACTGTTCCGTGGCCTGATATAGAGGGTTCATCTTGAGAGTCATGGGCTCTTTGAGAACATGTGAGCATGTTAATCATATAATGCCCTTTGTTTCAATTTTTATGTTTCCTTCCCCCAGTGGTTTATCTATAAACATTAGCACACTCACACATTCACCTTTTACAGATGCAAACCTCAACCTTACTCCAAAGCCCATTAAGGTAACTACACATCAGATTGTTATAGAGACTAATACAGGTTTCAACAGCTTATTTGTACATTAAACTTACAGTAATCAATGATTTCCTAGATACAGAAGGTGTGGCAGTGTGGACTTCCCACACGCCTTCAGAATCTTGTATGTTTTCAAAGAGCCCAGGACTCTCAGATTAGCCAAAGAACAGATGTCTTTACTGACTGTACTACTGTCAAGCCAAAAAAAAAATAGATCTATGAACTTTACTTTTGGGAGTTTGTTCTCAAAGGATTCTCAGAATTCATTGTGCTGATAGCTTTTCATGGCACAAAGATAACTAGTATTTGAGATAGGTGTGCTGACTCACTGTTTTTCCATTTCTTCCCTTAATTCTACAGAGCTGGATGCTCAGGTCTCACAGGTGGATCAGGATGGCTCATTCTGATCCGCTGGATTTCAACCTGAAGGATTTCCTGGAAATGCTCAATGAGGAAGAGTTAGACCATTTCAAGTTTGTACTAATGGCATACACCTTGCCAGATGAACTGCAGCAGATTCCCCAGTTGATGATTAAACTGGCTGATGCAAGGCAGCTAGCAGAAATTCTCACTGACAACTGTCCCAGTGGTTGGGTAGAGAGGATGACCATCCAGATCTTGGAGGAGATAAACCATGCAGATTTGTCCTGGCACCACATGGAGGCAGGATCCAAGTGCTCTCTGGTAGTCCACTGCATTCTCAGCTCCTATGCCAGAGGGAGGCCAGAACTCGCCATTCTCTGGTGGTCTAGGTCCTGACTCCCCTCTTAAGATTTTTTATTTTTGGTCTTTTTGAGACAGGGTCTCGCTGTAGCCCCAGCTGACACTGAACTTGCTATGTAGACGAGGCTGGCCTTGAACTCCTGTCGAGAATTTCATACATGCATATAAGGTGTTTTGATCAAATCCATGCCCATTCCCTCCACTCCAACACCTCCCATATCTCCCCATCACGTTTTTGTGATAACTGTGTACTTACCCTTTTTCTTTCTTTCTTTCTTTCTTTCTTTCTTTCTTTCTTTCTTTCTTCTTTCTTTCTTTCTTTCTTTTTCTTTCTTTCTTTCTTTCTTTTAATGGGGCTTTTTGCTACTCTAACATTCCCTCCTCTGAAGAGGTAACCCTGAAATCTTTTAGGGCTTAGATAAGAGCTCCCAAATACTTTTGACATTTTTGGCCTTTGGAACAGAGTATGCTGCTAAGATGTCCAAGATATTTTGACTTTTAACCAAGAAACTGACTACTTTTCTTTGGGGTCTTCTTACCCTAACTGCCTAGCCAACTCCTACCTCCTATTCTTATCACACCATCCTCTGAAGAGGTTATACAAATTGCCGCTAGGGAATCTGGACACAGGCCGCTCTGGCTTCTTCCATGCTGAACAGGGACACGGGGTGAGGCAGTTGGGTAAAATTCCCTCTTAATTATACATTTTGCACCTTTTGACAAGCTTAGAGTAATTTCCAGAGATGCCAGAAAAGAGGGTAAGGACTGAAGTTCTCAGCCTTCCCTGGAGATATTCTCTAGTTTCTGTCTGGCAGTGGAACTCATGATGGCAAAACTACCACAGTGATTTACTCATTAGCAAAGATGGCAGAAACTTACCCCAAGCCTTTCATGTCTGTGGACCATTTCACCAATATTTCTATTTTGGTTATATGTTTTAACTTTGTAGAAAGGTACACGCTAGCTACATCTTGTAGGTTTTCATCCACAATACCTGAAGAAGGCAGAAGACCCAGTATGTCTACGTTTACCTTCAGCTTCTAACAAGAAGACCTGTGGACTCAAGGTCAGATCAGCAAGCAGGCCCTGGTCCAGAAAAGGGTGGTCATCCAGATTCAAAATGGAAAGAACACCTTAAATTCATGAGATATTCACTGTCATCTGCAAATTAATTGTTCCAATCTTTTTCCTTTGCTAATAATTGAGGCTTTTTTAGTGTAATTGCTGTCTGTGGGAACACACCCTCTTCCACCCCAGGACTGTTGGCTAGAAATGCTGATAGTCAAAATCCTTACTTGTAGTTCTCAAAGTGAAAATTTTCAGCACTTCTCTGTTAGGAATAATGATATTCATTGAAGTTGTTCTCCATAGCACTCTAATCAACAGAAAGTACACAGTGAACTGTGTAAAGGGAGTCTAACATAAAAAATATACCAACTATTTTCTTCAAAGATATAAAAGGACATCTCTATGGTAGACTACAGTAGGAAGGGGAGTGCCAAAGGAAAGAGAAACTTGGCATTGTGACTTCTCCCCCACTCTAAAGTTCACTCTTCACTGGAGAAGAATATGCTGTGTGACTAAGAAGTTGCCCTGGTTTGTCCTAACCCAAGGTGGTCTACAAGAACCAGAGGTGCTCTGTAGTCACAGATTGTCCTAGTTAGCATTGTCAACTTGACATAGCCTAGAGTCACCTCAAAAAGGAGTGTCAACTAATTGTCTATATCAGGTTGGTCTGAAGGCACATCTGTGACAGGCAGTCTTGATTGATAACTGATATAGGAGGGCCCAGCTCACTCTTACTGATATCATTCCCTGGGCACATGATCCGGAGCTATGGAAGGGAGCTGAGCATGAGCTTGAGTAAACTACAGAATCAGCACTGTTACAACACGGTTACTAACTCAGGTTCCTGCCTTGAGTTTCTGACCTGAATTCTCTCAATAATGGATTATGACCTGAGTATAAGATTAAATAAACTCTTTCCTTCCTTAATTTTGATCACAGTGTTTTTTTCACAGCAACAGAAGGATACTAGAACACAGAACAAAGGAAACAATGTTCCAGAGCCTCATGGTCACCAGTCTATGGGCATGTGGGAGCAATGAGAGGTGTGTGTCTTGGTTTTACTACGGGGTCTGGAGTAAACAATGCCCTGTACATTAGATCAGAGGATTCTTGGTTTGGGGATGGCTGCTGAGTTAGGAAGACTACATAAAACCTAGTATGGTGTGATGGCTAATCATGTCAACTTGACTGGATCTAGGATTAACTGAAATGCGAAAGACCTTCTTGATTGGATCATTTGAAGCTGGAAGACCCACCCTAAATGTGGGTATTACCTTCTGATGGCAGACTGTATAAATGACCATGGAAGAAGGGAGCTCTTGCTTTTTTATGCCCATATATATAATATATATTATATATGTATGTATATTCATATGTTCTACCAGTTCTGTTTCTTTAGAGAACCCTGGCTAGGACCTATGTGTCGGTGGTGGGGGTTGTTTGTGGTACAGCAGAGGAGCAAGTGAGCAGAAGGAAACAGTTCAGAAGTGATTTAGAATACAGGATATTTCTAGCAGGAGGTTTGCAAACACCTGACTGCCAGTCTAATCCAGGGCTATACACTGGCTGACAGATCATTGTTATAGGTCCGTGCCTATTACAGAGCACCCATAATGACTCAAATGTTCATACCTATGAGAGTTGGCAATCACAGGAGAACAACTTCTTCCTTCAGTGTCCCTTCACTATTCACTATTAAGGAACTGAAACACCCTAATCTTTGATGTGACTTTGAAAGAGAAATTATTAAAGAATCCCTTGTCTATGAAGGAGAATACACTGAAGTGTGAAATTGAAGCTGAGGCAATAAATTGGTAACTGGCTTCATATCTCACCAGGTTAGGACAGTCCCTGCTCTCCTTAGGTTGTATGGATAGCAAGCACCTTACCAGCTGTGATTATTACGTTTGTCAGATCATACAAGGAAGATGATCTCCCACACTGCTCTTTATCTGGTAAATGAGTAAATAAAGTAAGAATCCTGGCACCTCTGAGAGTTTTTGATGACTGACTAGGATCCGCAGTTGCGCCAAAGATCCCCTTGCCTAAACTGTTTGCCCCCAAACTTGGGCTTTGGCACAAAACTATGGCACCAAAAATACAGCAGTGAGCCTGTGAGCCCTGCTTAAAATTTGCCTGCTCCTCCTATAAGGAGAACTTATCTGTGTATTAAGACTGCCTCTTTCATTACAAGCATAAATACCAACTGTTTTCAGGAATAGACTGTGCTCCCCTGACAATTACTGATGAGCTACTCTGGGAAGAAAAACTCAGGAATTTCATTTAAATTCAGGCTGTCCAGGTTCCTGACCTAGGAGCAAGGGGGCAGTCCATTCTTGGAACAATCTTCAAAAGTGCACCTATCTGGCAATACCTGCAAACTGAGTGCTTTATTTGTACCTCTCTTCATTTAATTCTCAATTTAAAATGGTAGAGAATTGAGCCTAGAAACATAAAATACAGATTTTCTTATTTCATGGAAAATTATCCATGTTTTAGTGATTCACCTGGCAAGGTATTGAGAAGGAACACAATTTTAACTTAGCAAAAAACATACTTTTTTCTACTGGTTTGTGCACATTCAATAAATAGAATCAGATGTTATATTTTAATCAATGCTAATCTTTAATATCCTTTTCCTGGAATAATTAATATGTAGAGTGTAATAATTAATATGTAGAGTGTAATAACAGCTTGAACTCAGAATCCACAGATGACAAATTAACCCACAGTACTATATTCAAACACAGGAATGATTCAGACTTCTTTTCTAGGTACCCAGGGACCTTGCACACAAAAACTTGCATATGAAGTGGAGGATTATCCTTTAAACGTTGCTTTTCACTACTGCTGACTGCTGCAGCCCTGATGTCACTCTAGCAGTGGTGAATCACAAATCTGCAATCTTAAATCCTCTGCTACCACGACGAATATCCCTTTAGGTCCATACCCTGGGTGTCTGTCTCTGCTAGACATTAATTCATCCACTTGCCCTCGCTAGAAATCAACTAAAAGCAGAATCCGGCTCTGTGGAGCTTCATAACTCCAACATACATTTCCTGAAAGAGGATTGCCCACCTGCAGTCTCTCTTCTTACAGGAGAAAGGAAAATTCAGGAGTTTCCCATGTGGCATGGATGGGAAGGACTTGCTATTCTTTGTGTCCTTGCAATCACTACCTAAGTGACCCACATATCCTGACATTCCTTAGTCCACACACAAAAGCACCATGCCAGTGCCCTTGCTCTTCTCTGTGTGCCTCACCCTAGTCTTCATTTTGAGTCTGGCAGAGGGTGCAGCATCAGAGCCAGGATTTGGTAGTTCCTCGAACTTCAGGTGTCTGTTTCACTAGGGTCCTGTGCAGGATGGGGATAGGCAAAAGGGGTACATCTATAATTCTTTCTAGAAACCAGGTGAAATTTTGTGAACCTGACAACTGCGACACAACTGCAATCAGCCCAAACCTTGGTCTCTTAACCGTGTAGCCCCTCCTGGGGAAAAAGTAAAATTTCTGTGGAGACCAGACTGGGTTCCATGAAGTTCCACTTTTCCTTAAATGATTTTCATGGGCATGAGCCTTTTGGATCTCCCTCTACTCCTTACTGAAAACAGCCAAACCCCAAGTCGTTCATGCCTGTGGACAATTTCAACAATATTCCTGTTGTGGTTATGTGTTTTAACTTCGTAGAAAGGTTCAGCCTACATCATATAGGTTTTCATCTCCGACACCTGGTAAAGACAGAAGCCACAGCACATCTATATTTATCTTGAGCTTCTAGTCATTTCACTGTTGTCTTCAATGGCATCTTCACCCCTCCAAAAATGTGGTGCTTAGAGTCTCATGAAATGGTAAGGCATCCTGATTCAGGCTTATAATTTGGGTCTTTACTCTCTGAGATGATCTGTGGACTCAAGGTCAGATCAGAAAGCAGGCCCTGGTCCACAAGGGGGTGGTCACCAGATGGTCACTTAGGTCAGAAGAGAAGCTTCTTCCCGTGGCTTCCTTGGCAATGGAGCCCTTGGTTTTCACACCATCTATCCCACACACCAGATGTAAGGGATTCACTTCAAAAGAAGTGCACCACAATAGTCAGCTGTTCTTCCTCAGGCTCTCAAAATACTCCAGGGCCAGCTGACCAAAAAGAGATATTTAGGTCTCCACTGCTTCCTGTATTTTCCCTTTGTCTGCCTTGTTTTCAACAAAACAAATTCCCCTCTCCAAAGACATACCAAGATATGTGACCTTGAATAAGCAGGATGCATTTCAGAAAGTATAGCTGTGAATAGGAAGAGGGGAAGGAGGTTTCTGGTGATGGAATAATCTAGCTAGGTAGCAGGTTGGACTCAAGTGTCATTTGGATTCACTACTCATTTCTTGTTCATTTTTCAAGCAGCAGGAGCCTATTCCATATTTGTCACTAAATACTAGATTTTAGATACACTGATAGTTCATATCTGAATCAAGCAGGCTCTAGATGATCAAAATGAAAATAAGACCTTAAATTCATGAGATATTCACTGTTAACAGTGAAGAAAAGGTATATTTATGGGAAGCAAATACATGTTTTAGAAATATTTTGAGTGTGAAAAAGGTTCATTAAAATAAACAATTAGACATTAATTAAGTCATGAGGATTCTGGTGCATTGTTCATTTTAAAATGAAAGCCAACTAAGCAGTCACAAGTGGTCATCCTCCAACTGTGCAATACATAGTCTGGTGTAAAGGAGTATTAATATGAAAATTCAATTCTCTACTCAAAGGGGCTGAGAGATAGTTTATTCTGGAGGTAAATATGAGTGACCATGGCCCAGGAAAACAAATTCTGGTCACCTTAAATTCCATGTTCCAATGTGGTAACTGTCCCATAAAGTTTTTTATACTACCATAACAAGGAATAGTAAAATACATGTTGGAGACAGCAGGCAGTCCGGTTTCAGCAAAGCAGGAAAATCTCTTCTGTAGGCCTCAGATGTTATCTGATGTTTGGTTGGTGGAAGCTAGTTGTCTGTCAAGTTAATACATTCCAAATTTTTTCACTAATTCTCCAGAATATGTTTGGTCAGAGAAACAGTGGGCAAGGAATGGTTGTTAAAGGGACTGAAGATATCCCAATATATTGTAATTAGGCTCCAGACCTACAACATTCCAAATTCTCTGCAATTGCTAAAGTTGAATCAATCAGTCAACTGTGCAGATGGTTCAGTGTAAAGTGTTATTCTTTCCAGGTACTTTTGTTCATAGGGGGGATATGATCCCAAGAATAACTCTACAATCATGTCTTTCTGCTGAGAAATTCAGTGCAAGAAATTCAGTGCTGTTATTTCTCCAGACTGCAAAGTCTGCCCTCTCCAGTGACTGAGAAACACATGAACGTACTGGTGCTGACTTGGATGTAGATATACTCAGGCGAACACTGAGGAATGCTTGTAGAACAGCATTCTGAGGGCCGGTGCAATGGCTCAGTGGGTAACAGTATTTGCCACAATGGGTTTGCCCCCAAAGTCTGAAGACTTGTGCTTATTCCTAGGCACCCAGGTGTGGAAGGAGAGAAACAAATCCTGCATGTTCTCCTCTTAACTTCATACCTGTGTCATGACATGAACACACACATGTAAATTTACCCATACACATACACACAGACACACAAACACATATACATTTTTTAAAGCAGCCTGACTCTTGTTGGAAGACAAAATGCAGACAGCAGACACAAAGCTAATTATAAGTACATAGTTCTCTTAGAGACTTGGACACAAATATGGGAGTGAAGAGGATGACCAGCCGGACACTATTGTAAAAGATACCAGGGAGAAAACTGAGTTAAGAGGACACCCCATGGAGAGGGCTGATGAGAATCTTTGCTTTTATTTCATTTTTCACTATGTATTTTTATTGAATCTTTGTTCATTTCATATATTTTAATCATATTTAGACTTCCCCTCATCTGTACCTCAACATAGCCCTCCCAACTGGATTTCATGCATTCTGTCATATATGTAAAGGCCTATGGAATCAAGCTTGTGTTCCAGGATGTTCCGCTGTATGAGTTCATCCACTGGTGCCTGGTCAGTCTATTTAGTTTCACTCCTTTACAGTAGACCAACTCTTCCTCACCCAGGATTGATCAGCTGCCAGTAGTTCCTTGGCTAGGGCTTGGGATTCATGCCCATTTCCCCAGTTTTATGCTGGATTTTATCTGGGTTGAGCTTGCATGGGTCTTGTGTGTGCTATCAGCATTGCAGTAAGCTCATATAAGCAACTCCTCCAGAAGCCTGTAAGACTCTGTTTTCTTGTGGTCATCCAACAATCCTGGCTCTTACAATCTTTCTGTACCATATTTGGCAATGGTCCCTGAACCCTTGGCTCATGAGTCCTATCTAGAGACACACACTCTGCAGTGCCTTATTCTCTACATTTTGGTCATTAGTGGCATTCTTTGAGGAAGCATCAATAGTAAGAGTTCAGAGATTCATTTGTATTCTCTCTCCCCTCTGTTCCTCTATGTTCCAAGAAACTTAAGTGTAGATATTCCATTGTAGGTGTGTTCCTTAGGGCTGGGTATTTCACAGATACTTATTATCTGTGTATGACCAGTGTTGGAAATCTGTAATAGTCTTTGTCTTTTGCACAAAGACATTTCTTTGATGAGTGGTGACACTTGTCTGTAAATATAAGTACACATATTTAGTATACAGTAAGAATTACAATTGTCTAGGTATGTGACAGAAGTATCATTTTCTCTACGATCTTTCACCTTGTGAACCATGTGTATTTGGCTATGTTTACAGTGCCACCGTGAGTTTCTTCCAATTGAGAGAGCTTTAAGTCCCATTAGATAGCTATTGATTATCACTAAGATAAAGGGGCTTTGGCAATAACCCATATTATTTTAGGCATTTCATGGACTACCCACTTCTTGATTGTTGACCTTAATTCTTGAGAAACTAATTTAGAAAGTCATTTCAGGTACCTATATCTTGTAGGTTCATGCCTATGTTTTCTTCTAACAGTTTCAGAGTTTCAGTTTTCACATTGAGGTATATGATCCATTTGATTTTGACTTTTGTGCAGGGTGATACGTATTGGTCTAATATCATGCATCTACAGGTGGAGATCCAGTTTTGCTAGTATAGTTTGTTGAAGATGCTGTCATTCCTCCTGGGTGTGTTCTTGGCAACTTTTTCAGAGATCAGGTGGCTTTAATTACATACACTCATGTTTTGATCTTCTAATTTGCTCCATTGAACTACATCTCTGTTTTTGTGCCAATAGCATGTAATATACATTGAGATTTGGTAGTATAATTCCCTGTGCCCCCCAGTTTTGCTATTTGTGCTCAAAATTGCTTTGTCAACCCAGGGTCTTTGTGATTCCATATAAATTTTAGAATGATGGTTTTAAATTTTGTGGAGAGTGTTATGGGAATTTTGATTAGCATTGCAATGAACCTAAAATCTATTTTGAAAAGTCGGACATTTTCGCATTATTAATTCTACCAATAAGTGAGCACAGGAGTTGATTCCATCACCTTGTATCTTCCTCAGTCTCTTTCTTCAAAGAGTTAACATTTTATTGTAGCAATCTTTAATGCCTTTTATTAGGTTTATTCTTAGATATTTTATTTCATTTGAGCCTATTGTGAATTGGAGGGTTTCCATTAACTTTCTATGGTTGTTTATTATTGGCATATAGAAAGGTTATTGATTTGGTAGATTAATTTTGTAACCTGCCACTTTACTGAAACTGTTGATAACTCTTAGTAGTTTCAAGTGGAATTTTTGGGATTCTTATGTATAATATCATATCATCTGCAAATATGGATACTTTGATGTAGTCTTTTCCAATTAGTACCCCTTTAATTTTCATCTCTTCTTTTATTGCTCTAGCAAGGGTTTCAATAACTATACTGAAAAGGAGTGTGGATAGTGGACAGCCTTGTCTTATTCTTGATTTTAATGATGATGCTTCCAGTTCTTCTCCATTTAGAATAATGTTGACTATGTGTTTGTTGTATTTAGCTTTAGTTATGTTGAGGTATGTTCCCTCCAATTTGATTCCTTCTAGGAAATTTAAGATAAATACATGTTAGATTTTGTTAAAGGCCTTTTCTTCATCATTGAAATGATCATGTGATTTTTGTCTTTAAGTCCATTTATATGATTTACTACATTTACTGACTTATGTATATTGAACCATCATCCCTGCATCACTGTAACAAAGCTGACTTGATCATGGTGGATGATCTTTTTAAAAACTTTTATTGAACATTTTACATTTCATACAACAACAGTTCTTAATCACATTTAGACACTGTCCCCATCCATGACTCTCCCAACTCCCCACCAGACTTCACGTACTCTGTCGTGCATGTTAAGTCCTATCCAGTCATGCATTTGTATCCAGATGTACTTTGGTGCAAATTCATCCAGTGGAGTCTAGTCAGCCTATCTAGAGATAATAAGTAAAGCATACTCTCCCTTGCCCCGTAGTAATCAGTCTCCAATAGTTCCCAGTCTAAGTCTGGCCCACCACCCACTTCTGTTGCTCCACTCTGGATCCTTGTCTGATTGAGTCATTATGGGTCCTGTGCTCAAGCCTACTATTGCCACAAGTTCACATGTGTGAGCTTCCAGTAGCCTGAAAGCTTTTGCTTCCATATGTTCATGAACTGGTCCTGGTTCTTACAATCTTTCCACCTCCTCTTCTGCAATGGTCCACAATTTGGTGCATATATGTTCATGACTGTAATATCTTCTTGACCCATTGTTCCTTTGATTAGAATGACGTGACCCTCTTTATTTCATTTGAATAGTTTTAATTTGCTCTATTTGTCATATATTAGAATTGCAACACCTGCTTGTTTCTTAGAGCCATTTTGTTGAAATAAATTTTTCCTTCCTTTCACCCTAGTGTCTACCATGAAGGTGAGATGAGTTTCTTGAAGACAAGAAACAGATGGATTTTCTTTCTTGATCCATTTCATTAGCTTGTGTTTTTTGAAGAGGGAGTTGAGGCCATTGATATTTAGTGTTATTATTGAAAGATGTGTATTTGACACTGTCATTTTAACTTCTTTGTGTTTGTGGGCCTAGTTTGTGTTTCCATTATTATACCTTTCTCTGTTTTCACTCTGTAGCCTCTTGGATATACTCATTCCTATCTTTGGTCCTTTGTATTGCTTTGAGTATTCTCTGTAGGGCTGGTTTAGTGGAAATTAATTTTTTCAGCCTATTCATGTCATGGAAATTTTTCTGCTCACCTTCTACTGTAGTAGATAGTTTTTCTGGATAATATATTCAGCGATGGCATTCAGGGGTTCTTTAGAACTGGGGATACGTTGGTCCTTGGTCTTCTGGCTTTCATAGTTTGCAATGAAAAGTCAGCTGTAATTCTAATGTTTTCCTTTATATGTAACTTGTTGTTTTTCTCTAGCAGGTTTCGGTACCCTCTATTTGTTCTTTATATTGAATGTTTTTACTATGATATTCCATGAGGAGTTTCTATTCTGGTCATGTCTAATTGGTATTCTATGTGTTTCCTGGATATGTATGTGTAAGTTTTTCTTTAATATAGGGAAGTTTTCTTCTATAATCTGGTTGAAGATCTTGTCAATGCCATAGGCCCGAGATTCTTCTCTTTCTGGTTTGCCCATGATACACAGATTTGGTGAGGGAAGTAAGGAGAGGAAAGATGGTGGGAGTCTAGAGGTATTGGGGGGAGGGTGGGGATAATGTGGGCCCTGTGAGTAGAAAGGGAAGCTGGATGGGAGAAAAAAGAGGGGAGATGAGTGAATCTCAGGGATCTAGGAAAACTAGGGGTAAAAATGATGCCCTAGCAACTCTATGAGAAATGCACGTAGAATGTCTGAACATTAATGCATATGTATACCTGGGAGCTGGTTGGCAGGGAACACAGTTTCAGATAGAAGAGACCTCCCTTGGAGTGACAAGCATATTATGCAGCACTCATCACAGAAGCTTCTTTTTGCAACAGATGGAGGCTACTTCAGAGTTGCACATCTGGTCGGGCACAGAGAACATGCACCTGGGAAATGTCCAGTACTAGGTGACACATCCGCAGTTGACTATATACAACTAAGGCTCATGGAACATAGTGGAATAAGGGGTAGAGAGAGTGCAAATGCTCCCCTCAACTCTCACCAGTGAGGTTTCCATATACATCAGAGTGTGATGCACACAGAAGGTCACAACTAGTCAAGTTTTGGAGAATAAGAGACTGTGGAGTGTAGGATGGGATTCCTATATGGAACATCACCCACCCATGGCTCAGGGACCATTGAGGAAGAGGAGGTGGAAAGAGTGTAAGAGCCTGAGCTGGTTCATGAACACAGGGAGGTGGAGGCTTCCAGGCTACTGGAGGCTTGCTCAGGTGAGCCTGTGGCAGCAGTTGCATTGAGCACGGGACCCATGTCAGCTCAATTAAACAAGGGCCCAAAGGGGAGATGAGAAATAGGTGGTGGGCCAAGACTAGATTGAGAACTATTTGAGAATGATTTCTGCTGGGTGAGTGAGAGTATGGCTTACATATAACTACTGGATGGGCTGACTAGACTGCAGTGGATATATTTACACTAAGGACATTTGGATACAAACTGCCTGAATGAATAGGACTCAGCATGTATGACAGAGTGCACAGGATTCTGTGGCACAGGGGAAATATGAATGGAGGAGGGGGTCTGGATTTGAGTGGGAAATGTATGAAATTTTAAAAGCTCAATAAATCTTTTCAAAGAATCTTCTAAAAATGTCACTGCTTTTTATAGGTTTTTTCATTTATTTCTACTCTTATCTTTATTATTTGCATCACTCCTCTTGCTTTAGGTTTAACTTGCTCTTCCTTTTCCCATCAAGTGCTGCCATTTTTCTTGCTGTGCCATCCTGGGTAAGTAAACTCATAATTTGGAGCTTTAGTGCCTCATTTACAAAATGCTAAAATCACCCTCATGGGGTTATTGGGAAGATGAAATGACATGATGTGGATGAAGTACTTGGTCCTGAGACTGGCACGAAGATAGTGCTTAACAAATGCTAGCTTCTGTTACTATTTTTTTAAAGCTTTATTATCAATTATTATCATGTGTGTATGATGTGTGTATAGGTGTGCAGATCATGGCGCATGAGTGAAGGTCAGGGGAAAACACTGTATGGTTGGTTCTCCCCTTCTGCCTTTAAGTGGATTCTGGGGATCAGACTCAGGCTTTTTTGGTGCATACTTTTACTCATTGAACCATCTTTTCCACCCCACCTCTGCTACTTCCTTGCACTCTTTATCCACGTAATTCTGTAATTGTACTCTATGATGTATTGCAAAAGAAAAATCAATTATAAGATTAAATAAATCTTTCACTTATGGTCAACCCAAAAAAAAGCTCAATAAAAGTTATTTTAAAAGAAATATATTTAATGTTAAATTAAATTAGAATAGAATGGGAAAAATGTATAGCTTGCAGTTTTTATTGCCTTTCTAGTTCAAAAATTGAAATAGGAAACATGACAAAAATATATATTAACACTACTCAAAGGAAAAATGCTACAAGGCTTTGAAATTCTCTTCCAATCATTTTTCTTACGTGGAAAAAAATCAAGTGTGGTGCTCTAGTCAATATTCTACAAATAAAATTCTAAACAGGTTTCCCCTAAAGTCATATATGAATATTCTTATGCTTTCTTGCTTGCCTTTAAAGAGTTAAAAAAAAACATTATTATCAAATAAGCTACTATTCAGTTTTTCTTACTTCTGGCCCACTGTTTATCCTTTCAGGATGGTTTCCTTAGGTTTTTCCAATATATAATCTCTTTTTAAAATGATGACTTTATTTGTAAGTACATACATGCTATCTTATTGTATTTCAAGTATTCATACCCCAACCACATCTTCAAAAAGCTAAAACACTGCAAAATAACCTATTAAATAAGTCCTTTAAAAACACAAAATTAATACTTAAAGCTTTGTACTACTAATACTTCATAAAAGTTCAAATATTGTTAAGGGACCAAGGTAAGTATTTAAGCCAAAAAATTTTAATCTCACAATTTTATACATTTTTTTGGTCTTTTTGAGACAGAGTCTCCCTGTAGCCCTAGCTGGACTGGATTCACTATGGAGACCAGACTGGCCTCTAACTCACAGAGATCTGCCTGCCTCTGCCTCGAGTGCTGGGATTAAAGGTGTGTGCCACCACGCCTGGCACAATTTTTTACTTTTTAAAATCATTACAGTTATTATATATCAGCCACCCAATAAAGTTATACTTAACCTTTACTATAAGTATATACATTTCTAAGTTAAATGTTTATGATTTTAGTTTTAATTTCATAAATATTTATTATTTCCTTGATATTTGTATTCATTCTTTTTCCTAAAATACAAATATAATTATATATGATTGTTTTCAAAAATTAAATACAAATAATTCAAAAATCCAAAATTTTAAAAAGCTCCTATTTATTTAATCACAAAAGCTAACTAGTAATTGCCTACATTTTCCTAGTAACATATAATAAATGTTTCTAAAACAACAAAATAAAAAATTAAAAGCTATATATTATTTAAATTTTTCTAACAAATTATTCTAATTTTCTAAATGTTTTAACTTACTATTATTCCCAAAACAAATTATTTATAGTCTTACACTTACAAATTAAATAATTCCAAAAATATTCCACAATACCTCAAAACTTTACACACATCCTGTAAGTCTACACAACAAAATAACTTGTTCCCTGTTTGTCTCCTACTGATTTAATTAAACTTCCTTATGACAAATTCACAGTATGTTACTACATCTCTGCCATTATTAAAAACTACAAGCAATTTTAAAAATAAAAGTAACCCTATCTCTAAACTTTTCCTATGGACCCAAACTTTGGTGAGACAGCAGAAATACCCAATGTATGCTATTCACATTTATTCTCATTCAAGTTTGTTGGGGCCACTATCATAAGTAAATGAATAGACTAATCAGTTATTGTCCCTTGTGACTACAGGAAAAGACTCAACACTGGCATGCTTTAATGTATGCTCTGACATCTATCCTGTGCCATAAATTTTCTTTGACATAATCACAGGCACAAAACATTGTCACCTCATACCCCTCCTTTGTCACATTTCACACCCTTTCCTTTCCAAAAGGAGCAAGCCTACAAGGTCTTCAACCTCATAAAATTTAACTTTAGATGGCTGTAACTCATGTCCCCATTTTTAGACGTCTTTTAAATGTTCATGTTACTGTTGATACTTTCTCTGGGTTTACTTGAGCCATTGCCCAAACAGGGAAAAAGACTACTCATGTTATCACTCATATGATAACCACTTTTGGTATTCCTAGACCTTCCTTGTAGTATTAAAACGAATAATGCTCCCACTTATACCAGCATTCACTTTACCCTTTTTTTGGGGCGGTGATTGGCATATTTTACATGGCACCAAAATCCCATACAATACTAAAGGCCAGGCTACTGTAATTCCACCCATAAAGGCAATTGGTCATGGCTCTTTATGCCATTAATTATTAAATTTTGGGTGAACAGGGATGCTCTGATGCCCAATGGCAATGGGCTAAAGCTACCCTCACTCTCAATTTACAACCTGTTTGGTGGGAAAGATTTAATCTCTATTGAATGGAAACCTGACCAAGTTAAAATATGTGGTCAGGGTTATGCTCGTACATTCACAGATCATGGTGAGGACTTCTGGGTGCTTGCATGATGACCAAAGCCATGCCATGAAATGCCAAAGCTCTGCCTGTATAAAATACCTGGAGGCCCTTTTCAAGAAAATGTGCATTTCCATCTTCACAGATGAGAGCAGGCATCATACCCAACAAGCTGCTGTCCCTTCCTGGGGCCAGATAAAGAAACTCATTCAGGAGACTGAATGTCAAATTAGAAGGGCCAGGTGTGAAGATTTCCCTATGACTATGTTCTAAATGATGCTTGCTTTGACTCATGTCTGTACTACACAGAGTGTGTGTATGCTTTCTATTGTCCAAGTAGGACCTGCTGTGGTAGGGTCTCCTCTGGTATTGAATTGTACTTTTTCATCCTCTGAGGTTGTGATGGAGCCTATTAAATAGTATAAAAATTTTTAAAAATTAGGTTAATATAAAGGGCCTTTGGAGAAATATCACTAACCATTCTAAAATGATAACAATTTTAAAATTTACAAAAAGTCAGCCTGTGTTCAAGATACAGGACAATATAGATGTCCTAAACTTAAAAGCAGAGCTTCTAAGGATACCATCCATTCCAGCACTGCTTCAAATATGTCTCATTGTGGGTTCCTTGGGATCCATGGACAAACAAAATTTCTAGGTTCAACTAGAAGTAGATATCATGAATAAAAAATACATTCTATGTACAAAAAGGAAACTCAGTACACCAACTATTAGCTAATAACCTCATGGACTTCTCTATAAGATATAACAAATGTGTTAGTGTTACCAAGACTAGATTGTATTTCATGCCGAGTTTCATTACCACTTTCCTTTGTCATTTTTACCAAGATGTTTCTGTATTGATTGTATTTCTATTTCACTATTTTTAAAATTGTTATATTGAACACACCGCTTTGCCCACTAGCAAGAGACTCCCTGTGGGATGGGTCTTTTTATGTAATGACAAAGTTTTCAAGCTATCAGTTTCTCTGGAATATTGTCCTGCAACCATCCCTTAAACCAATTCATTGGGTTGATCGGGCCTCCCCAACAACTGTGATGGCCAATTGTCTCTCTATGTCCCAGTCAAATTGTGACTATGGTGGCTTTTATATTACCTTTTCCAGGTCTAGTAGTAAGGTTACAAAGAGAAGTTTCACAATTGGCCTGCAGCTTAACAAAGCAGCCAGCCTCTCTGCACAGGTGTTAACAGATTTATCAAAAAATGAAAATATTCACACATTGACTACAGAAACAAACCACTATTAATTTTCTATTACTAAAACATCATTTAGTAAACATTTTCCTAGAATGTGTTGCTTTAATACTGCCAACAATTCATGAAGGGAGACTTTAAAAATGGCTCAGCAGTAAAGAGCTCTGCCTGCTCTTGCAGAGAACCCAGGATTGATTCCCAGCAACTGCATGGTGGCTAACAACCATTTGTAACTCCAGTTCCAGGGCATCTGACACCCTCTTCTGACCTCCTCAGGCATTGCAAGGCATGGGTGCACTTATACACATGCATGCAATACATTCATACACATAAAATAAAAATAATAAATAAAATATATGGTTTTTTTAATTCATAAAGGCAAAGCCAGGGACTGACCTGACTAATTTTCCTCGATTCACTTGTTTCTGGGACCAGCCATAACTGTTCTCTGACAATTATTCATTATCCCTTGCTTACTGCAATGTTTTTTAAAGCTATGTATCCCACATTACTAATAGATTTGAAGCATATGTTGCTATAAATAAGATAAAAAAGAGAGGGGAGCATGTAGCCACCCCCTTGAACCTTAAAGATAGTAACACTCTGTTCACTAATGGTTAACAAGTCCCTGACACTTAACTCATTAAGAGTTAACAGACTTCTTCAGGGTTTTGTTGATGCAGAGGCTTGAGGGGGGAGTCTATTCCCAGAGTACTGGGGAAGATGGATATGACATCTGTTTTTCTGGAATGATGGGAATAAGTTGTCATGCCGCTCTCCCTGTTTGTGCATGCATCAAAGGAGGTCTATTACTGGTCCAGTCACCATAGCCTTGGGGGCACTGTGCTGTTTTCTTACTATTATGATGGGAAATTTCCTATGCGTTTTGCACTGCTTCAGCACTTATCATATGGAAACACTGTATAAACTTCAAAGAGTGAACTTCCAGTAAAGGTCCTGAGGAGGTTAGTGAAAATGCTCCTAAGTGGCAAAGCGAAGTTGGGGGGGAGTGGGGGCAGACTCGTGGTCTAATCTCAGTTTTTCAGCACTGATCAAGTAAGGCATCTACAATTCTGTAAATAAAAAAGTAATATAACTCAGTATCAATAGGAGTCAAATATTGCCAATGAATATGAAGATAATGATGGTGATAGTGTTACCTTTCTTAAACACTACCTCTTATACATACAGAGTTCAAGCTAGAATTGAACACTGAAATTATCTTATTTTTCAAGAGACCATTATTATATGCTGGAACTCTGACATCCTCTCACCTCATTGACTCAGTCAATAAATAATTCATTAAGTATCAAATGAATTAGTATTTTTATAAAACAGAAATTTATGTATTAAAATTGCATAAAGCAAGAACTATGAATAGTTGTGTGTTCATAATGCTGTTTTCTTTTAAGGTGGGTGATATAAATAAGCAAAGTCCCTTGTTTTCAGGCCAGGGCATATTCATAAATTGTAGAGAGGGCATGAAATTTATGTGAGATGATTTTGACTGAATTTCCCCCTTGAGAAATAAATGATTTTGGGAAAATGATATATTGCATCTCCATGCTATGTGTGATTCCGCTATAATGAGTTAAAAATTACAAATACAAGAACTTCTGTTACATTTATCATCTTTTTAAAAAAATCTCAGAAAAATCTATTTTGAAATTCAGCCATGCTCTTATTTCGACCAGTAGTTCATCACATTTTGCTATGCTATTGCACCTCATTTATGGTTTTTTGGGTCAATTCCATGTTTTGATTGAAGCACTCACGCATATGAATTCATATGGAGTTATGGTTTTATCTCTCTTATGTAAAATCTCAGAAGCAGTAGCTTGGTTATATAGGACACTTAACACTTTAAATTTGGGTTAATAATGCTGGTTAACCTCACCTTGCTGCTTGGAACTGTGATAGTTCTTCAAATTGAATAGACTTGATCTCAAAACTTGTCATTCATCAGAGTGTCTGACTAAATGACATGTTATTGTATCTCTGGGTTAAAGATGGCCACTGTGTGTGGACCCTTATGGTGATTGCTTGTTCACAGAAGGCTAACACCATTAGCTCAAAGCCCAACAACAGGAAAATCAAGTTTTATAGCTGTAATTGATTTAAGTATTTTCCTAGCAAACGTATTTATAACAGTTTAAAGCTTGCCTGCTTTGTCTCACCCAGAAAATTCCACACAGTGCCTGGTAGTAATAGTGAAGGCCAACCCAGCGGGCATACCCCATGTCACTATTTGCCAGCAGAGTTCTCTGATCCAGAGACTTCCCCTTTTGTTGGCAAGTTATATCAACCACCCTTACTCTTAATGTTACTGGAATTTGTGGTACAAAAGCCTGTACTCTGACAGCCTTAACAAGCTACACTTGGCCACCTATCCCCAATACACCGAGATGAGTAATTGTGAAAAGCATAGAGCTTTGTTCAGTGTGACCACATTGTGAAGATAAACAATGAAAGGGTACCAATGACTTAAAGTCTGTCCTGAAGTTTCTGACATGAGTTTTAGGTACAAATAGAGGAAGAATTGGGGCAAGGTACAAGAGGTATGCTAACTAAAAACAGTCTTAGCCAAGGTATGGTCTAGCCCACCAGGAGATCACTTGCCATGGAGGGTATAGCCTCACATTCATGAATGATTATCCTCTTCTGTGGGTTGGTCTGTCCTGGAAGGTTCTGCTGCTCCCAGAACCCAAGATAACTCAAGAGGAAAGGTTAAGGAGAATGGATCTAACCCTTCAGGTAAAGTAGATGAGACACGCACAAAATGAAGGCAGATCTGTCAGACCTCCATTCTCTTTTTAGTTACCTTGTGGGCCCAAGGGAGGAGTCAATGCTTTCTAGAAAAGAAAAAAACCCTTCTTAACTACTTGTTTCACTAATTACCCTGTGGACTTAGATTTCCTTTATGTCCTGGGCAAAGGCGAAAGATGCCCATGAAACTCGACTGGCAACACAGATCTGTTTACTACATGGTGTCTGAAAGCAGAAAAATAAATAATGGTATTCCTTATGATTGGAGTGAGCACAGGTCCTCTCCCATCCTTCTCTTTCCCCCAAATTGCCTCACAACTCACAATCTTCCTCTTCTGGGAAATGGCCCCCGCCACTCCCTCTGGGTGTTCTCTTATGAGAGAGACTTTTCCTCTCTAGCAGGTTATCACAGCCTGCTCAAATGAAGTGGATTATGTCATCCCGCCCTCTTGTGGTCATGCCATTTTAGTTGCTCAGTCCAGAAATCTTAGAACCCAAAACTGTAAGTGGAATTTTGATGGTGAACAAAAAAATTAGTCTAATCATTAGGACAGTCAATTAGCAAGATGATCTTGAGGGACAATAAATGCCAGCACACAATGTTTTGAAAGGCTCTGAGGAAGTCTGGCCAGGTCTTGCTCATTGCCAGGTCTTGCTCTTTCTCCAGGTCTCATTGACTTGGATGAGACATAACACCTGTGCGTGAGTCTAGACATTAAAAACAACTTTTGAGGACATCCACACCAAGGTCACCAGTGAAAGGGATAAGATGCCCATCTGGGTCTCCAATTAGGTGGCCATCAGTCTTTTACATACACCTGCACCTGAATAGAAAAAGGGAGGGGGAGAGGACAAGACTCTTGTGAAAGTTTGGACCTTTCCTGAATCCAAGGCTAACATATAATGGCAGAAGCCCCCTCAACTGAGGTTTTTCCCACCCTTAGAGAAATCTACGCAGGGAAAAATGTCACTTGAGCAGATATATCAAGACTGATCTAAATGAAGATAGGAAAGACACCTTTCTAGATGCCACCTTTTTCGTGCTCTGCTCTTATCCCATCTCCCTTCTTCCAGAACCTGAAGAATAGATTGGGGTATGGAGACTGTATGTCATTCCAACTTCTTCTTCCTGAGAGGGGTCTTCATAGGGTCCATTGGAAGAAGGGCATAAGAGTGATCTTTGGTGGCATGGAGCAGGAACATAGTTCTGACTTGATCCCAGGGGTGACTTCTGCAGTCATATTCACTACTGCATTCGAAGGCCTATCTAAGTTTGGAGGGTGGTGATGGAGTCTATAATTTCACCTAGGGATTCTGAAAGGTATTTAGATAGCTGTTAGAAGTAACATATGAAGGTTGTTACTCCAGCCATGCTTGTGCCAAGGGTAGAAGAATTGCCCAGTCTGCCCATAATAGGAAGGAGTTGAGGGGAACTTCTTGGTGGGAGGGGGAAGGTAAGGATGGAAGGGATGTCATGAGTGGGACAGAGACTGTTTGGTTGTTTGGGAGATGTTGGATGTCAAGGTATTGTAAGGCTAGGGTACAAGTACCAGACCAGTTGACAGGGAGACAGGCATATGTGGAGGAACCCCAGGGGAAGAAAACTCCTGAGGAGTTGAGGCAGAACAAGCATGATAGTGTAAGGAGACAAGATATGATTTTTGAAATTGTGAACCAATCAGGTTGGACTGTAATCTTGTTTTTCCAAATTAAGTACTCACCTGATAGGGTTGCCACTTAGATAGGTTGGTAGTGGAAGAGGGGACAAGGGACATGAGTGTTTAGGATGCATTTTAATTGAAAGTCAGTTGGGTGGGTGGGAAAGTTTTATTGTCAGTGTCAAAGAGGGATAAGACCCTGCATTTGGGAGCGGAATTGGATGAACTGCAACACATCAGAGAGTGGCAGGGGTGGTGTGACAGAGAGAAACATTAGTTCAACAGAAAGTGGTGGGGTAGGCGTCTAGGAACAGATTAGGCAGCAGATGTCCAGAGAACCAGAAGGAGGTTTTCCATTTACCATTGTTTTATTGTAGGATGGTGAATAGATTGTCTTTGGAGAGGTACTTACTTGGTGGGAAGGGAGTGGATTCAGAGGGTGTGATTGCAGAGTGAGGTGGAAAGATTACCTATAAAGGTTGAGGGAGAGGGGGAACTGGGGAAGCAGGATAACAAAAAGGAATTTGTGAGAGGAGGAGAATGTCGGATGTGGTTAGAATTCCACATGGGTGTCTGTTGACTGGGAATATTTTATGAAAGTAAGCTGAGTAAGGATGGAAAATATACTAGTTCAGTTGATTAAATAGAGGAGGGCAAGAGCCCATCCTTCAGGGTCGCAGAAAGAGTAGAGGATTGGGGAGGGGCAGAAGAGGCAGAGTCCTTTTGAAAGGTCAGTTATGGGTATGGGGTTTGGGAATGGATGAATCATTAGAAAAATTGTAATTTCATGAGGGAATCGATGTATGAGGAGAGAGGTGTTGGGACAGCCAAGTAATTATTGGACCCTAGTGGAAAGACAAAGCCAGCAGTTGAAGAAAAGGTGGAGTGGTGGCTTTTAGGAGCTGGTGTGTTCAACTAGGAAGTGGCATACAGCTGTTTAGAGCCGAAATCAAGGGGTGAGTGAAAAGAATGCCCCAGACTGGTGTCATGGCCAGGTATTAGTTCGAGAATTGGCAAGAAGATGGAAGGAAGAGGATGATGTAAGGAGAAAAAGTGAAGAATTGTATCTGATCTGTGGTGAAGGGGATAAATTTTCCTTGTAGTCAGAGGTCTTCTAAGACTTCCAGTAGTTGATCAAATACTGTGATATGTGTGCGACCAGCCATAGTTCATGTTGCATCAGGAACAATCAGAGCTGCTACAGAATGAAAGCCATTACAAGGGCTTATGGTGGAATTATTCTATTTGGTTATAGGTGGAAGTTTCCGTATTTTTAGAGAAATGGGGCCATCTGAGATTGTTTGGAAAAGGTGGGGGTGCTTTTTGAGGCATGAAATATGGACCCAGGAGGGCTGCCCCTACAGTTTGGCTGCAGGGGGAGTGGTTTTAATGACTGCAAAAGGCCCTTCCCATTTTGGTCATATGGGGTCGTGGTGGAGTGAGACCAGTTAAATAGAATCCCCTATCTGAGAGGTGGAGGTAGACTGGATTCCAAGGCCATTGCTGTTCTATTACAATAGAATATTGTACCAGCAAACAACAGGAAATGGAACCACCAGGTGTCCAATAACCAATTAGTCGGTAATGAAATATGCTACATTTACACAGTGGAATATCATTCAGATGTTGAGAAAAATGAAATCATGAAGTTCTCAGGTAATGGATAGAGTAGGAAAAATCATTCTGAGTAAGGTAACAGACACAGAAAGACAAACATTCCACTTTTTTTCTCATTTGGGGATGCTGGCATGAAAATTCTGACATGTTGGTTTCATTTGGTATATGCATGGAGGTCAGGAAATTAGTAAGGTGATGGCCAGGACTTTCAAGGGAGTGAAGATACAATGAAGTGACAAAGACAGTAAAGGGGGCTAGTGAAATAGTGTTAAATGGCACTGAAGAAGGGTGAGGCTAGAAGAGGGAGCATGTGGGTAACTAAAGCTAAACAACTTTTTAAAAGATCTTATGAAAAACTACTACTGCAGAAATTTCCTAAAATGTATACATGTTCACATATAAAAATAGAATAAATGAAGTTATCCTAATACTGAATGATAATACCCCTTCTAGAAATGACAGGCTAACAAATCAAAGTTCCATGTCATGATTGGGATACCTCTTTTATTGTTGTTGGCCAGCTAGGGTACATAGACGTTCAAACATTACAGGCTAGTGCCAATGCTCTTGGTTACCCACCAGAAACTGGCAGTAAAAACCTATTAATGAAGAAGTCACATATTTGAGACATAGAATTCTAGATGCTACTGTTCTTGAACCTCCCTCCTTACCAGCTAGCTATCATAGCGCTGGACCATGCTATGCAAGGTACAAGTCTTATCCAGCTATGAACCCTGTGAGATATGCTCACTGCTGCAAAAGAGGCACATGTATTATGTAATAATTGGAGTAACCAATTACTTTTAAATTTGATTTAAGGTCACTTCCACAAGATACATACCTGCCACCATTATTGGGGCCAAGAGCCTGTGTCTAGACAGGTTGTAGGCCCCAGGGGAGAACCTACTATTATTCTCCTAAATGAATGTAGTAATAAACTGACTCACAATGACTTATTGTTATATCCATAGATTAGTGCATCCCTCAATACATAAGGATTATGTTTGCTTTTTTAAATATCTGTGAAGAATTTTCTTGGAATATTTTTTCTTTTATTGAATTTATGTGTGTTTCATACAGAACATCTTTGTACTCCCTTCCCCATTGGCAACCTCTCATAGACCCCACCCCCCACTGAATTTCATGAATTCTGTCATTGATGTTAACGACTATAGAGTCAAGTCAGTGTCCCCAAAAGTTCCTCAGTGCCAGTTAATGCACTGAGATCTGGTCAACTTATCTAGAGTCCCTCCTTTAAGATCAGCTGTTCCTCACACAGCAGTAATCAGCTGCTGCTGCCAATAGCTCTTTAACTAAGACGGAGTCCTTCTCTCCATTTCCACGGTTCTATGCTGAGCTTTTGTCTGCTTGGATTTGCATGGGTCTTGAGCATGTTGACAACATTGCTGTAGGCTCCTATGTGCAAGGTCCCAGGAGCCTGTAAGACTATTTCAGTATGGCCATGCACTTCTTCCCCTGGCTTTTATGATCTTTCTGTCCCCGTTCCACAATGGTCCCTGAGCTCCGGGTGGGTGATGTTTAATATAGGAGTCCTGTCTAAGGACCTACAATTTTCTTTACACTTTGGCCATCTGTATCCTTTTGTGTTCATGGAGGGAGCTTCATTGATTAGAGTTGAGACATGCATGAGTATTCTTTTGTTCTCTTGTTCTACTATGTTCTGTGAGCCTTAGGTGTAGAGGTTCCATTGCAGATATGTCACCTAAGATTGGGCATCTCACAGGGAATCTCTGTGTGTGACCTGTTAATGGAACTCTAATAGTTGCCATTTGTTGCAAGAGAAGCTTTTTTGATGAGAGGTGACTGGCATTCTTGTCTGTAAATACAATGATCCATATTTAGCACATAGTACAAAATCACATTTGTCTAGGGATGTGTTCTATGACTTCTCCAACCATGTGTATTTGGCTCTGTTTTCAGCCCCACACATGAGTCCTCACTAATTGAGTGGGCTTTAAAACCAATTAGGTAGCTGTTGATTACTCCCAAGAAAAAGAGTGCCGCTACTACCACAATATAGTTTGCTGTGCTCGTAATTGTTGTGATCATTAGGCCGTAAAGCTGGGAATGGACCATTGATTGATGTTCTTCCTTAGCAGCTTGCATAGTGTTTTCCAAAATTATGATAGCTAGCCTTCAGGGAGTTGGCTTACAGTTCAGTTCCAACTCAACTTCTCCAAACCCTATATTCAAATATGTCCTGTCTTCAGCACTAAGGACTTGCTTTTCACATTCTGGGAGACCAAAAAGGACTGTGGCAATAGCCTGGGCAATTTTGGGAGTCTCTTGGACAACCTTAGCCAACAACTCAAAGGGAAGTTTCTCCTGTCTGGCTCTGTTTCTTGTTACATAGCCTTCAGATGTACACACGGACTCATGCAGAGATATTGTATGCATAATTCTTCAGTAGGTTTTTGAACTAATATATTTCCCTCTGGTTTCTCATGCTGAGTAAGCCTTATTTATCTCTCTTCTCTTTCTCCATGTAACACTCCCTCCTGCTTCCTCAGGTAAAGTTCCCCCATTTTCCCCATTTCACCGTTGATAATACCCCCCTCTCTTGACCTACTTCTTTCCCTTTACCCACATAGTTCCTTGTACAACCCTCCCACTCTCCCTCCCACTTAAATACCCCTAATTTGCCCATTTTCCCCTTGGTAACACCTGTCTCCTACTGTTCTTCCCTCCCAGTCTCCTATCTCCTTACCTCCCGGATTCCTTTCATTTTCCTGGTTCCTGCAGTTACATCAGGATATATACTCACTTATATGGATTTGGTGCTAGGATTTACAAAGGATGGAGAACACACATCCTTTCTTTTTCTGAGACCATGTTACTTCACTTAGTATAAATATTTCCAGTTCCATCCATTTACTTGAAAATTTCATGTTTTCATCTTTCTTTACCACTGAGTACAACTCCATTGTGCAAATTTACCACATTTTCATAATCCAGTCCTCAGTTGAGGGACACTTAGAGTACTTCCATTTTTTAGCTATTGTGAAAAGAGTAGCAACAAACATGTATATACAAGTGTCCTTGCAGTAGGAGGAGTCCTTTGAGTAATATGCCAAAGAGTGATATAACTGGATCATATGGTAGGTTCGTTTTTAGATTTTAAGAATTCCCCACACTTCCTTCCTTAGTGGTTGCATGAGTTTTCAATCCCACCAGCAGTAAATGAGTGTTCCCCTTTCCCCACATCCTCTCCAGAATTTGGTATCATTTGTTCTTTTAATCTTAACCAGTTTAACTGGGGTAAGATGAATTTTTACTGTAGTTTTGATTTGCATTTCCCTAATTACTAAGGGTGTTGAACACTTCTAAAGGCTTTTTTGTCATTTTTATTTCTTCTTTTGAGAACTCTCTGTTAAGATCCATATCCCATCTTTTATTTGGGTCACTTGTTACCTTGATTCTTTGTTTTATGAGTTCTTTATATATTCTGGATGTTAAACATCTGTCCAATGTGTCGATGATGAAAATTCTTTCCCACTCTGTGGGTTCTCTCTTCACTTCCTTGGTTGTTTTTATTTTTAAATTTATTTATTTATTTATTTATTTATTTATTTATTTATTTATTGCTGTACAAAAGCCTTTTAATTTAATGAGGTTCTTTCCTACACCTATATCTTGGAAGGTACTGCCTAAGTTTTCTTCTAACAATTTCAGAGTTTCAGGTTTTGTATTGAGGTCTTTGATCCATCTGGAGTTGACTATTGTGCAAAGTGAAAGATCAGGGTCTAGTTTCATTCTTCTACAGGTGGAGATCCAGTTTTGCCAGAATAATTTGTTGATGCTGCCACTACCAGGAAGAAGTTGAGTCATGTTCAAGCTTCAAAAAGAGGGAAAAAAGGTAGAACGATAAGTCTACAAACCATTACTGAGTAACCTATAACTGCGACATTGCATATAAGTAAAATGTTGACTACAGACCAGACATAAAGGACATAAATACCTGTGTGAGTTTTCTGCTCAGACATGAGCCAACCCTTGGCAGATGCCATATATTCAAAGAACGCTCTTTGCTCTTATCTCAGAGGCTACCACATTCGGATATGGAGCTTGTCAGCCAAACCAAAGGTGGTGACATTGTGAAGATCAGGGTCCAACTCTCCAAAGAACTCCACCCCAAGCACCTAGACTGGCTACGCTATTGTAATATTCTCTTCAGGAGAACTTTGATGCGCACAGATTTGAAACAGTTGGATTTCAAGGACCGCAACTTGAGAACTCGTCTAATGGCACCAAAAATGCAGATCCAGCACAATTACAACACTTCAATCCTGCTGTATGAGAATATGCTCACCCTGTGTGCTGATGTAACTCACAGCCTGCTCCAGATGAAAGCTGTCTATGACCTCATAACTGAGAAAGCTGATAGGGGAGTCCTGAATCTTGTAGTGTGAACAGCTGCTTGGATCCATTGTTTTTATGAGATACAACAAGAAAATATACAGAATCAATGATATTGATTAGAATTAGGGTCCCAGAAATGTGTTTAAAAAAATCTGATAGCAGCGTGATCTCCTTCGTAGACTACTACAGGGTGCAATACAGCCTCATCATCACAGACATGAATAAGCCATTCTTGGTGAGCCAGAGCAGATGGAGAAAGGGCCAGAGGAGCATCCCCCAGGACACTGTGCTGCTGGTCCCTCAGCTGTGCTACCTCACAGGACTAACCAGTGACATACAAACAAACCATAAACTGATGAGTCAGCTGACTAGACAAATGTGAATGTGCCCAAAGAGCTGGAAGAAGGTGTTGAAAGAGTTCATGAAAAAGAGACAAATCTGAACATTCAAGATGAATTTTGACCTTGGAAGGTGAAGTTTGATGCCACGTGCTTGCACATCTCAGAAAGAATTTTGGATACAATAGAGCTCTATCAAAGAGGAAAATCCTCATTTATGACCGATACACAGCTATCAACTTGGTTGAGAGAGTCAAAAAGCAGACCATTACTTGGACCAATGCCACTAAATAACTGGGCCATCCTTTATCCTGAGTATTGTTCCATTGAGGACAACTCCTTACTGTGGAATCTGAAGGAAGTCTCTGCAGTCATGGGCATAGACATGAGAGAGGCAAATGGATATAAAGTTGACAAAGACCCTGAGTCCTACAAAGAAACTTTAAAGAAGCATGTCACAACAAATACATATACGGTGGTCTGTATTCTGCTGACCATGGGAAACAGAGATATGATGAGATAAAAAGATTCTTGTGTGTTCAGTGCCTGGTCCCCAGCCAGTGTGTGGTGGCAGAGACCTTGCACTATGAGAAGACCCTGAGAACCACAGCCGTCAAGATTGCCCAGCAGATGAACTGCAAGATGGGAGGAGCACTCTGGAAGGTGGACACAGATATAAAGAATACAATGTTTATCTGGATCAGTTGCTTCCATGACATCGTGAATTGGCAGCAGTCGATTGCAGTGTCTGTGGCCAGCACCAATGAAGAACTGACCAAGTGGCACTCTCAATGTCTCTTTCAGGAGCCTGAGCAGGAGCTTGCAAGTGGAGTAAAGAGCTGTCTGAAAGCTGCCTTGGATTCCTGGTTTAAAAATGTATAGAAGGCACCATAGAGCTTGGTGGTTTACAGGGAAGGAGTGGGAGATAGCCAGCTTCAGACCCTGCTGGACAGGTAAATGGTACAGATGGTAGAGTTCTTTAAGCATGGGTGTAAGCACTGTATTCAGATAATTTTCATTGTGGTGAAGAAATGAATCAACACCAGGTTTTTTTGAGTGAGGCTCCTATGAATCCACCTCCAGGGACAGTGGTTGACCAGGTGGTGATCAGGGAGGAATGGTATGACTTCTACATTGTGAGTCAGACTTCACAGGACAGAACCTTTACTCCCATTCATTATAATGTTATCTACACTACAACAGGCTTGTATCCAGATCAAGGTCAGTGTTTAACCCAAAAACTCTGCCACATGTACTATAACTTACCAGGTATCATCCAAGTCCTTGCACCATGCCACTATGCACACAAACTGGCTTACCTCATAGGGAAGAACATTCTCCAACTGCCATTGGAGTCAATGTCTAAATATTTCTATTACCTTTGAGCTACAGAGGAAGACCTCCATTTCTCCCCCCTCCCCCCACTGGAAGAATGCTGCCATTCCTCCAGTATGTGTTCTTGTCCCCTTTGTTAAATTGCAGGTGGCTGAAATTGCATGTACTTATGTTTGGGTCTTTGATTATGCTCCATTGATCTATGAGTCTGTTTTTATATCAGCACCATGGTATTTTTAAAGACTATAGCTCTATAATAGAATTTGAAGTCTCATATGGTAATATTACCAGCATTGCTCTTTGTGCTCAGGATTACCTTGGCTCTTTGCAGTATTTTGTGATGCCATATGAATTTTAGGAACATTTTTTTAATAATTCTGTGAAGAATGTCATGGGGACTTTGATTGGGATTTCACTGAATCTGTATATTGCTTTTGGTAGGATGATCATTTCCACAAATTAAATTCTACCAATCCATGAGCACAGGAGTTTCTTCCTTCCTTCTCTTCAATCTCTTTCTCAAAGATTTGAATTTTTCATTGTAGAGATCTTTAATGTCTTTGGTCAGGTTTATTCCTAGATATTTTTGAGGCTGTTGTGAATGGGAGAGTTTCCATGTATTCTTTCTCCAATTGCTTGCTATTGGTATATAGAAAGGCTACTGATTTTTGTAGAATGATTTTATAAACTACCACTTTGATGATAGTGTTGATCATTTCTAAGAACTTTCTGGTGGAATTTTGGGGATCCCTTATGTATAACCTGAATATCATCTGAAAATAAGATTAATTTTACTTTTTTCCAATTAACACTCCTTTAATTTCCTTCTTTTCTTTTTGCTCATGCAGGAGTTTCAAGCAGTATATAAAAAGGGAGTGGAATTAGTGGACAACCTTATCTGGTTCTTGATTTTAATGAGAATGCTTCCAGTTCTTCATTTAGAATGATGTTTGTTGGCTATGGGTTTGTTGTATATGGCTTTAATTATGTTGAGGTATGTTCCCTCCAGTCCAATTCCCTCTAGGATTTTTAGTGTGAATGCATGTTGAATTGTGTCAAAGGCTTTCTTTGTATCCTTTGAGATGACTATGTGATTTTTGTCTTTGAGTCCATTTATATGATTTATAACATTTATTGACTTATGTATACTGAACCATCCTGCATCTCTGGAATAAAGCTGACTTGTCCATGATGGATGATCTTTTTAATGTGTCTATATGTGGTTTGCAAGTGTTGAGGATTTTTGTGTCTATGATCATTAAGGATATGGATCTGTAGTTTTCTTTTTTGGTTATGTGTTTACCTAATTTTGGTATTAGAGTGATGCTGGCTTCATAGATGGAGATTGGGAGTTCTATCTCTATTTCTTTTTGAATAATTTAAGTAGTATTTGTTGTAGATATGCTTTAAATGTCTTGTGCAATTCTGTTGTGAATCCATCTGGCTTGAGCTTTTTTTTTTAATCAGGAGATTTTGTATTAATCTTTCAATTTCCTTATTTGTTATGGGTCTGTTTAAGCTGTTGATATCTTCTTGGTTTAGCTTTGATGGTTCCCTTGATTTTTACATAGCCATCTATTTCTTTTAGATTTTTTAAATTTAATATGGATTTTTATAGCATTCCCTAATAACGTTCTGGATCTTTGTGGTGTCTGTTGTGATATGTTCCCTTTCATCTCTGATTTTGTTGATTTTGATTTGTTCTTTCTTTCTTTGGGTTAATTGGGCTAAGGGTTTGTTTATTTTTTCAAAGAACTAGCTCTTAGATTGATTCTTTGTGTGGTTTTCTTTGTTGCCTACCATTAAGCAGGCTTTAACTCCATTTACATAGTTGCTGGCTACCCCCAAAATAAAAGTGCCACTACTACACAGATGTAGTTTGTTGTGGTTATTAAGCTTTAAAGCTGGGGTTGGACCATTGATTTTCTTCTTAGCAGACCTAATTATGAGAGCCACTCTTGAGGAATGAGTCTTCTGAGTTAGTTCCAGCTCCATTACTCCAAGTCCTGTGTCCAAATTATGTTCTGTCTTCAGCAATAGGGTTTACCTTCAAGTTCTGGGAGGAAATCAAGGACTGAAGCAATAGCCTATGTTATTTTTAGAGACTTTTTGGACTACCTTGACAAAAACATAAAGGGAGGTTCTCCCTGTCTGTCAGTGTGTTTCTTGTTTTGTAAACTTCATCTATCCATATGCACTCATGTACAGATTTCATATGTATATTTCTTAGTTGACTTTTGAATTCATGCATTTTCAGCTATTTTGTCACACCACCTAAGAATTATTTACCTGTCCTCTCTCTCCTTGTCTAACCCCTTCTCCTCTTTCCCCAAGTAAAGTACCCTCATTTTCCCCCTTTATAATACCTGTCTCTATTATCCTGTGTCTCTTGAGAACTTCATTCTCTTTATCCCCATAGTTCATTGTATAACCGTCTTCCTTTCTTCAAGGTTAAATACCCTCATTTTACCTATTTCACCCTTGCTAACACCTGTCTCCTACTATCCTCTCTTGTGTTCCTTCTTTCTCATTACCTTTATAGTTTCTTTCCATTTTCTCGGCTCCTTCAGTTATATCAGAATATATATACTCACATAAAGTGTATAGTACTAAAAGCCACAAATGAGAACCAAAGTCACTTATTTTAGTGAGTCTGTGTTACTTCACTTAGTATATTAGTTTTTAGTTCCATCCATTTACCTGGAAACTTCATAATTTCATTGTTCTTTACCACTCAGCAGAGTTCAATTGTGTAAAAGTACCACGTTTTCATTATCAATTTGTATGTTGAGAGACATTTAGGGTTATTCTATGTCTTAGCTATTATGATAAAAGCAGCAACAAACATAGATTCACAGGTATCTTGGCAGTAGGATGAGCCCTTTGGGTACATGCCAACAAGTGGTATACTTAGATCATATGGCAAATTTATTTTTAGTTTACAAAGAGTTCTCCACATTGCTTTCCATAGTGATTTCATGAGTTTTCAATCCAACCAGCAGTGAATAAGCATTCCCTTTTGCCCAAAACTTCACCAACATTTTGTGTCATTTGTTCTTTTGATCTTAGCCCTTCTGATTGGGATAAGATGAAATCTTAAAGTGATTTTTATTTGTATATCCTTAATTTCTAAGGATTTGGAACATTTAAGTTCTTCTCATCTATTTTTATTTCTTCTTTTGATATCTCTGTTCAAATCCATTGTTCATCTTTTAATTGGGTCATGTGTTTCCTTTATTCTTAGTTTTTTTATTTAGTTCTTTCTATATTCTAGATATTAATCCTCTGTCAGATATGTAGCTGGTGAAGATTATCTTCTCTTTGTGGATTTTCTCTTTGCTTCCTTGGTTGTTTCCTTTACTGTACAGAAGCTTTTTAGCTTAATGAGGTCCCACTTTTCCATTGTTGACCTTAATCCTGAGCAACTGTGTCCAATTTCAAAAGTCTTTTCTTGCATCAATATCTTGTAAGGTACTACCTAAGTTTTCTTATAAGAATTTCATAGTTTGAGGTTTCACACTAAGGTCTTTGGTCCATTTAGATTTGACTTGTGTTCAGGGTGATAGATAAAAGTTGAATTTCATTCATCTACAGGCAGAGATCCAATTTCACCAGCACCATTTGATAAAGATTCTGTCTTTCCTCCAGGGTATGCTCTTGGCACTTTTGTCAAATGTCAGGTGACTGAAACTGCATGCACTCATGTTTGGGTCTTCCATTTTGTTCCACAGATCTATAAG
Source organism: Nannospalax galili (assembly GCF_000622305.1). Classification (NCBI taxonomy): domain Eukaryota; kingdom Metazoa; phylum Chordata; class Mammalia; order Rodentia; family Spalacidae; genus Nannospalax; species Nannospalax galili. The sequence goes on from NW_008350357.1 coordinate 123,730, forward strand.
TCTGCTTTTGTGCCAGTGCCATGCTGTTTTATGACTAGAGTTCTGTAATATACTTTGAGATTCAGTATGGCAATTCCCCTAGCATTTCTCTTTGTGCTTAAAATTGCTTTGGCTGTCCAAGAATTTTGTGGTTCCACGTGAATTTTAGAATTTTTTCTAATTGTGTGAATAATGTCATTGGTATTTTGATTGGCATTGCATTAAATCTATAAATTGCTTTTGGTAGGATGTCATTTTCACACTATTAATTGTACCGCTCATGAGTGGGGGAGGAATTTCCATCACCATGTGTCTTCCTAAATCACTTTCTTTAAGGATTTAAAATTTTTATTGTAGAGATCTTTAATGTCTTTTGTTAGGTTTATTCCTACATTTTTTGAGGGCTTTGTGAATGAGAATGTTTCCATGACCACTGTCTCTGACTGCTTGTTGTTGGTATATAGAAAGGCTACTGATTTAAAAAAATATATTTATTGCTTTTACTTTATGTGAATGAGTGTAGTGCCCACATGTATATAAGTGCACCAGTGTCATCCAATGCCTGTGGAGGTCAGAGGAGGGTGTCCGATCCCCCGATCCTGGAGTTACAATTTTCAGTTGTCATGTGGGTGCTAGGAATTGAACCTAGGTCCTCTGCAAAAGCAGCCAGTGTACTTATCCACTAAGCCATCTCTCCAGTCCCCAAGGATTCTGATTTTTGTAAACTAATTTTATAACCTGCCACTTCACTGAAAGTGCTGATCATTTCTTGAAGTTCTCTGGTGGAATTTTTGGGGTCTCATGTAAAATACCATGTCATCTGCAAATAAGTATAATTTGATCAGTTCTTTTCATGTTAGTGTCCCTTTAATTTCCTTCTCTTGTCTTATTTCTCCAGCAAGAGTTTCAAGCACTATAGTGAAAAGGAATTAAGAGAGTGGGCAGTCCTGCCTGGTTCCTGATTTTACTGGGACTGCTTCCAGTTTTTCTCTATTTAGAATAATGTTGGCTGTCGGTTTGTTGTTTTTAGCTTTAATTATGCTGAGGCCTGTTCCATCCAATCCAATTCCTTCTTCTAGGACATTTAATATAAATTCATGTTAGATTTTGTCAAAGGCCTGAGTCTATTGAGATGATCAAGTGATTTTTGTGTTTACTCCATTTACATAATTTTGAATATTTACTGACTTATGTATATAGAGTCATCCCTGCGTCTATAATAAAGACAACTTGATCATGGTGGGTGATCTTTTTGATGGGTGTGTATGCAGTTTGCAAGTAATTTGTTGACTTTTTGCATCTTTATTTATTAAGAATTTGTACATATATTTTTCTTTTTGTTGTATTTTTACCTGGTTTTGGTACTAGAATAAAACTAGTTCATAGGAAGAGTTTGGGAGTTCCCTCTCTGTTTCTATGTTTAAATAGTATTGGTTGTATATCTTTTTAAGAATCTGGTAAAATTCTGCTCTAAATTCGCCTGGGCCTGAGATTTTTTTAATTGGGAGGCTTCGTATTACTGTTTTGATTTCCTTATTTGTTATGGGTCTGTTTATGCTGTTGATCTCTCCTTGTTTAACTTTTTAGGACCTCGTGAGTTTATAAATTCCTCTATTACTTGTAGATTTTCAAAGTTAATAGATTATAGGCTTTAAAGAATTCCCTTATAATGTTTGGATATTTTTGGTCTCTGTTGTGATATTTCATGTTTTAGCTCTGATTTTGTTGAATTGGATTTGCTCTTTCATTTTGGTAGTTGGGCTAAGGGTCTATCTTGTTTATCATTTCAAAGAAAAACTCAGATTCATTGAGTCTTTATATTGTTTTTTTTGTTGTTGTTTCTATTTCATTGGTTTGTATAGTGATTTTTTAATTTATTCTCACCTGTTCAGATTCGGCTTGGTTTGTACTCACTTTTCCAAATTCTTGAGCTGTACCATTAAATCATTTATATGTGCTCCTTCTTATGTTTTAATGTAGCTGCTTAGAGCTATGCTTTCCCTCTTAGGATTGTTTTGAATGGTCCCATAGGTTTTGTCGTGTTGTATTATCACTTTCATTTAGTTCCAGGAATACTTTTATTTCTTTCTTGATTTTTTTCTTTGACCCATTCATCATTTGGGAGTGTGTTTTTTCATTCATTATTTTTATTTTATGTGTATGAGTGTATTGACTGCATGGGTGTAAGTGAACCCATGTTGTGCAATGCCTGTAGAGGTCCGAAGAAGATGTTGTATTCCCCTGGAACTAAAGTTATGGTGGTTGCTAGCCACCATGTAGGTACTTTCTATCAAACCCAGGTATTCTGCATGAGCAGCTGGTGCACTTAAATGCTGAACTATCTCTCCAGCACAGGAGTGTGTTGTTTAATCCTCGTGAGTTCCTGTAGTTAATAGAGCCTTCATTTTTGTTGATTTTAAGGTTTAGTATTGTAGTCTGAAAGAATACATGGAATTATTTCAAATTTTTGGTATTTGTTGAGAATTCATGTGTGTGTGTGTGTGTGTGTGTGTGTGTGTGCGTGTGTGTGTGTGTACCCCATTATGTGGTCTATTTTAGAGAAACTTCCAAGGGCTGCTGAGTATAATGTAGATTCTTTGGTGCTCGGGTTAAATATTCTGTAGACGTATGTTAGGTCCATTTGATGTATGATATCATTAAATTTGGATGTTTCTCTGTTTATTCTTCAGCCAGATGACATGTCTATGGAGCAAGTGGGATACTGATGTCACCTACTGTTATTCAGTTTGGGCTAATCTATATCTTGAAGTCCAATAGTACAGGTTTATGAAACTATGCACATCAGAATTTGATGCATATATATTCATGATTGGTATGTCCTCTTGGTTGATGTTCCTTGATTAGAATATAGTGACCTTCTTTATCTCTTCTGATTATATTTTGCTTGAAGTCTATCTTGTCAGAAATTAGAATTAGCAATTCCGGCTTGTTTCTTGGTTCCACTTGACTGGAACTTTTTTTTTTTTTTTTTTTTTTTTTTCCTTTCACTGAAAGATGGTGCCTGCCTATCCTTGGAGGTAAGATGAGTTTCTCGCGGACTAAAGGGAAATGAATTTTCTTTCTTAATGCAGTCAACTAATCGTGTCTTTTCATTAGGTGGTTGAGGCCATTGATATTTAGGGTTATTATTGAAAGGCATGGATTTGTTACTGAAATTTTCTCTTTGTGATCTTAGTCTTATTTTGTGTTTCTGTATTCGATACCATCATTTTTTTTCTTTCTATAACTTCTTGAGTATGGCCATTACTTTCTCCATGCCTTTGTATTGCTTCGAGCATTCTCTGTAGGGCTGATTTTGTGGACATGAATCCTTTCAGACTATTTGTGTCATGGGAGATTTTTTTCTTTCCCCTTTGACTATGATAGACAGTTTGTCTGGTATTCTGAGTTGTCATCTATGGTCATTTAGAAGCAGAAATAATTTGGTCCAGGCTCCTCTGACTCTCATAATTTGCATTGAAAAGTCTGCTGTAATTCTAATGGGCTTTCCTTTATTTTAACCTGTTTTCCTCTAGCAACTTTAAATACCCTCTTTTTGCCCTGTACATTTAGTGTTTTTACTATGATATGTCATGGGGCGTTTCTGTTTTGGCCCTGTTTATTTGGTGTTCTGTGTGCTTCTTCTATCTGTACAGGTATGATTTTCTTTAATTTGAGGGAGTTTTCTGCTATAATCTTGTTGAAGATCTGGTCAATGCCATTGATGTGAGATTTTACCACTTCCTCTATGCCTATTGATGCAAAAATTTTTGTCTTTTCATAACCACATTTTCTACCTTTTCCATTCATCTTTTTTAAAAATTTTCATCTTCTCTCCTTAAGCAGTCCAGTTCTTCAAATTTGACATCCAGTCTTGATATTGCATTTCCTATTTCATTCATTCTGTTTGTGAGGATTTCTTTTGTCTTTCCAAATTGGCTTACTGAATTTTTCAGTTCCATCTTCATTTTGGCTTGGGTTTTCTTCAATATTCCTATCTCTTTTGTAAATTCATTTTCAAGTCCTGATTTGTTTTTGTGGTTTCACTCAGCTGTATTTTCATGTTTTCTTGAATTTCAGTCAAGAGTTTATTTCTGTCTTCTGAGTTCAGTTAGTTCTTAGTTTTTGTGTTCTTTAGAGTTGTTGAATTATTTGATCATGTTTATGATTGTTTTGTTAAATTCTGCATCCTGGGATTCTTGCGGGTAATTTTCATTGTTGAGTATTTCTGTAGTACTGTTGGGTTTTGATGACACATTATCTTTGTTATTCATATCATTTGTGTTTTTGCATTGTGGTTTGGGCATGTGAATTTCTTTTGTTGGTTGTGTGTATGACATGAACTTCTGGTTTGCCTTTGTTTAGTTGAAGTTTTGTTCGGTTTATTTTGTTGATGTGTCTTGGTTGCTTTTTGGTAAGGTATGAATAGTTAGTTTGTCCATGCTTCAGGTTCTCACTTTTGATTTTTTTATTGACAGGACTGGATGGCTCCAAGCTGTTAAAGAGCTCTCCAGCAGGGTGGCCCAATTCAATAATATGGGGATCCACTGGTTTGGTCCTGGCATGCTACTCAGGTATTCTCAGGCTGGAGGATCAGGAGGCTGGCCTAAGGCCAAAGTGAGGGTAGGAATAGCATGAGGAGGTTCTAACTTTCTATGCAGAGTAGGTGTGGGCCCTAAAGCAGAAGACCGTATAGTCTGGGTGCAGGGGTTCAAGATATACTGTGAATGGTATGGGTTAGGAGGCTGCCTAGTCCAGAGTTCTCAGGCAGGAAGAGCAGGAGCAGGCCTAGGTACAAGTCTGGAATGGGGACAGTGTTGGGAGAGACAATGTAGGTGTTCAGTTCACAGGAGAATGAAGCTGCAGTGGTTGGAATTTACCAGGGTACACTGTAGGTCTCAGACAGAATTTTGCAGAGGGCACCCTAGGGCCAAGTTGGGGATAGTGTTGGAATGTCTAACTAGCTAGGTAGAGTAAGTGTGGACTCTGAAGCAGGAAAATGTAGGAATCTGGGTGCAGGGAGATCAAGATGTAGAGGGCAAGGTCTAGGTTAGAACATTAGTTCAGAGGTCTCATGCAGGAGAAGCAATAACAGACCTAGGCTCATCTCTGGAATGGGGACCACATGAGGACAGCTGGTGGAAATTCAGGAAAACCAAGACACAGTGGGTGGGGTCTGACTTACCACAGTACTCTGTAGATCTCAGGCAGGTGATGTGAAGTGGAGTCCAGGGCCAAAGTCATGGTGGGAACAGCATGGGGTGGATGTATCTAGCTAGGCAGACAAGTTGTTGATCCTGAAGCAGGAGAATATATCTAGTCTGGGTCTCCTTAGAATTTGGAATACATTGCACTGAATCTATAGATTGATTTTGGTAAGATGGCCATTTTCACAATATTAATTATATCAGTCCATGAAAATAGGAGGTCTGTATATCTTCTTTTGTCTTCAGTTCCTTTTTTCAGTGTTTTAAAGTTCATTGTATAGGTTTTTCACTTCCTTTGTTAGCTTTATTCAAAAGTGTATTCTTTAAGCTATTATGAATAAGATTGATTCTTTCTCAGTGTTTGTCATTAGTGTATAGGAAGCCTATTGACTTTTTTATATTTCTAGTTATTTCTGTTTTTATTTTGTGTAATAATTTATGCACATGGTTTTCAAAAATAAGCAATTACAGAAAGCTGAAAGAACCTAAAGTCATGATCTTTCTCTTTCATCCCTCCGCAGAGGTAGCTCTTCAAAATTTCTTTCTTTCTTTCTTCTAAAGGAGTTAAAAATCATTTTGCTAGCTATACTGTACAAAGTAGTGGGTTCCGTTAAGACATTTCCATGCATGTATATATTTTGATCATATTCACCCCTCTATTACCATCTTTTTCTAAAGAATATTTTTATTATTCCAAAGAGAGGCAACTCTTAACACATTTTTCTAGAATTAACTTGAAGCAGGTTACATAAAAATATATATACAATGAAGTTTAAGTGTGGAAAAGTAGGGATAAGAAATCAAAGACTAAAGCCAGGTGTGGTGACACATGTCCTCAATCCCAACACTTGGAAGGCAGAGCCCAGCATATCTCTGTGAGCTCGAGGCCAGCCAGTCCACCCAGCAAGCTCCAGACAAGCTGGGGTCACAGGTAGAACCTGTCCCAAAAAGACAAAAAAACAAAAGTCAAAGACCACAGGATTTGCCAACATGGGATCAACATTGGTGGAATAATAAAGGTTTCTATTAGCTCTTTTCCCTTTGTTTGAAAATCATAATTAGTTTATTGGGTGGGGATTTATTTACAGAAGTGTGGGTGCCCCCCCCATTGATAGCTGCACTGGAAAGTCCACACTCAAATATAGATCTAGACACTTCTGGACAGCAGCACAAAATGGCAAGAGAGGTGCTTCCTGTGTTCTCAGCCTATATATCCTTAGCCTGTCCCCAACATGCACCTAAGGTCTACTGATTGGGTGGAAGTGGTAACTGACTTCCTTGATGAGAGTGGGAAGGAGGTGTGACTGTAGTTTGCCAGCATAGTGATCAGAGGACAATTTCCAGTTAACAAACCACCTCTTCCTCCAGCTCCTACATTCTTTCCGCCAACCTCTTCCTCAAAATTCCCTGAGCCTTGGAGAAAGGGGTAGGTGTGTGATGATCTTCCTCCCATTGCAGCAAGGCAATGAATGAACTTTCGAGTCTCTGCGTCATCAGTTTTCCATGGGCTGTTGGCCCATTTCAGTGGGATTCCATCTACTATAAAAACACAAACAGCCAGAAGGAAGAACATCTTAACAGGGGCTGCTATAATAACTTAAACTATGGCTGTAAGCACAAACTCTTGGACAGTACTTTAGCAAGTGTGCCACACCCATCTTGCAAAACAATTGCAATGGCTTCCCACTGGGGCCTATGTTCTCCCCTGCCACAGGGGGTTGGCCTGGTCTACAATACCAGATATGTATTCCACCCCTAGGAATGGGCACTATATCCAATAAAAATTTTGCTGGTTGTACTAGATGTACCACTATAGCACCAGCAGGAATATCTTGTTTGGTATGTTCATAGTGCAACACACAGACTCTATTGTTGAGCAGAATTATAGAGGACGATTCTCCCCTAGTCATCTGCATATCACCTTTTGGCACCGTGAAAACCACCCATCCAATGGCAGGGAGTTTCCAGCTTAGTCCAAGCTTGATTTCCCTGTCTCCTGCACTCACATAAACCAGTGTCTTCAGCAATAGGATTTTTCTGTCCATTTTTGGTGTACAACCAACATTATTGGCAATGGTGTTTATTGTTTAGGGACCTCTAGAGCCCCTCAGGCCAACAACTCATGGGGGGCAACCCACCTCTGGCATAGGGATTATCTTCTCTTTTTTGTTGTTAGAATTCTTTTTTGCCATTTTTATTTATTTTTAAATGAATAATTTATTGAGAATTTCATACATGCATATCCATCAAATCCATGCCCACTTCCTCCCCTCCAACTCCTCCCATATCTCCCCATCACTTTTTTTCTGATAACTTCATGTACTCTTTCTTCTTCTTTGATTTATTTATTTATTTTTATGGGGCTTTTTCCTACTCTAACATTTCCCCCTCTGAATAGGTAACCCAAAAATCTTTTAAGGATTAGATACAAGCTCCAAAATACTTTTGACATTTTTGGCCTTTGGAACATAGTATGTTGCTGAAAGGCCCAAGGACATTATGACTTTTAGCCAAGAAACTGGCTACTTTTCTTTGGGGTCTTTTTACCCTAACTGCCTAGCCAATTCCTACCTCCTATTCTTATCACACCATCCTCTGAAGAGGTTACCCAAATTGCCACTAGGGAATAGGGATGTAGACCACTCTGGCTTCTTCCGTGCTGAACAGGATGCAGAGTGAGGCAATTGGAGTACCCCTTCAGTGGCTCTATCCAAAAGACTCCCAAATTGCATAACTCTTCTCTCTAAGGGGAAAAGAAGGTCCTTGAATCCTGAACAGGAGATGTGAAGGAAAAGTAAAGGCAAGAGTAATTAACATTACAAATTCTACACAGGGAACTAGAAAAAAGTCAGAACAGGGCAATTTACAAATGTTAATATGAGAGTACATTGGAATTTCTTGACAAGGGCTACCAAAAGTATCCATATATTGTGTGTCTCCTCATTTTTCCTTCATCTTCCAAGGCTGGACTCAAGTGATGGATTCAGGATTTGCTTTCAGATGTTTTGATATCTTTTGGAGTGGTTAGAATCAGTGTCAGTTCCCTCTCAAAGGCTTCTAGATAGGAGGAGAAAACAAATTTATCCATCATTTTAGAACAACAGCTGGTTGTCTCTCTTAGCTACAGGTGGGCACTACAGTATTGGAGACCAAGATTTGAAGTCTTACTTTTGAGCAGCACTTTCAGGTTAGGAACAAAATCATCAATGAGAAATAATTCTCTAAATAACTTTTTATATAGACTTAAGCCTAATGTCTGGGAAGTGTAATCCCTTGAACTCTTAAAGAAATATACTGATGACTTTAATCTTTGGTTATACTTTCCTTTTGGGTGTTTAAGACCACACAGTTGTCCCAAATAAATCAATTTATTTTTACACTTAAGATCATTTGTGGCTCTGTTCCTCAGGGGTCAATGGGCTTGGGAGGAGCTCCTGGCTCCTTTCTTTTTACCAGTTCCATCTATGTGAAGATAAGTCAAAGGTCTTGCTTGACCATGTCTGGCTTTACTTGGAAGCATAAATGAGATGTTTCCTCTGAGTTGACCCTCCTCTTTTTAGACCGGACATTGGTTCAAGTCCATCTCGTGGGGTCTCCATGTCTTCCCTAAACAAGATGACGGGTGACTCACCACAGTTGCAGGACATTTTGAGAGGTGTTCCATAGTCCCCTGGAACTTAAGTTGACCTTGGAGGGCAAAGGGCAAAAACTGTCCTTTAAGTCCCCCTGACCACATTAGTATAGGCCTCAAACTATGGCTGTTAAACATCCAATAAGGTTAGTTCCACCAGTCTGAACTTTTATCATGTGCTATATAGATAAATAAGGTTGGGTTAAAAAAATACGCTCTCAAATGAACCTTGGCTTGTGTGGTGGTTTGAATGAAAATGTCCCCCACAGGCTCCAAGTATTTGGACATTTTGTCCCCAGATGATGGCGCTGTTTTGGGAGGTTTTAGAAGGTGTGGCTATCCTGGAGGAAGCATGTTACTGGGGGTGGGCTTAGAGTGTTCTTAAGCCTTGCCAGATCTCCAGTTGTTCTCTTGCTTCCTGTGCCCACTTGAAAATGTAGAGCTTAGCTTCTGCTCCTCCACTCCAGCCACCTCTGCCACCATGCCTTCCCACCAAGATTGACAATAATTCCCCTGGAACCATAAGCTCAAATAAATTCTTCCTTCTGTAAATTGCTTGGGTCAGTGTTTCTATCACAGCAACAGAAAAGTGACTAATACAACTAGATATATATTTTGTTCCTTAAAGTAGTTGATTAAATTATTACCATAGAAATTTTAAGATCATGAATTTTAAGATTATGTGCATATTATTTTTGTCTCATCCTTTATATATCATAACAAACCTAAACAGACTTTCATCACTTGCTTAGGCTGTATCGTTTTTTTCTATTTTGAAAAATATCTCCATTCCCATATCCTTTGAACATTTTTTATATTCTTTTCTTTTTAAAAAATAATTATGAGACATAACAGCATTAACAAACAAATTTTCCACTAATTGTGAGCTTTCTTTTCCTAGGGATCTTAAGCAATGTTTATTCCCTTATAAGGTACTAGTGTCAAGCCAATGTTTGATCAAAGTTTTACTTGTGAACCAATGAATTTATTGAGCTTACTTACCAAGATAACTGAGGGATTGCTGAGGTTTATGTATGACCTGAGAGTATGCACACTGGAAAGCCTTTACCCAGTAAGGGTCATGCGTTCTCTTCCTAGCCTTCATTAGATTGTATACTTTAGCCCTCCTCAAATCCAGGAGGCCATGTGTGATTAGGGTCAAATTACATACAGTTGGCTAGGAAGAGTGGCTGGATAATACAGTGAGAGCCCAATGACCCTGCTTGACCCTCATTTAATAAATGAGCACAACTGTCAACAAGCCCAATTGTGACGATGTTTAGCGATCAGGCTTAGCTGTAGTTGTGATGATGGTAGTTATCTCATGCAGAAGGGACTGCTATATAGCATCATCTTATTAAAAGGACCTGGAATTTAAAAGAATTTGGTGTTAGGATCCACATGTGAGGGAGAACGTACGTCATTTGTTTTTCTGAGTCTGTGTTACTTCACTTAGTATAGCAGTTTCTAGACCCATCTATTTACCTGCAAATTTCATTATTTCATCTTTCTTTACTGCTGAATAGAACTCCATTGTGTAAATATACCACATTTTTGTTAACTACTCACCAGTTGAGGGGCACTTAGGTTGCTTCCCCATCTCTTAGCTATTGTGAAAAGAGCAGCAACAAACATGGTTGTACAAGTGTCTCTACAATAGGATGAGTCCTTTGGGTTTACGCCAAGCAGTGGTATAACCAGGTCATATGGTAGGTTCATTTTTAGTTTCTTTAAGAGTTCTCCACACTGTTTTCCTTGGAGGTTGCATGAGTTTGCAATCCCACCAGCAGTGAATGAGCATTCTTCTTTCTCCATATCCTAGCCAGCAGTTGGTATCATTTGTTCTCTTGATCCTAGCCAGTCTGAATGGGGAAAGGTGATACCTTAGGGTGGTTTTAATTTTCATTTCCCTAATTACTAACAATGTTGAACACTTTTTGAGATGTTTCTTAACCATCTTTATTTCTTCCTTTGAGAACTCTCTGTTTAGATCTTTACCTAATCTTTTAATTGGGTCATTTGGTTTCTTGTTTCTTTGTTTTTAGAGTTTTTTTTATATATTCTGGATGTTAAACCTCTCTCAGATGTGTCACTGGTGAAGATTTTTTTCCCATTCTGTGGGTTTTCTCTTCACTTTTTTATTGTTTCTTTTGCTGTACAGAAGCTTTTTAGTTTAATGAGTTCCCACCTGTTTATTGCTGATTTTAATTCCTGAGCAACTTCTGTCTGATTTAGAAAATCCTTTCTTACACCTTTATCTTGTAGGTTACTGCCAATATTTTCTTCTAAAAGTTTCGGGGTTTCCAGTTTCATACTGAGGTCTTTGATCCATTTGGAGTTGACTTTTGTGCAAGGTGAAAGATAAGGATCTAGTTTCATTCTTCTACATGTGGAGATCCAGTTTTGCCAGCACCATTTGTTGAAGATGCTGTCTTTCCTCCATTGTGTGTTCTTGAACCATTGTGAAGTATCAGGTGGCTGAAATTGGTTGTATTCAGACTTGGGTCATCAATGATTTTCCATTAATCTGATCTGTCTATTTTTGTGCCAATGTCATGCTGTTTTTATTACTCTAACTCTGTAGTACACTTTGAGATCTGGTATAGTAATCCCTGCAGCATTGCTCTTTGTGTTCAGGGTGGCTTTGGCTATCCAGGGTCTTTTGTGCTTCCATACAAATTTACAGATTTTTTTTCTAATTCTATGAAGTATGTAATGGGGAGTTTGAGTTGGATTGCATTGAATGTATATATTGCTTTTGGTAGGATGATCATTTTCACATTATTAATTCTTCCAATCCATGAGCATGGGAGGGCCTTTCATCTTCTGTTGTCTTCCTCAATCTATGTCTACAAAGCTTTAAATTTTCTGTTGTAGAGATCTTTGGTGTCTTTGGTCAGGTTTATCCCCCCCTCAAATTTTTTGCAGCTATTAATGGGAGCATTTCCATGTACTCTTTTTCCAATTGCTTTTTATTGGTATATAGAAAGGCTACTGATTTTTGTAAGTTGATTTTGTAACCTGCCACTTTACTGAAAGCGTTGACCAGTTCTAGATTTCTTGTGGAACTTTTGGGATCTCTAGGTAGAGTATCATATCATTTGCAAAAAGGGAAAGTTTGACCTCTTCTTTTCCAATTAGTACTCCATTAATTTACTTCTCCTGTCTTATTGCTCTAGCAAGAGTTTCAAGCACTATGTTGAAAAGGAGTGGAGATAGTGGACATCCTTGTGTGGTTCCTGATTTTAATCAGGACATCCTTGTGTGGTTCCAGTTTTTCTCCATTTAGAATGATGTTGGCTGTGGGTTTGTTGTATATAGCTTTAATAATGTTGAAGTATGTTCCCTCTGGTCCAATTTCTTTTAGGTCTTTGAACATAAATGCATGCTGAATTTTGTCACAGGCCTTTTATGCATCTATTGAGATGACAATGTAGTTTTTGCCTTTGGGTCCATTTATATGATTAATGATGTTTATTGACTTGTGTATACTGAATCAGCCCTGCATCTCTATGATAAAGCCTACTTGATCATGGTGGATGATCTTTTTGATGTGTGTCTGTATGTTATTTGCAAGTATTTTGTTAAGAATTTTTGCATCTATGTTCATTACAGATATGGGTCTGTATTTTCTTTTTTGTTTATATGTGTACCCAGTTTGGGCATGAGAGTGATGCTGGCTCCATAGAAGGAATTTGGGAGTTCTCCCTCTGATTTCTATCATTTTGAATAATTTAAGTAGTATTGGTTGGATGTCTTTTTTAAATGTCTGGTATAATTCTGCTGCAAATCTATCTGGGCCTGGGCATTTTTTAGTCGGGAGGCTTTATATCGCTGTTTGATATCCTCTTATGTTATTGTTCTGTTTAAACTGTTGATCTCTTCTTGGTTTAATTTTGGTGGTTCCCATGATTTAAGATACACATCCATTTCTTTTAGGTTTTCAAATTTAGTAGAGTCTAGGTTTTTAAAGTATTCCCTTATAACGTTCTGGATCTTTTGGGTGTCTGTTGTGATGTTTTGCCATTCAACTCTGATTTTGATGATTTGGATTTGCTCTTTCTATCTTTTGGTAAACTGGGCTAAGGGTCTATCTTGTTTAGCTTTTCAAAGAACCAGCTCTAAGAGTCATTGATTCTTTGTATTGTTTTCTTTATTTCTATTACATTAATTTCTACTTTGATTTTTATTTCTTCTCTTCTGCTGTGTTTGAGTTTCATTTGTTCTTGCCTTTCCAGCATCTTAAGCTGCAATGTTAAGTCATTTATTTGTGAGATTTCAAAATTTTTAATGTAGGCACTTAGAGCTCTAAACTTCCCTCATAAGACTGCTTTTAAAGTGTCCCAGAGGTTTTATTGTGTTGAATTGTCCTTTTAATTGAATTCCAGGAATTCTTTTATTTTTTTTCTTAATTTCTCCTTTGATCCACTTATCATTTCGGAGTGTGTTGTTTAATTAACATGAATTTGTGTAGTGACTAGGGCTTCTTCCACTGTTGATTTTGACCTTTACGTGATTGCAGTCTGATAGAATGCATGGAATTACTTCAATTTTTTGTATTTGTTCAGGTTTGTTTTGTGCCCCAGTATGCAGCCAATTTTTGAGAAAGTTCCGTGGGTCCTGAATAGAAAGTGTAATATTTGGTTCTTGGGTGGAATATTTGGAAGATGTCTGTTTGGTCCATTTGATGTATGTTATCATTTAATTCAGAAGTCTCTCTGTTTATTCTTTGTTCAGTTGACCTGCCTAATGGAGAGAGTGGGTTATTGAAGTCCCCTTCTATTACTGAGCTGGGGTTAATCTGTGTCTTAATGTCCTGTAGCACTGTTTTATGAATTTGGCTGCACCAGAATTTGGTGCATATACATTTAGGATTGTAATATCTTCTTGGTTAATTGTTCCTTTGATCAAAATGAAGTGACCCTCTTTATCTCTTTTGATAAGTTTTACTTTGAAATCTATTTTGTCAGATATTACAATTGCAACCCCTGCTTGTGTCTTGGTGCCATTTGCTTGGAATATTCTTTTCCATTCTTTCACCTTAAGGTAGTGCCTGTCCTTGAAGGTGAGATGGGTTTCTTGCAGACAACAAAAGGATGGATTTTGTTTCTTAATCCATTCAACTAGCTTTTGTCTCTTGACTTGAGAGTTCAGTCCATTGATATTTAAAGTTATTATTGAAAGATGTGTATTGGTTGCCATTATTTTGATTAATGTTTGAATTCTTTGTCAAATTTTGTATTTACACAGTTATACCTTAATTTGGTTTCTTCCGTTGCCCCTGGGGTATAGTTGTTCCTTTCTCCATTCTTTTTATTGCTTCAAGTATTCTTGGAAGGGCTGGTTTTGAGGACATATATTCTTTCAGGGTATTTGTGTCATGGAAGGTTTTTCTTTCCTCCTCAACTATAATAGACATTTTCTGCTGGGTAAAATATTCTGGGCTGGCATTTACTGTTATATAGAACTGGAAATAACTTGGTCCAGGCTCTTTTGGCTTTCATATTTTGCATGGATAAGTCAGTTGTAATTCTGATGGACTTTTCTTTATATGTGGCTTGTTTTTCTTTTGATGCTTTCAGTATTCTCTCTTTGTTCTGTGCATTTAGTATTTTTACATGATATGCTGTTGGGGAGTTTCTTTTCTGGTCCTGTTTGTTTGGTGTTCTATGTCCATCTTGTATTTGTATGGACATGTGTTTCCTTAATTTTAGGAAATTTTCTTCTCCAATCCTGTTTAATATCTGGTCAATATCATTAACTGAAATCCTCCATCCTCTATGCCTATGATATGTAGATTTGGTCTTTTCATATGGTGTCCCATATCTCCTGCATACTCCATTCCTAGGTTTTTTAAAAAAAATTTCTGAGCAGTCCAATTCTTGACCTTTATCCTCCAGTGTTAATATTCTGTTTTCCATTTCGTTCATTCTAGCTATGAGGCTTTCCCCTGTTATTTCAAATTGGCTTATTGAGTTTTTCACTTTGTTCTTCATATCAGCCAGTTTTCTTCAATGTTTCTATCTCTTTTATGAATTCATTCAGAAGTTCATCCCTATCTCCTTTTACTTCTGTGATTTGTTTGTGTGTTCTTTAAATTCTTTGAATTCATCCATCATGTTTATAATTGTTCTTTTAAATTCTGTGCCCTGGGTTATATACAGGGGGTTCTCCTTGTAGAACTCATCTACAGGACTGATGGAGTTTGGTGGAGACATAGTGTTTTGACTTCCCATTTTATTATTTTTTCATTTTGATTTTGGCATTTGAATTTCTTTTGTTCTTTGTGATTTTGGTATGAAAATCAAATCTGTGTTTGTTGAGTTGAACTTTTCATGTTTGTATTATTTGTGTGCCTTTGTCATTTTTTTATTGGTTATGTAAAGCTGGTTGGTCTAGGTCTCAGGTTCTCTCAGATTTTGTTTTGGAGGGAACTGATGGCTTCAGATCAGCTACTCAGGAGCTCCCATAGAAACCCAAGTCAGGCTCCAGTCAGGTACACTCAGTCTTCCTTCTAACATTTGGACCCCTACTAGCTTGTACTCAGAGCATAATTTGGGAAGTTCACTAAGAGGGGGCCCAATTTTGGCACTTCCAGGCAGTCCGCTGAGTTCTCAACCCCTACACGAGACAGAGGCCACATCAGGCACTCTCAGACAAACTGCTCAGATATCAGCCCCTACAACCAGATGGAGGCCAGAACTGGCACTCTCAGGTAGTCTGCTGGGATCCCAGCCCCTACACCAGATGGAGGCCAGAATACGTACTCTCAGGCTGCCTGCTAAGGTTTCCAAGGTTATTGGTTTTTATTTGTTATTTTTGCATTCAACAACTTTGTGAAAGTGTTTGTCAAGTATAGGAATTTTATGATAGAGTCTTCAGTACTCTATTGTACAATGTCATATCATCTGCAAATAAGGATACTCTAAATTCTTCCTTTCATTTTTGTATCTCTTTTATCACCTCTTTTCTTATTGCTGTATGTAAGACATCAAGCACTGTATTATAAAAGATTTCTAAAGAGGGGACATCCTTGCCCCCTCCCTGATTTTAGTGGAAATACTTCAAGTTTTTCTTCATTTGGCATGATGTTGGCTGTAGACTTGCTGTATACTTTCTTTGTTATGTTGATATATGCACCCTGCATTCCTAGTCTCTCTAGGACTCTTAAATGAAGGGCTGTTGGTTTGTGCGAAGTCTTTCCTGCATCTACTGAGATGGCCATGTACTTTCTATCCTTGAGTCTATTTATGGGGTGGATTACAGTTATTCCTTTGAATAATCGTTTGATTTAGTCTTGTATTCAGTTTGCAAGTATTTTATTGAAAATGATTGTGCTTGTATTCATCAGGGGGATGTGTAATTTTCCTTTTGCTGTTGCTGTATCTTCATCTGGTTTAGCTCTTGATATAGTGCTAGTTTCCTAAAGAGAAAGTGGAAGCATTCCTTCCTTTTCTAATAATTTGAGAAGCATTGGTTTTCCTTCTTTATAGTTCTGGTAAGACACTGTGGTGAATCCAACTGAACTTGGGCTTTTTTTTGGTTGAGAAGTTTATTTCACTTCATCTCATCACATATGATAGGTCTGTTTAAACCTTTTAATCTCTCCTAGGTTTAAATTAGTATGTCATATGCATTAAGAAATTCATCAATTGATTTTAGATTTTCCAGTCTGGTGAAATGAAGGTTTAACAAGTGTGTCCTCAAAAATCTTATGTATTATATTGGTATTTATTATAATATCTCTCCAATCATCTCTAATTTTGTTAATTTGATGGGCTCTCTTCTCTCAATGTGACTAAGGCTGTGTTAATATTATTTATCTTTACATATGACCAACTTTTGGTTTCATTGATTCTTTGTATTGTTTTATACTAATTTCTATTTCATTAATTTCTGTTCTAATCTTTATTATTCCTCCCCATCTACTGTTTTGGGGTGTTCTTTGGTCTTGATTTTCCAAGGCATTTAGGTTCATTATTAAATATTTGTTTTGATTTTCTCCGATATTTTTTGATGTAGGTACTTAGAGCCATATAGTTACATTTTAGGATTAACCACCAATTATCCCATAGATTTTGGAATGTTGTGTATTTCTTTTCATTCAATTCTAGGAAAATATTTTTATTAATTCTTTGAGAATTTCATAAAATAATTTTTTTCACATTCAGACTCATCCCCATCTACACCTTCACCCATGGCTTCATGCCCTTATTATTATTTTTAATTTTTAAAGGGCTGTGGAGTCTAATTTGTTACCCAAATGTTCTTGGGAGTGAGTTTATCCCTTGGAGTATGGTCACACCCTTAAAGAAAACAGACTGCATCTCCCTGCAGTTCACAATTGCCAATAGATTCTCAACTACGGCTGGGAATTCTTGCCTCCTTTTCTCATCCATGCTGAGTTTTTGTATGGCGTGTATTTGCACAGGTCTTCTACATGTTATCACAAGCTATGAATTCATATATGCAACTTCCCTGTGGTATACATACAAAATGCTTTCCTTGTATTCATCTACCACCTCTGACTCCTAACAATCATTCCACCCCCTCTTCCACAATGATTCCTGAACCCTGGGAAGAGAAGGTGTAATTTAGGCATCCCAATTAGTGCTGAGTAGTCTGAAGCCTCTTATTTGCTGTACTTAGTGATCAGTTGAAGGTCTCACTGTTATTTCTTATCTGCTGCAAAAAGAAACTTCTTTGGTGAGAGTTGAGAGATGTACTGATCTACAGGCATAACAATAAATCATTAGGAGTTAGTTTGAGAGTGTGTCTACTTAGTAGAATAATAGAAGTAGAATCTCCCCTAATGCCTGTGACCTGTGTAGCTACAATAACAGTTCCAAGCATGAGTTCTCTCTTGGGAAATAACTGCTAAACTCAATCGGAAGGTGGTTTGTTAATCCCATAATACTTGTGCCACTTTTGCACCAGTCATTACCAGTCATTACTTCAGGGTTCACAGCTGGGTAAAGTTGATGGTTACTTTTCTCTTTTGATGCTATGCATAACGTCTTCCAGCACTGTGAAAGAAAGCAAGATAAGATGCAGCTTTGAGACCATGCAAGCTTGATTTCTCCTTCTTTGTTCTCTGCTTCATGTATGTAGTGTCTTTAGCAATAGGGCTTTACCATAAAGTTCTGGAAAGTACCTAAGAGAAAGAGCAATAGCCAGTGTTGTTTGAGGGTGTATGGAATATTCCTGGTCACGAATTCCAAAAAAGGTATTCCATTCCTGGCACTGTACTTTTTGATAACACTAAAAGCCTTTTGAAAAAGTCATATAGAAACATACTACTATAGAAGCTTCTTGAAATATATACATATACAATATAAAGAGTTGAAATATAGTTATGCTATAATGGCAGTTCAAGGGCCTGTCCAGACTCTAGGAAATTCTTTTATGTCTTCAAAAAACTTTTTCAATCATCAGTTTATCATTAAATACTGTGTTGTTTAATCTCCATGACTGAGTGTATTTTATGATTTCTGTTGCTGTTGATATCTAGTTTTTTTCTATTATTTTCAAATGAAACATAACGAATTATTTCAATGTTTCTATATTTGTTGAGACTTGCTTTGTGTTCCAATGTGCGGCCTATTATAGAGAACATTCCATGTCCTGCTGAGAAGGAAGTATGCTCTCTTGTGTTTAGGTGAAATATTCTGTAGATATTATCTAGGTCCATTTCATCTATGATATAATTCTGTTCCAATATTTCTCTGTTCATTTTTTATCTGGATCATCTATCCAATGATCAAATTGGGATATTAAAGTAAAATGTGTCACCTAATCCATGGCATTTGCTTAATGGCATTGAGTACACGAGAGTTTGGTAATGTATGTTTAGAATTTGAATAACTTTTTGATGGTTTTTGTAGTTTTGTTTGGTATTTCCCTGATAGCTACTGATATTGAGCAGTTTTTCATAAATTTCTTGACCATTTGCATTTATTCTGTTGTGAAGTATGTATTATCAGATCATTTGCCATTGCTCTTGGTTCATGGAAGGGGACCACAGCTCCAGGTTTGTGGGAGAGGATGACAGCTCCAGTTTGAAGTGGGTCCACAACTCTGGCTCATGGGAGGGACCACAATTCACACTTGTAGGAGGGGTCCACAGCTCCAGATTTACAGGATGTGACCACAACTCTGGATCATAGGAGGGGATCACATACATGGGCTAACAGGAAGGAAACATATCTCTGGCTCATGGGAGGGATCACAGGTCCAGTTGACAGCAGGAACCTCATTTCCAGGTTCAAAGGTGGGGACCTTAACTCCAGGGTCACAGGATAGCACCACAGTTCCAGGTCATGGGAAGGGACCACAGTGTCAGGCTCACAGGAGGTGACCACAGCTCTAGGTTAATGGAGGAGATCACAGGTCCGGGTTTTAGCAGGGAAGCAACGGTCCCAGGCTCACAGGAGATAACCACAGCTCCAGGCTCATGGCAGACCAACCATAGTTCCAGATGGACGGGAGGGGACCACAGCTTCAGGGTCACAGGGGGTGACCACAGTGTCAGGTTCATGGAAGGTGACCATAGTTCCAGCCTCACAGGAGAGGCCAGAGCTTGAATTATACTGATTCCTACCATTTTCTTCTCTGCATTACTCTGTCTACATGGCTATACTTGTGTTTAAGATAGTACATTCTGGACTCTTTAGTCATTTTCTTTCGTACCTGTCAAGTTCTTTCTCACTTGTGCCTGGTGATCTGCCCTCATCCTCCTCTGAGCTGGTCACCTAGGTGATGATGGCCAGGCAACCATAGGTGGAAGGCTACCCAGGTAGCTGCCCACAGGCCCATACCCTAGTGAGAGAGGTGGGGGGGCATGGCACAGTGGGACAACAGCCACCACCTGGACATACCACATTGTGACCCTCTGCTCTAAGAGAGTTGACTAGGCTCATGCCAGGCCCCAACTGGCCTCCAGCAGCCACTGCTAGCATGCAGGTGCGGGCCTTAGGCCCATGTTCAACTTTCTTATGGTTACTGTTTATATGATATAAATTTTGTATTGCTTTACTTCAATTTATTTATGCATTTAACTGAAAAAGGTACATTTTATAGACAACATACAATGGGCTCCTGGTTTTAATGTCTTTTTTGCAGTAAATACTCATAAAAATTACCATAGATCATGTGTTCTTATATCCATTCTGCTTTAAAGAGTTAAGTTACTTACCCTTAGAGATCTTTCTGATAAAATTTACACCTGCCCTATTGTTATGCATTATATATATATCATGCTTATTTTGTTTTCTGTTCCTTCATACTAATATAATTTGTGGTAAAGAATTTTTCTTGTTGCAAATTAACTATCTTCTAATTTCTTATTATATTTTTATTAGCCATTTTCCATATTACATAAGCATCTTAATATAAACACTGTAGTTAGGATTCATTTTACCTTGATTCAATAATACACAAAAATCTGTGCTCCAATATCCAATTACCCTTTTCCTTCTTCTTTGCTTCATTTTTTCTCCTTTGCTTTATTATTGATGTGCAAGTTACATCTTTGAACACCTAACCCTGTTATTGCAGTCTGATATGTGATGATTTTTATGCTTTTGACAAAATGGAAAGTTATAAAATACTTTTATATACTATGTTTCATATTTAGGTATAAATTTATGTTAAACGGTGCCTCTCCTCATTTAATATAAAAAGTAAGTGGCTTTGAGTTTCTGTATAGTATACTGTTGGCAATTTAGCTTGAAAAATTGTCTTTACTATTTACCAGTTTTTTCAAGAACCCAGTTTTCGTTTACTTGAGAATGAAGGAGAAATTTGTTAGATGTAGCATGTGCTTTTAACACTTTGCAGATATCTTCTTGCCTCTATGACTCCAAATGAGGACATCAACTGTTTATTTTGGGGCATTTTTTATGTAGCATTTACTTCTCATTTCTTTCAAGTAATTTTTCTTTATCTGTGCTTCTTGTTACTATGATTATGCTGTGGATATTCTACATGAAGGTTTCTGACTTTCTTGGATATGTTTTGGATTTATTCACAAAAATTTGGAAGAAATTTCAGCTCTTTGTTTTAATTTTCTCAGATATTTTTGTGCTCCCTTTCTTTTCACCTTTTCTTGTAGAATTTTAATTATGCCTATGTTTGCATACTTGATGATGTACTTGATGGTGTACCACTTTGTCGGTAGGTCAAGGATCTCTTGGTTCTCCTTCATCCTTTGAGCTTTCTGCTCCTTAGTCTGGATAATGTCTGCTGATCTTCTTTCAGGTTCATTCATTCTTTCTTATTGATGAGTCCCTCCAGTGAATTTTCGTTTCAGTCACTGTACTTTTCTACACCAGAATTCTATTTGGATTCTCAATTTTTAAATAATTTTGGACACTGTATTTGACTTTATCTCTATGGTGAAGTATAATTGCCATAGTTTACTTTACCTTTTCAGATATAGTTTCCTAAACCCTTTTCAACCTATTTTAACAGATTATTTAAAGTGTCTATTTGTCTATCCCTAAACATTAAGGGGTAGTTTTTGGTAACTGCATCCTTTTCCTTATTGATGAAATGTCTCCTGCTTTTTAATGTTTTACAGTTTTTATTGTTGCTTAACACTATGGATTTTTGAAAATATATTACCTTGAGGACAACTGAATGTAGAAGACAAGGCATTTTCCCTTCCTACATCTTGGCGATTTTGTGTGCTCACATTTCCATGCATATTCCTTGCTAAGAATATATTGGAAGATTTCTTCAGATTTCTGTAGAATTGTCAGTTTCCTCAAATATTTCTCAAATTTTTGGATGGTATATATTTCTCTCATAGATGAAATCACAGACTTGTAAGGCTGTGATAATTTTCCTAATAACTCCAGGCAACAACATATCTGTTCCCTACTTTTATAATTTCCTCTCCTTTCAATAGTTTTATTTATATACTGTCAAACACAACACCTTTGATGTATAACTTTTTTCAATTAGGATAATTCTCAGGAAATTGATGTGGGTATTTTTTAGTATCAATGGTTCATATTCCTTTTTATTATCAAGTAGTGAGTGAGTAATATGTGAACATGGTTAGATGTGAACATAAGTCTTTTTTTATAGGATAAATGATCAGGAGTATGTTTCCTGGGTGACATTTTAGTTCAATGTTTATTTTTTAAAGAAAATGTTAACCTATTTTCAGAATATTTATTATTTTTCATGCCCCTTAGCCCAAGTTATCTAATTTCATACATCTTCCACATTTGCTGTTGTCATTAATTTTTACTTAATTTATTTTTGTTTGACAAACAAAAATATGTATGTACTCAGAGAACCAGTGTGATGTTTTGACATTTGAACACATGGCCCTCACTATTGTTTCTAGGATATCTGGTACACTAAAATCTGAAGAAACTCATATCCTTTACATAAAATGATGTGGTATTTGCATAGTTCCTACGTATATCCTCCTCAATAGTTTAAATTTTATTTATTTTTATTTATGTGTATGCATGCATCTGCATGTCTGTATGGTCACCACATGCATGCAAGGGCCTACAGAGACCACATGGAGGCACAGATCCCCTGGAACTGGGGTTATAGGTGATTGTGAGCTATAGCATGTGAGTGCTAGGAACTAAATCTTGGGTCCTCTATAAGAGTAGCATGTGCTCTTATTCACTGACACATCTCTCCAATTCCCTTTTTGGATACTTTAAGTCATCTGTAGATGATTATGTAATGAAAATGACAGTGTTTAGATCCTAAATACACCGTGTTTATAGTGTATTGTTTATAGAATATTGATCATAATGATAAAAATATTTCATTGTCCATAGAGACACATGTTAAACAATATATTTTCAGGGATTTTGAGATATCTCAGTGGATAAAGGTGCTTACTGTCAAGCCTCATAACCTGAGTTTGATCCCCAGTATCCACAAAGTAGAAGGAGAAATATACTTGTGCAAGTTGTCTTCTTTCCTCCACACATGTGCCATTATATGTGTCCCCCATCCCCAGTACACAGATAAATTATGTATTTGATCTACAGGTCAATTCAAATGCAGGTGCAGAATGTGCTCATACAGAGGACCAATGGCACATAAATTAGTTTCACAGAAAGAGTAGCAGATGCTCTCCTATCTAGAAGTTCTCTGCCTAGGGCAATTGATTGAGTTTCCAAGAGAACTTGTAACCTTGTGTTATGTGACTTTTCCTGGAGTCTATTTCTAGTCACTGCAGATAGACAAGGAAATGAAAAACCAAAGAAACAATCCCAACCAAGTCCATTTTGGTGAACCAGTGAACTGATAGGGGTTACTTACAAGACCAAAGTTGAGGGGTTTCTTACAGGACCTTGAGTGACATGGGGAGGAGCATCACTGAGAAGCTCACTTCTGCATGGATGATGAACCATGGAAATTGCACCACTAGGTCCCTTATATAACTTGCAGTCAGCTGCAACACCAAAGGGTCTCTTTTTCCCAGCAATCATTTACCACTATAGAACTTCAGGTTCGGGTCTTGTGAATCCCATGAGTTTCATGAGCTTTGTGAGATTCTAGTAAATTTCATGAATCTTATTAAGTCTTCCCCCTCCCTGTTGAGGCAATATTTCTATCTGGGGTAAATAATTACACAACCCTTTGTGACTGAAAGGCAACATAGTATTTCAAAGAAGACTCTCCTCAATGTACATTGCATCCTCTGTGGAGTTTTTGAGATGCTCAGTGACTCGGGAAGATCCTTACTTTTTCCACTTATCTTTGTTTCTTATTTGGGGCAAAATCAATGAAGACATATTAAGCATAAGCCTCCTATACCCATTTCTAAGATTAGCCAAGTGTTTGTCTTTGTTATACACATCTATAGGAGCTGTTTCTAAGATTCTCCTTGAGAAGTGTCTACTCACTTGTCAGTAGTATGAAGGGCATTTTTTCATAACACAGCTAAAAATAAAGTCAAGTTTCTGAAAGATAAGATGTGTATTGGGGAGAGGGTTTCCCCTAAACTCAAACTTGATTCCTCTTGGTTTACATAGTTCCTTAGTTTCCAGAAGCCAGATTATCTAAATGCAACATCCCAGATGGAAAACTGTTAGTCGTTCTCTCCCTATGCTCATGGAAAACAGGTTTCTCTAGAGCTGGATTCTGATTTGCCTCTCCATGCTTACCTATCTGACATGCTTCAAAAAATAGGCAAATGCCAGACAAGACCAGGTTTAGACTTGTACAAACTTTGTACAAAAAGTCCATATCCCTTGTCTTTGGCTATTGTCCCTGGGTCTCAGATCCTGGGATTATCTGTGTAATCTGGCCTACAAAGCAATCATTCTCAGGATCATTCTGGACAGGTCTGATAGACAATGAACAATTTTCCCCTATTGTCTGCAACCCTAATTGGCTGACTGCAACCAAGGCCCCCACCTTTCTGTTCTACCCAGTAACCTTTCAAAAATGAACGCAACATTTCTCATTTTAGATAAAATACCCTGTTTATTTGAATTAATAAAAAACTATTATGCATAGAAATGTTCAAACAATGCAAAACCTAATTTAAATTTCATATTCACAGTAAATTAATAGTGTCTTGTGGGATCACATGTAAGACAATGACTATTTAAACACTTGTTTTGAAAATGTGTTGTCTTGAAAGAGTATCCAAGGGACTTAACATGAAATATACTATGTACTTGAAATGAGTACTATGCCTTTTAAAAATTAGCCTTTCTTGTTCTCCCTTCTAAATGTCATAATATATGTGCACATGCCTTTGTTTATGTATATATACATGTATACATTATATATTAGGAGCTGCATTTGTGGGAGGGCATGCAATTTTTTTTCTTTCTGAGATTGTTTGACCTAGAATATACACTGTAAGTCCATCAGTTTCCCTACAAATTTTGTGATTTTTTTTCTGTAGAGCTGAATAATTTTTCACTTTACATCTTTTGTTATGGAACAATTATTCAAACAGCTAAGAGAACAAGCATTCACCAAGGAGAGAGTCAATATCTTCCTTCATACTTTTTCATGCATGAAGACCCAAAATTAGTAATCAAGGATTTTAGATTTTCTGGGCCTCAAACAGAAGTACAGATGGGGGTTAAATAGGCATTTTTATGTCATCATTTTATGGCTGGCACCTGGTCCGTATAGTTATTTTCAAGATGGGCCATGTTATCTCAGGAAAACACTTCCTGAGCTCACTCAGTCATCATAGCTTGCCAAGTAGATAGATATTCCAGGTGTGGGTAACAACATCTGTCACCTTTTGATCTGTAGCTAGGCCAGGTTAATGGGGCTAGGGATTGATCAGACAGTCATTGTAGTTTACAAAAGCAAATATTCATGACAAAAGTTTAGATATCTGTCACGTTTGATCTACATTTTCTTGGACTAATTAAACAAGGTGTTCATTAAACAATTTGGTAAACTTTTCAGTTTCTTAGTGTCTCATCTTTATCAACAGCTAGACATAATGAGTAAAAAGCATCACAGAGCAGTAAGATATTACAGAGAAATAAAACATCTCAGGGTAATTAAAATATAACAGAGCAATGAAACATCACTGAGCATCCCAGGGTTACATTTCTACTCAGTAAGTGATACAAAAAGAAACTGCAAAATACTCAAAGCTTAAAAGATTATATATGAATATAGAAAGTTATAAGAATACAACTTTTCCTTATCAATTTATTAAGAGATTTTATTATTTCATCTTTTAAAAATATTTTTAAATTTAGTTTTTGTGAATTTCATATAATACATATTGATCATATTTAGAACCCTTTGCATATCTGTACCCCTCCTAGCCCCCCACTGGATTTCATGCACTATGTCACATATGTTAAGGCCTATTGAGCCAAGTTTGTGTCCACAAATATCCCTCTGTGTGAGTCCACCCACTGGAGCCTTATCTACCTATTTAGCATCACTTTCTTAAAAACAAAACAAAACAGCAACAAAAAACTCCCATACAACTATTCCTCTCCCAGTAGTTACCGGTTGCCAGTAATTTCTTAGCTAAGTTTGGGGCTTCCTAATTACTTCCCCACCTCTATGCTGGGTTTTTGTCGGGCTTGAGTTTGCTTGGGTCTTGTGGATGCTGACACCTTTGCTGTAAGTTCATACGAGCAACTTCTCAGTCACCTGTAAAACGGTTTCCTCATGGTCATCCACCACTCCTGGCTTGAACAGACTTCCTACCACCAAATCTTCTGCAGTGGTCCTTGAGCCCAGGGTGGCAGAAGTCATAGATGTTTTAATACAGGAATAGCACTCTGCGGTCTCTTATTCTCTGCAGTTTGGCCAATTGTGCCTTTCTGGGTTAATCACCATCTGTTACATGAGGAAGCTTTGCTGGTGAGAGTTAAGAGATGCATTAATAAATTTTCTGCCCCCTGTTCCACTGGGTTCCCTAAGGCTTAGATATAGAGACTGCGTTGTATATGTGTCACTTAGGGCTGGGTATGAAACATATTTATTTTTCTTTGTTTTTGAACACTCATGGAAATTTGTAAAAGTCTCCATCTGTTGCAAAAGAAGCTTTTTTTGATGAGTGGTGAGAAATACACTTGTCTATAATATAAGGATATATATTTAGGATACAGTAAGAAATTACATTGGTCTACAGTTGTGACAAAAAAATTTTTTCTCTAGGATCTATGACCACTCCAGCCATGTGTATTTGGCTATGTTTACAGTACAACATATGAACTCCCTCCCGTTGAGCAGACCCTATAGACAGCTCTATATTACCCTCAAAATAAAAGTGCCACTACAGCACTAATAGAGATAGTTTGCTGGACCAGTTACTGTTGTGTTCATTACAATTTACAGATGGGTATTTACTTGTTTACTCCCTTGGCTGCTTTCACAGTATCCTCTGATAGTAAAAGAGCTAGTACTCATGGAGTAGGCTTCCAGTAAGTTTCAGCTTCATTGCTCCAAATCCTGCATCTGAAGTATGTCCTGTCTCCAGCAATAAGGTTTTACCTCCAAGTTCTGGAAGGAAATTAGGGACTAATTTAGGCAAAAGCTTCTGTTATTTGGAGAGTCTCTTGCATTACTATGACAAACAACTTAAAGGGGGGTTTCTCCTGCCTGTAACTGTGGTTTTGCTATATTGCCTTCAGTTATACATATGCACTACTATATTTTTAGTAGGCTTTTGAACTAATACATCTCCTGCTTTTTCACATGAACTAAGAATTATTTATTTCTCCTCCTTCTCTCACTGTATAATCTTCCCTCCTCCATCCCCAGTTAAAGTAGCCACATTATCTTCATTTCCCACACCTGTCTCCTGTGAGTCCCTCCTCTCTCAAGCTTCTTCTTCCCCTTCACCTCCATGGTTGCTTTCTATTTTTCTGGCTCCTGCAGTTACGTTAGTATATATACTCACATCAAAGAACATTGAGCTAGGATCCACAAATAAGAGAGAACATATGTTCATTATTTTTCTCAGTCTGTGTTGTATCACTTAGTATAACAGAATCTACTTACATTCATTTACCTGCAAATTTCATGATTTTGTTTTTCTTTACCACAGAGTAGGACTCCATTATATAAAGGTACCACATTTTCATTATCCATTCATCAGTTGAGAGACATGTTTCCATTCCTTAGCTAGTGTGAAAAGATCAGCAACAAACATGGCTGCAACTGTATCTCTGTAGTAGAATGAGTGCTTTGAGTATATACCAAGTAGTGGTATAATTGGACTATGTAGTCGATCAATTTTCAGATTTTTAAGAGATTTCCGTATTAATTTCTACAGTGGCTGTGCCAGTTCAAAATCACACCATCAGTGAATGAGGTTTCCCCTTTCCCTGCATCAATGCTGGCATCTGGTATCATTTATTGTCTTGATCTAAGCCATTCTAATGGGGTAAGGTGAGATGTTAAAGTAGTTTTGACTTGCATTTCCTTAATTACTAAGGATGTTTAACACTTTCTAAGGTGTTTTAGGACATTTTTATTTCTGCATTTGAGAACTCCCTCTGTTCAGATCCATAGTCCATTTAAAAATGTTGAATTTTTTGAAATTTTCATACAATATAATATTTTGGTATTTAGATCTCTCCCCCATCCACACCTTCTCCAACAACTCACCACCCAATTAAATGTACTCCACTATATATACACTATGGCTTATAGAATCTGATTTGTGTCCCCACATGTCCCCCAGCATGGGTCCATTCACTGAAGCTTGGTTAACCTATCAACAGTTTCATCTCTAGAAGAAACTTTTTCTCCACATCCCAGCAGCCATCAATTGTCTAAAGTTCCTCAAGTTGTATTTGGATTTCTTAACCACTTTCCCATGTCTGTGCTGGGATTTTGTCTCATTCTTGCTTGCATGGGACTTGCTCATGCTGTCATCATTACTGTGAGTTCATATGTGTAACTGAGTAGCTGTCTGGAAAATTTTGTTTTTTTGTGATCATCCACCACTTGATGCACTTTTCACAATAGCTAAGAAATGGAAGCAACCTAAGTGCCCCTCAACTAACAAGTGCTTAACAAAAATGTGGTATATTTGCACAATGGAGTTATAGTCAGCGGTAAAGAAAGATGAAATAATGAAATTTGCAGGTAAATGGATAGATCTAGAAACTGTTACACTAAGTAACACAGACTCAAAAAAACAAACGACATCTGTTCTCCCTCATATGTGGATCCTAGCACCAAATTCTTTTAAATTCCAGGTCCTGTTAATAAGATGATGCTATACAGCAGTCCCTTCTGCTTCAGCTGAGCCTGATCACTAAACATAGTTGCAATTGGGCTTGTTGATAGTTGTGCTCATTCATTAAAGGAGGGCCAAGCGGGTGTATGTAATTTGACCCTAATCACACATGGCCTCCTGGATTTGGGGAGGGCTAAAGTATACAATCTTGGGACGGCTAGGAAGAGAAGGCTTGACCTATGCTGGGTAAAGGCTATCCAGTGTGCATACTTCAGCTCATATATACATCTCAGCAACCCCTCAGTTATCTCAGTAAGTAAGCTCAATTCATTGGTTCCCCAGTAAAACTAATGAAACATTGGCTTGACACTAGAACCTTCAAAGGGAATAAGCATTGCTTAGCATCCCCAGGAAAATAAGTTTCACAACCGATGGAAAAATGTATTTGTTAATGCTATTATGTCTCATAATTATTTTTAAAACAGAAAATGATAATGTAAAAGATGTTAAAATGATATGGGAATGGAGATATTTGCCAAAATAGACAGAAAAAAATGAGACAGCCTAAGCAAGTGATAAAGGTCTGTTTAGGTTTGTAATGTATAAAGGATGAGATAAAAATAATATATGCATAATCTTAAATTTTCTATGGTCATAGTTTAGTCAACTAGTTTAAGGAACAAAATATATATCTAGTCAAGGTTTATCTCAGAATATTTGGGTTTTTTTTTTTTTAGCCCAAGCCTTATCTATACGGCACATGATAATTAGAAGTACCAGACTGGTGGAACTAACCTTATTGGATGTTTAACAGCCATAGTTTGAGACCTAAACTAATGTGGTCAGAGGGACTTAAAGGACAGTTTTGCCCCTGACTCTTACAGTCTTTCTACCTTCTCTTCCACAATGATTCCTGAGTCTTGGGAAGCACAGGTTTGCAATAGGTGTCATATTCAGGGGTGAGCACTCTCCAGCCTCTTGTTCTCTGCACTTTGGCCAGGTTTTGATTTCTGTGTTAATCACCATCTGCTGCATAAGTAGACATCTCTGATAAAGGTTGAAAGATGCATTCATCTTTCTGTTCAGAGATTGCACTGAAAATATATTCCTTAGGGCGAAGTGCCTCTCAGACAATTCTCTGCATTTGACCAGTTGTGGAACTGTTGCAAAAAGAAGCTTTTTTGACATTTGTTGAGTGGTGAGAGGTACACTTGTGTGTAAATATGAGGATATATATTTAGAATACAGTAAGAAATTACAAAGATCAAAGGATGTTGCAAAAACTAGATTTTTCTCTAGAATCTATGGACTTTGCCAGCCGTGTTTATTTGAACATGCTTACAGTACAAAAGATAAGTTCCCATTCAACAGGCCTTGAATCCATTAAAACAGATGCTGATTACCTCCATGATGAAATTATCACTACTGCCCCCATAGCAATAGTTTTCTGGTCTAGTCATTGTTCTTTATTAGGCTTTATAGCTGTGTAGGCCCATTGACTGTTTTTGTTTTTGTTTTCGTTTTCCCCCTTGGCAGGTTGCATAGTATCCTCGGATAATGTGAAATAGTCTTCAGGGAGGAGGCATTCATGTCAGTTATAGCTTGATTGCTCCAAGTCTTGTGTATGAATTATGGCTTGTCTTTCTTCAGCAATAGGGTCTGACTTTCAAATTCTGAGATGCAATTAAGGGCTATGGCAATAGCCTGTGTTATTTTTGCAGTTTCTTGGACTAACCTGACCAAAAATTGGAAGAGAGGATTCTCCTGCCTGGCACTGTGTGTTTTGTTATATAGCCTTCAGCTATACACACGTGTGTGTGTGTGTGTGTGTGTGTGTGTGTGTGTATTACATTTTTCAGTAGGATTTTGAGCTAATATAGTTCCTCTGGTTTTTTACACAATCTAAGCATTATTTATCTCACCTCTCACTCCCCCATATATCTCTCCCTACTCCTTCCCCAGTTAAAGGATCCCACTTTTCCCCATTCCTCCCTTGATAAAACCCATATCCTATTATCGCCCTCTCTTAAGCTCCTTCTTCCCCTCCACTCCCATGATTCTTTTCCAATTTCCTGGCTCCCGGGATTACATCATGATATAGACTCACATCTAAGGATCTGGGGCTAATATCCACAAATGAAAAAGAACATACATGACTTGATTTTTCTGAGTCAGTGTTCCTCACTTAGTAAAACAGTTTCTAGTTCCATCCTTTTTCCTATAATTTCATGATTATTTTAACCACTGAGTAGTGCTCCACTGTGTAAATGTACCACGTTATCATTAGCCATTCATCACTATAGCTATTGTGAAAAGAGCAGCAACAAACATGGCTGTGCAAGTATCTCTGTTAGTAGAATGAGTCTTTGAAGCATATTCTAAGGTGTGGTATAAACAGAAAATACGGTAGATTTATTTTTAGTTTTTAAAAAAATTCTCCATACTGATTTCTACAGTGATTGCACCATTTTGCAATCTCACAAACAATGAATGAGGATTCCCCTTTCCCCACATCCATGCCAGCATTTGGTGTTATTGGTTGTGTTGATCTTAGTCATTCGGGCTGGGGTTAGACAAAATCTTAAAATGGTTCTGATTTGCATTTCCCTAACTACTGAGGGTGTTGATCAGTTTTTAAGATGGCCATTTTATTTTTTCTTTTGTGAGCTCTCTGTTCAAATTCATAGACAATTTTAACTGATTCATTTGTTTTATTGATTCTTTAGGGTTTTTTGAGATCTTTCTATATTCTGAATATTTTTCCTCCATAAAATGTGTAGCTGGTGAAGATTTTCTCTCACACTGTGGGCTTTCTCTTCACTAAATTGGTTGTTGCCTTTGCTGTACAGAAGCTTTTTACTTCAATGAGATTCCATTTCTTGATTGTTGACTTTAATTCCCAAGGAACTGTGTCCAATTTATAAAGTCCTTCCCTGAACCTATATGTTGTAGTATACTGCCTATATTTTCTTCTAACATTTCAGAGTTTCGGGTTTCAATGAGGGTTTTGATCCATTTGGAGTTGACATTTTGTGATGGGTCATAGATAAGGGTGTAATTTCATTCTTCTACAGGTGGAAATTCAACTTGCCAACACCATTTGTAAAAGGTGCTGTATTCCTCCAGTATGTGTTCTTTGCACCTTTGTCAAATATCAGGTGGCTGAAATTATATGTACTCTTGTTTGGGTCTTCTCTTCTGTTCCATTGATCTCTGTTTTTGGTGTCTGTTTTTGTGCCAGTACCATGCTGTTTTATGACTATAACTCTGCAATATAGATTATGGTGTTGTGTATTAATTCCCACCCCCCAGAACTGCTCTTTGTGCTTAGTATTACTTTGGCTATCTGGACACTTTTGTGTCTCCATATCAGTTTTAGGATGAATTTTTCTATTTCTATGAAGACTGTCATGGGGATTTGATTGAGATTACATCAAATCTATAAATTGTTTTTGTTATAATGTTCATTTTCACAATATTTATTCTACCAATCATGGGCACAAAATGTGTTTCTGTCTCCTTGTGTTGTTACCAATTTTTCTTCAAAGATTTAAAGTTTTCATTGAAGAGGTATTTAATGTCATTATTTAGGTTTATCTATAGCTATTACTTTGGAGGCCATTGTGAATGGAAGTGTTTCTGTGAATGTTTGTTATTTGTATACACAAAGTTACTGACTTTTGGAGATTTATTGTGAAACCTGCCACTTTATTGAAATTTTAGATTATTTCAAGAAGTTTTCTGGAGGAATTTTTATGTATAAAATCATATGCTCTGCAAATACAGATAATTTGACCCTTTCATTTCCTTCTCTTTTGTTTTTGCTCTAGCAAGAGTTTGAGGCACTATATTGAAAAGGAGTGGGGATAGCAGGCATCCTAGTCTGGTTCCTGAGTTTAATGGGAATGTTTCTAGATTTTCTCCATTTAGAATGATGTTGCTGTGCGTTTGTTTTACTTAGCCTTAATTCTGATGAGGTATGTTCCCTCCAGTCAAATTCCTTCTAGGTCATTTTTTCATGAATGCATGTTGTATTTTTTCAAAGTCATTTACTGTGTCTATTGAGATGATTATATGATTTTTGTCTTTAAGTCCACTTGTATGCTTTATTACATTTTTGACTTACATATACTGAACCATTCCTACATCGCCAGAATACAGCTAACTTGATAATATGGGATGATCTTTCTTTTTTGTTAATTTTTTCATTGAATTTTTGTGTATTTCATACAGAACATCTTATTTTTATTTTGGTTGTTAGCCTGAGCCTTTAATGGCCGAGATATCCCTCCAGCCCCACACAGAACATCTTAATCAACTTTATGTCCCATCCCCATGGGCACCCTCTCACATCACCCCCCCCCACGGATATCATTCATTCTGTCATTTGTATTAAGGACTATCAAGTCAATTTAGTGTCCCCAGATGTCCTTCAGTGCAACATCATCTACTGAGGTCTAGTCAGTCTATCTAGAGTCCTTCCCTGTTTGAGTTTGCATGGGTCTTGTGCATGCTGACACCATTGCTATAGGTTCATATAGAAAGGTCCCAGGAGCCTGTAAGACTCTATTTCCATGTGGTAGTGCACGTCCTCCCCTGGCTATTACAATGTTTCTTCCCTTATTCCACAATGGTCTCTAAGCCCTAGGTGGGTGAAGTTTAATATAGGATTCCTGTCTGAGGACTCACACGCTGCAGACTCTTATTCTCTATGCTTCGGACATTTGTGTTCTTTTGTCTTCAGGCAGGAGAAACCTCCCTTCAAGTTGCTGGCCAGGGTAGTCCAAGAGAATCCCAAAATTACACAGGCTATTGCCACAGCCCTTGATTGCCTCTCAGAACTTGAAGGTAAGACCCTAATGCTGAAGAGAGGACATACTTCAGACACAGAACTTGTAGCTATGGATCTGGAACTGACCTGGAAGGCTCTCTGAAGTGTAATCTGATTATTTTGGAGGACATTGAAAGTTGCTAAGGGAAAACATCAATCAGTGGTCCAACCCCAGCTTTAAGAACTGATAACCCCAACAATGACCAACAGAGCAAACTATATTGGGGCATTAGTAGTACTTTTATCTTGCAGGTAATCAACAGCTACCTAACTGGACTTTAAGTCCACTCAAAGGGGAAGGAAACTCATGTGTGTTAATGTAAACATACCCAAATACACATAGCTGGAGAGGTCATAGATCTTAGAGAAAACCCTAAGGCAGTCCCATCCCTAGACAAATGCAATTTCTTATTATATACTAAATATGTATCCTTATATTTACAGACAAGTATGTCTGTCACCGCTCTCAAAGAGGTTTTTGCAACAGATGGAGTCTGTTTTACTTAATGGAAGAACTGGTCACAGAGATTGTGAATTTCCAAACCCTAAGTGACACATCTACATTGGAACTTCTACACCTAAGGTTCACAGAACATAGTGGAACAAGGAATAGAGAGAATACTAATGAATCTCTCAACTCTCATCGATTAGACACCTTCATGCAGCAGAGGACTATAGATGATCTTTTGGTATGTGTCTACGTATGCAATTTGAGAGTAATCTGTTGAGAATTTTTGCATCTGTATTCATTAGTAATATGGGCTTATAGTTTTCTTTATGTCGTTGTGTTTTTACCTTGTATTAGAGCATTACTGGCTTCGTAGAAGGATTTTGAAGGTTCTCCCTCTATTACTATCTTTTTGAAAAATTTAAGAAGTGTTGGTTGTAGATCTTCTTTGAAAGTCTAGAAAAAAATCTGCTATGAGTCCATTCGGGCCGTGTCTTTTGTAGTCAGGAGACTTTGTATTGCTGTGTCAATTTTCTTATTTGTTCTGTGTCTGTTTAAGTTCTTGATCTCTTCTTGGTTTAACTTTGATGGTTCCATGGACTGAATATATATATAATTATTCTATTTATTTTATATTTTCTAATTCAATAGAGTATAGGTTTTTAAAGTATACCCTTATAAAGTTCTATATCTCTTTTTAATCACATCTAATGTTTCCTGTTCATCTCTGATTTTGTTGATTTGGATTTACTCTGTCTTTCTTTTTGTTAACTGGGATAAGGTATAACTATCTTGTTTATCTAGTCAAAAAACCACCTGTTAGATTTATTGATCTTTTTATCGTTTGCTTCATTTCTATTTCATTGATTTCTGTTCTGATTTGTATCATTTCTTCTCTTCTTCTGGGTTTGGGTTTGGTTTGCTCTTGATTTTCCAGATTCTTTAAATGTACCATTATATCATTTATTTGTGCACTATCTGATTTATAATATAGGTACACAGAGCTACAAACTTCCCTCTTAGGACAGATTTTAATGTGTCTCAAAAGTTTCTTTTCTGTTGTATTATCATTTTCATTTAATTACATGAATATTTCTGTTCCATTCTTGTTTTTTTTCCCCTTGACACATTCATCATTCAGGAATGTGTTATTTATTTTTCATGAGTTCTGGTAGACACTAGAACTTCTTTCACTGTTGATTTAAAGTTTTACTGCAATGTCTTCCATTAGAACACATGGAATTACTGCAGCTGTTTTATATTTGTTGAGGGTTTTTTGTGCCCCAGAATCAGATCTTATTATCAAGGTAGCA
Source organism: Nannospalax galili (assembly GCF_000622305.1). NCBI lineage: Eukaryota > Metazoa > Chordata > Mammalia > Rodentia > Spalacidae > Nannospalax > Nannospalax galili. Next base: position 158,811 of record NW_008350357.1, read on the forward strand.
TACCAGCTTCCTTCAGTGCAAGTTCATTCACTGGAGTCTAGTCAGCCTATCTAGAGTCACTCACTGAAAGAAGATCAGCTCTTCTTCACCCAGAAGTAATAAGCTGCCAATAGTTCTTCGAATAAGATTGGGGACTGCTGAAAATTTCTCCTGCTCTATGCTGGGTTATTGACTCCTTGAGTTTGCATGGGGCTTGGGCATGCTGATACCAGTCCTGTAGATACATATAAGCAAGGTCTCAGGAGCCTGTATGATTCTGTTTCCATATAGTCATGCACCAGCTCCCCTGGCTCTTACAAATTTTCTACCCCCTCTACTGCAATGGTCCCTGAGTGGGTGGAGCTTAAATATAGGAATCCTGTCCAAAGACTCACACTCTGCAGAATTATTCTCTATGCTTTGGCCATTTGTGGCATTTTCTGTTCATTGCTCTCTGTTGCATGAGGGAGCTTTGCATTAGTAGTCTCTTTACCTTTTGTTCCACTAAGTTCTGTGAGCCTTAGCTGTAGAGGTTCCATTGTAGATGGGTCGCTTAGGGTTAGATATTTCACAGACATATATTCTCTGTGTGTGACCAGTGGTGGAAGTCTGTAATAGTCTCTGTCTGTTGCAAAAGAAACTTCTTTGATGAGTGACTGACATACTTGTTACATAGCCTTTAGTTGTACCTATGGCCACATGTAGAAATACTGTATGTGTAATTTTTCAGTAGACATTTGAACTGATATATTTCCCTCTGTTTTTTCACACCAGCTAAGGATTATTTATATTCTCTCTCTCTCTCTCTCTCTCTCTCTCTCTCTCTCTCTCTCCCGTCTAACCCTACCTAACTCCCTCCCCAGTTAAAATACCATTTTCCCCATTTCACCACAGATAATACCTGTCTCCTACGTTTACCCCTCTCTTGAGCTCCTTCTTCCATTTTACTTCCATGATTCCTTGTATAACCCTCGCTATTTCTCTCCCATTTAAATAACTCCATTTTACCCATTTCTGCTATTGTAACACCTGGATCCTACTGTTCCTCTCTTTCTTAGGCTTCATCTTTCACTTATATTCATGATTTCTATCCATTTACCTCGGTCCTGCAGTTATATCAGAATATATACTTACACATAAGCATTTCGTGCTAAGATTCCCAATGAGGAAAAACATACATCACAACTCTGTAAAACTGATCAGGTTTTCTCTTGGTTAAATAACTCCAAGAGGCATTTTATATATTTTTAAATATTTTATTTATTATATTATGTTCATGAGTATATTGCCTACATGTATGTAAGTGCATCCATGTCATGCAATGCCCACAAAGGTCAGAAGAGGTAGTTGGATACCCTGGTAGTGGAATTACGACAGTTGTTAGGCACCATGTGGGTACTGAGAATTGAACCAGGGTCCTCTGCATGAGCAGCCAGTGCTCTTAACCACTGAGCCATCTCTTTAGCCTGAAGTAGAGGGTGGCTCTTGATAAGTTAATCCGGTTTTGGTGAATGGACTCACACCAAAAAGCATTTGGGGGAACAAATTCTCTCTATCTCTCTCTCTCTCTCTCTCTCTCTCTCTCTCTCTCTCTCTCTCTCTGTCTCTCGGGGGGGCTAAGGTAAGGGAGCAGCAGGTATGGCAGGATCTAGCTGATCAAAATATATTGCATGAAATTTGGAAGAATTCAATTATTTAAAAATGGAGAAAAGTAAAGAAAATGCCTCGCAGTATGCCCATAGGTCAATGTTTTTCAGGCAATGCACGAATTGAGATTCTCTCTTCCCAAATGTCTCAGGTTGACAACTGAGATTATTCGTCACACTACCTTTTCCTTTGATGGAGCACTAATATCTAGAATATATAAAGAACTAAAAATCAAAAGAAAAACCCAATAAACCATAGACTTTTGGACTGAATAGAGAGTTCTCAAAAGAAGAAATATGAACATCTAATAAACATCAGTTTAAAAACTTTAGTACCTCACTTTCTCCAATAGACAGGTTATCTGGACAGAGAATAAACAGAGAAACCTCTGAATTCAATGATAGCATATACCAAATGGATCTGACAGATACCTACAGAATATTGCACCAAATGCTAAATAGTACACATTCTATTCAGCAGCTCATGGAAATTTCTCTGAAATAGACCACATACTGGGGCACAAACCAAGTGTCAATGAATACAAAAAAATTACAAAAATTCCACACTATTGAATGATGAATGGGTAAAAAAAGAAATAAAGTATTCCTGGAACTAAATGAAAATGAAAACATCACACAATAATACCTCTGGGACACATTAAAAGCAGTCCTACTAAGAGGGAACTTTATAGCTCTAAGCACCTACATTAAAAAAATCAGAAAGAGCACAAATACACAACTTAATGACACAACTCAGGAATCTGTAAAAACAAGAACAAACCAAACCCAAACCCAGCAGATGAGAAGACATTACAAAAACCAGAACACAAATCAATGAAATAGAATCAAAGAAAACAACAACAATCAATGAATGAATCTAAGAGCTTATTCTTTGAAAAAAATTAACTAGTTAGGTAGGCACACTTAGCCCAGCTAACCAAAAGAAAGAAAGAAAATCCAAGTCAAGAAAATCAGAGAGGAAGATGCAAACATCACAACAGTCACACACACACACACACACACACACACACAAAAAACCCAAGAACACTATAAGGGAATACTTTAAAAACCTATATGCTAGTAAATAAGAAAGTCTAAAAGAAATTAATGAATTTATAAATTCAATGGAACCACCAAAGTTAAATCAAGAAAGGATCAGATGCTGGATATGGTGGAGCACAATTTTAATCCCAGCACTCGGGGGCATGGGCAGGTAGATCTGTGTAAGAACAACAGCAACAAAAATCAACAAGTTAAACAAACCCATAACAATAGAAATAGTAATACAAAGCCCCCAACTATAAAAAGCCCACCTCCAGTTGTAATCACAGCAGAATTTTGTCAGACCTTCAAAGAAAATTTACAACAAATATGTTTAAACTATTGAACAATATCAAGAGAGGGAGAATTCCCAAACTCCTGTGAAACCAGTATTACTCTAATACCAAAACCAGATAAAGAGAAAACAAAAAAGTATACGTCCATATCCCTAACAAACATAGGTGCAAAAATTCTCAACAAAATGTTTGCAATTCACATCCAGGCATGTATTCCATCTACCATGGCCACACTGACTTTAGTCCTCAGATGCAGAGATGGTCCAGATATATGTAAATCAATAAATGTAATAAATCATATAAATGGACTTAAAGTAAAAAATAATACGATCATCTCAGTAGATGAAAAAATGGCCTTTTACGAAATCCAACATGGATGTAGATAAAAGTCCTACAGGAAATTGGACTGGAGGGATCATGCCTCAACAGAGTTAAGGCTATATACAACAAACCCACTCCCAACATCATTCTAATGAAGAAAAACTCAAAGAATTCCTATCAAAATCAGAAACAGACAAGGCTGTTCACCATACCTACTCCGTTTCAGTATAGGGCTTGAAACCGTACTAGAACAATAAAATAACAGGATGAAATTAAATGGGTACCAATTGAAAAAGAAGCAGTGAAATTATCCCTATTTTCAGATAATATATTACACATAACAGACCCCAAAAATTCTGCCAAAAACATGTTCAACACTTTCAGAAAAGTGCAGTATACAAAATTTGCAAAAATCACTGGTCTCCTTATATACCAAAAAAAAAAAAAAAAAAAAAAAAACATAGTCTGAGAAAGAGATCACATAAACACTTCCATTTTAAAAATAAAAAGTCTAGTAATAAACCTAACCAAAGACATTAAAGAACTCTGCAATAAAAACTTTGAATGTAAAAAGAAAGAGACTGAGAAAGACACTAGAAATGGAAAGACCTCCCACACTCATGAATAAGCAGAATTAATATTACGAAAATGACCCTCCTAACAAAACCAATTTGCAAATTCAATGCAATACCAATCAAAATCCCCATGGTAGTTTTCACAAAAATAGAAAAAAAATCTTAAAATTCATAAGAAACCACAAAAGACCTGGAATAGCCAAAACAATCCTAAGCACAAAGAGATCTGCTAGTGGGATTATCATACCAAATTTTGAACTACTACAGAGATATAGTGATTAAAAATCCACATGATATTGACATAAAAGCAGACAGGTAGATCGATGGAAGAAAATGGAAGACCCAAACATGAGTGTACAAAATTTGAGAAATTTGATATTTGACAAAGGTTCTAAGAACACACACTGGAGGAGAGACAGCATCTTCAGCAAATGGTGCTGGGAAACTTGTCTCTACCTGAAGAGGAATGAAAGTAGACCCTTATCTATCATCCCGCACAAAAGTTAACTCCAAATGGATCAAAGATCCCAATGGGAAACCTGAAACTCTGAAATTATTAAAAGAAAACATGCATAGTACCTTGTAAGATACAGGTACAACAAAGGACTTTCTATATTGGATATCATTTGCTCAAATTTTATAGTCAATAATCAAGAAATGGGACCTAATCAAACTAAAAAGCTTCCAGACAAATGAGGAGTAAGCCCAAAGAGTGGGAGAAAATAACTAGGCATACATTTGACAGAGGGCTAATGTCCAGCTAATATCCATAATATACAAAGAATTCAAATAACAAAAAATCAAGAAAACACATGACCCAATTAAAAAATGGCCCAGGAATCTGAACAGAGAGTTCTCAAAAGAAGAAACAAAGGTGAATAAGTAACATCTTAAAAAGTGTTCATCATTAATAATTAGGGAAATGCAAATTAAAACCACTTTAATATTTCATCTTACTCCAGTCAGATTGGCTAAGATCAAGAGTACAAATGATACCAAATATTTTCCTCAAAGATACTCACCCAGCCATGTTTGTTATTGCTCTTTTCACAATAACTAGGGTATAGAAACAACCTAAATTTCCCTCAACTGATGAATGGATATAAAAATGTGGTACAATTTAGTTCTTCTCAAGGTAAACAAAGATGAAATTAAGAAATTTACAGGTAAATGGATGGAACTAGAAGCTGATATACTAAGTGAAGTAACTCAGACTCAGAAAAGCAAGCGACTTATGTTCCCAAGCATTCATGAAGCCTAGCTTTCATGTCAGGATATACTTGATGTAAATGTAGAAGCAAGAAGAATGGAAGGGTACCATGGGGATAAAGGATAAGAAGGTGCTGGATAGAGAAGGACAGTAGGAGGCAGGTGTTACCAAGGGGGAATGGAGAAATTAGGGAAGGCTTTAACTGGGGAAGGAATAGGGAGACCTCTATAGGAGGAGAGAAGGGAAAGATAAATAATGTGTAGGTATTATGTGAAACGAGAGGACTGTACTAGTTCAAAAGCCTATTGAATAACACACACACATATGTATATATATATATGTATGTGTGCATATATATATATATATGCGTGTGTATAGCTGAAGTCTATATAACAAAAAACAGTGTCAGGCTGAGGAAACCTCCCTTTTAATTGTTGGTCAGAGTAGTCCAAGAGACTCCCAAAATAACACAGGCTATTACCACAGCCCCTGAATGCCTCCCAGATCTTGAAGATAAGACCATGTTGCTGAAGACAGGACATATTTCATATACACAATTTGGAGCAATTGAGCTGAAACTAATCTGGAAACCTCCTCTCTGATGTCCAGTTCCCACAGTATGAGAATATACTATGAAAAATATGAAAGGACAAAGCCAGTCAGTGATCCCACTCAGCTGTAAAGTCTATGGACCACAACAATGACTTTCCCAGCAAATAATCTCTACAGGTACAGTGATGGCACTTTTATCTTGGGGGAAATCAGCAGCTGTCTAATTGGACTTAAAACCCTCTCAGTGGGATGGAACTCATGTCTGATACTGTAAACACTGTGAAATAATCGTGGTTGGAGAGGTAATAGATCCTAGAGAAAACACTACTTTGGTCACATCCCTAGACCAACATAATTTCCTACTGTATTTTAAATATATATCCTTATATTTAGAGACAAGTATACCTCTTACCACTCATCAAAGAAGCTTCATTTTGCAAATGACAGAGATTATTACAAAGTTACACAACCTGTCAAACACAGAGAACAAGTGTCCAAGTTGCTCAGCCCTAAGTTACACATCTACAATGCAAACTCTACACCCAAGGCTCATGGAATATACTGGAACAGCAGACAGAAAGAATATTAATGCATCTCTGAATTCACCAGTGAAGCTTCTTCATGAAACAGGTGATAATTAACCCAAAAAGTCACAACTGGCTTAAAATGCAGGGAATAAGAGACTGATGGGTGCTTATTCCAGAATAGGACACCTGTCCCCGGAGTTCCTGCTGGGTCTTCTGCATTATCAAGCAAACTATATAACATATCTTTATATGCGTTTATTAGCTAACAAAGGAATGAGTACCCAGTGCCTAGCCCCGAGGTGGCTCCGAGCCTGCCATATCAAACCGCGCCATGCCCATAGTCACCGCTAGCATTCATTCAAGCCTCCAGGGCCAGTGATCTTGCCCCAGGTCCATAAGAGTCAGACCATTCTGTCCTTGAGCTGTTGCACAGCTGTACATTCCCCACACCATGCGTGCTGCCATGCGCGCTACCCACGGCAACTTCTGTCCCAAGATGGCTCCCAGCAGCCCCTTGGTAATCCATGCTCCATGGCAGGCCCCACCCACTGGAGGAACTAGCCAATTGGGAGACAACACCTTTATCAAACCTCTGCCTCCCAAGGCTCAGGAACCATTGTGAACATGGTGGTGGAAACATTGTAAGAGCCAGAGGTGATGGATGACTACAAGGAAACAGAGTTTTTTAAACATCTGGGAAGTTACTTATATGAACTCACAACAACGATAACAGCATGCACAAGACCCATGCAAGCTGAAGCCAGACAAAATTCCAACATAGACATGGGGAAGTGAGGAAGATGTACCAACCTTAGTTGAGGAGCTATTGCCAAACAATAACTGCTGGGAGAGGGAGAGTCAGTTTTCTTTAATGGTGTGATTCTACATAGTTTAATCAGGTTCTAGTGAATGGACACATACCAAAGGACAGTTGGAGACAAACTTGACCCCATAAGCCTTAATATACATTACAGCGTACATGAAATCCAACAGGTGAGGGGCTATAAGAGGGGTCCAGATAAGGGAGGTAATCTAAATATGATCAAAATTATCAAAATATATAGTATGGAATTCACAAAATTTCAATTAAATTTATAATGATCATTTAAAAATGTTTCATACATTCTTAAGTCATCAGGAAATTGCAAATTAAAACTATTTTGAAATTCCACTTCCGAATGGCTAATATAAAAAAATCAAATGATGACAAATGCTAGTGAGGTTGTGGGAAATGGGGAACATTTACTGCTTGTGGGAGTGTAGACTCATGCAGGTACTTTGAAAATCATTGTGGTGTGTTCTCAAATACTTAGAAATAGACCTTCCATATGACTCAGTTATATACAGCTCCTTAGTGTATAACCAATGGACTCTAAATTCTCCTGCAGACCTACTTGCTTATCCATTTTCATTAATATCCACAATGGAATTTTTTCAGCTTTAAAGAAAATTGAAATTATGAAATTTGCAGGTAAATGAATGAACTTGGAAAAATTATGCAGAGTGAAGCAACCCAGTTCCAGAGAGACAAATATCAAAGGTTGTCTCTCATGTGTGGATCCTAGCTTTGAATCTTTAGTTTCTTTGTTTACTTAGGACAACTTGTCCGAAGTTAGGGAACTAGAAAGTGCACATTTGAGGGGGAGGATGCTTTAAGAGACAGGCCTAGCAGAAAATAGGCAAGGGGAACCGTACCCTTGGGGTGGAATGGTTCTAACAGGGATGTCTGGGGGGGTGACAGTGGAGATGAAGGGATAAAGAGAGAGGGTTAAACAAAGTGAAGGGTACATGAAAAATCCACTTGGAAAAGCACTACTTTGTTAGCAAAGTTAAAGAATGTAAGTTAACAATAATAGAATGGAAATCCTGCATAGCTGTTCTTTGAAGGCATTATTTATAAAACAAAAATCCCACTGCCAGGTATACAGTACCTCCTATGAGCTATATTAAGAGAGGCCTAAGAAACTCCACAAAACAACACAGGGTGTTGTTATAATTCCTCTTGTCTTCCAGAATTATATGATGAGATCCTATTCCTGGAGAGACCACACACCTTGGTTGCAATATATAGGGAAAGCAAGCTAAAACTAAACTGGAAGATTCCTTTCTGTTAGCTTTCATAGTAATTATACATGCTACCTTATCTGGTAATCTTACCTGCTAGGGAAGGTAAAGCATCTGTGACCTTACCTAATCTTACCATCTGTGAACTCTATGAATTACAATGCCAACCTTCCAGGCAAGATGTGCCCACTGGTGCAATAGTGGTATGACTATTGTGGTATGACAACAGGTCTTAGATTGGATTTGAGGCCCACTCCACAGGAGGGAATAAATGCCTGATATTGTAAAGGGGGTACCGGTAGGGGAGGGTCCTAACTATGATTACAATGTATTGTATGAGATGCACAAAAATTCAATAAAAATATATATTAACACACACATACACACACACACACACACACACACACACACACAAATCTCCCCAAAGTTGAAGAGGTTATAGACTCAAGGGGGAAATCTTACTATCATGGTTAAACTGAATTGCTGTGGCACCAAACTTCAGTCTAAATATGAATACCCATAGACAAGTGCTATTCTCACCATCAATCAGAGAAGCTTCTCTTGTAATAAATGTCAGTGAATTCAGAGTTTTCCTGGCTATTCAGGATGCTGCAAATAAATGACGGTTTAGTGCTCAGCCCTAAACATCACATTTATACCACCCCCTCTAAGAATGCAAGAGAAGGAAGGTAACAAGAAAAGAGAGTGTGCTGGAGCTGCTGCCTCTAGTTCCCACTGAGACTCACCCCCGCTGACACCCATCGTTCACTCCTGGTCCATTTGATTCCAAGTCTAGGATGGTAAAGCTCAAGGATCAGCTGATTTTTTAATTTTCTTAAGGAATAACTGTACCCCAGAATAAGATTACAGTTTGGGGAATTGGTGCTCTTGGCATGGTCTGTACCATCAGTATCATAATGAAGGACTTAGCTGATGAACGTGCTCCTGTTGATGTCATGGAAGACAAAGTAAAGGGAGAGATGATGGATCTTTAGCACAGCAGCTTTTTCCTTAAAACACCGAAAATTGTCTCTGATAAAGACTACAGCATGACTGCCAAGTCCAAGCTATTCAGCTTCACACCTGGGGCACAGTAACAAGGTGAAGAAAGTCATCTTAACTTGGTCTATCATAATGTGAATATCAAGTTCATCATCCCTAATGTTGTGAAGTACAGTTCAAACTGCAAGTTGTTTGTTGGTTCAAATTCGGTGGATATTTTGGCTTGGAAGACAAGTGACTTCCCCCTAAACTGAGTTGTTTCAAGTTATTGCTATCTAGATTCAGCCAAGTTCCTCTACCTGATAGAAGAAAGGCTGGGCATTCACCTGATAAACTGACATGGATGGGTCTTTGGGGAGGATGCCTATGTGGAGTGGTGGGAACATTGCTGAAGAATCTGAACACATAATTGGGCACTGACACAAGGAATGGTGGAAGGAAGTTCACAAACAGGTGGTAGACAGTGCTTATGATGTCATTAAACTGGACCATGGGACTCTGTGGCAAATCTGGCAGAGAGTATAATAAAGAATCTTAGGCAGGTACATCCAATTTCCACCATGATTAAGGGTCTCTATGGAATAAAGTTGATGTTTACATCAGTTGCCCTGAGGTAAGTAAAATGGGTTCTCAGATATTGTGAAGGTGACTGTTCCCTGAAGAGGAGACCTGCCAGAAGAGCAGAGACATGCTCTGGGGAATCCAGAAAGCTGCCATTTTAAAGTCTCCTACCCAGGCTGCAATAGTTTCTTCTAGAGATCATACATGTTTCCTTTTCATCCCAGCTGTGATAAATGCAGTTATATTAAGATGACCTAGGAAAATATCAATTTCCTAAAGTTAGAACACCGCACAACTCTATCCTGATGGTAAATGGTACTTGTGCAGTTGTAAACTGGTTAGTGTGAAAGAGTTCCACCATCTGAGACACCACTGTCAATTTGGTACAGGCTCCATCCAGTTCCCTTCAAACCTTATGTGTTACTATGTGCTTTGTAATTTGTAACTTAAGAGCTGATGTTTCTTGATTAAATGTGTATTTATAGTGCCCTTTAGTATACCTACCTGAAATTAAAAACAATAATACTTGTATTTTGCTTAAAATGAAAGTTTATTTTTTAACACTACAAGGCCTGTAAAATTCTGATTTCTGACCAGTATGAACTTTGTTTCTATCAGTGTGATCAATAAAATTTAGTACATGCAAAATGATAATTTTGTTAAAATGAAACTTTAAAGAATACTATATAATTACATAATTTATTCTGTTACTATCTGTCCTGGATAGCTTTAGTTGTCAACTTGACACACCTGGGTAGAGGGAGCCTCAATTGGTGAGTTGCCTACATTGGACTGGCCTGTGGTCATGTTTGTGGGGTATCTTCTTGATTATTGAGTGATATGGGAGGGCCCAGCCCACTGTGGGTTGTGCCAGCCATGGGCAGGTGGGCCTATGCTATATAAGAAAGCAGGCTGAGCAGGGACCAGGGGAGAAAGCCAGTAAGCAGTGATCCTCTGTGGTCTGTGCTTCAGCTCCTGCCTACAGGTTCCTGCCCTGAATTCCAACCTCAGACTCCCTCAGTTATGAACCTGCAGATGTAAGCTGAATACATCCTTTCCTCCCCAAGTTGCTAATGGTCAGAGTGTTTTGTCACATCAATGGAGAAACAAACTAGAAGAGAAATTGGTACAAAGAGTGGGGTTTTGGCTGTGAAGAACCTGACCATATAGGTTTTAGAGGAATATAGAAGACTTTGGAACTTTGGGCTAGAAAAGGGTTGATTGCTGTAAGCATATCTTAACAGGCCATTCTAATAGGGCCAGGAAGAAAGCAGTGCTGAGAACTATGTAGTTCCAGAGGGAAATAAGGACTTAAGCAACCACTGGTATATTTTGGCAAAGAGATTGGCTGGAGTCTGCTCATAGCCAAGAAGCTTACTTGAGTCTAAGTTGAAAAGCAATGGCTTAATTTCTCTGATGGAAGAAATTTCAAGACAGCCTAACAGAAATGGTGGTGTGGCAGTTAATGGTGAATATTATGCAGAATGTAGCATTTGGATTGCAAAAGAACACTAGGAAAATTAATGTTGGAGCCAAGGTGTGTGCTGAAGGAGAGGATCCATTTGATAAAGAGATTAAAGTGATTAAGGAGAGGCCTAGAGATTTGTACTTAAACAAAGGAGAGAATGCCTCCATGGCAAGACCACACCCAGCTAAGCCTCCAATTTGTGTAGGGAAATACTTCAGGGTTTTCTACTAGAAAAACCACTGAAGAGAAAATTCTTCAAAAGTGGATAAAGCGTATTGAGAACCATCCAAAACTTGCAGCCAAAGTGACTATGTTCTTCATTTGGTGCTGGTTTTAGAGGCATGAAAGATGCAAGAGTTAAGGGGTCATTGGTGCTTCTTCTGTGTTTTCAGAGAGCCAGGCAGCATGCAGCAGCAGTTTCTCTGCATAAGGAAGGCCCTAATAGGCCATTATGTGAAACTGTGAAGGTGAAGCCTGGTTGGAACCAACAAACCGTTTGCGATGCCAAAGCTGTGAGACATATGCCAAGAAGAGCTGCATACAGGGAGTGGTGCCAATCCAAGAGAGAGATGTATGTTTCACACAGCAAAGCTGGAGAGATTGAGTCATCCAAGCCCTTTTGAGTAAGTCCCAGAAGTTGGATGTGGAACTACTGGATTTGGTATTTGCCCTGCTGGTTTTCAGTCTTTCTTTGGTCCAGTAGTTTATCACTATGCCTCTTTTCCTCTTTTGGAATGGGAATGTGTATTCAGTTCCACTGTATCTTAGGAGTATGTAATTTATCTTTTGATTTTATAAGGGCTTACAGTTAAAATATGGCCCTGAGTCTGAGAAAAGACTTTCAACTCAGGACTTTAGAATAGCATTGAGATTGGTAGAGACTATGGGGACTTTTAAGGATAGAATAAACACATTTTGCATTTTATATGGTCATGACCCTATGGGGCCCAGGGAGTGGAATGTGGTGATTTTAATGAGAATGTCCCTCATAGGCTCCAAGTATTTGCACATTTTATCCCATTTGTGGTGCTGTTTTGCAAGGTATTAGAAGGTGTGAGCATGCTGAAAGAGCTACTTCTCTGGGGGCAGGCTTAGAGAGTTCTCATGTCACTCTCTAGCTGTTTTCTGGGTCTGCTTGAAGATGTGAGAGCTTAGTTTCTGCTCCTACTCCAGTCACCTCTGTCACATTGCCTCCTCACCATGATGGACTCTTGCTCCCTTTGGAACTATAAGCTAAATAAACTCTTCTTTTTTTTCGGTCTTTTTGAGATAGGGTATCCCTGTAGCTCCAGCTGTCCTGGATCTCACTATGTAGATCAGGCTGGCCTTGAACTCACAGAGATCCACCTGCCTCTGCCTCCCAAGTGCTGGGATTAAAGCTGTGTGCCACCATGCCCAGCAAACTCTTCCATTTATAAGTTCCCTTCATCATGGTGCTTCTATCACAGCAACAGAAAAGTGACTAATATGCTGTCCAATTACTTCCCCAAATTAAATCTGGTATAATGCCAAGATAATAGAACAGATAAATTTTGTATCCACAAATAAAAGGTATAATAAATATTTAAGGCCAGTCCTCCCTAAAAACTAGAGCTAGCCATCCAGTGAGGTTATAGTTATAATCCCAAACTGGACAATAGAAAAAATTGAAAATTCTCAGATAATAGATACCTAAAATATTTCATAGAGCACAAATAACTGTAAATACAGGAGTAAACATACAGTCATTCTGGTTTTAACATTTTAGTTATTTAAAGTACCCATTACCCTCATCTGCTAACTTCATTAGAGCAAAAATGTTTTGATTACTTTAATTTTAGATATAATGCTCCTGTCATATGGCACATATTATGTCAAATAGAGAGAGTTAGAGAAGTCAGACCTGGATCATGATGGCAAATACATTTTGAGACTGTGATTCATAATTTTCTTTCTTAATGACCTTATGAGCTATTCCTTTCTCCTGAAAACTGCTTTCCTGTGTGCTACTTAACCTCATCTATGTCATATCCTAGGAATGAACCTTTCTAGCAATTGGGAAATATTAAAAATATTATTTGGCCCCCACAAGCACAAAATATGATGATTGGCCAACAGGTTAAACAGTGAAGCAACATTCCTGGAAAGAAACTGCACCGTAAGCTAAACTTTGTATAAGGCTGTTTAGCTGCTCCATACTTCAATGGTTGTTGAAAGGCTGACATATTATAGGTCCAGATCCTATTTGTGATTTACCTTGAACTTTCTTTAAACTCCTTAAATAGTCATTCCTTGCCCACCTAGGAGTCTGACTTAACACCACTGGGACTATCAGGTGAAATCTTTTGGAATTCTAAGTTAGCCATTCACTAGCTTCTACCAACTGAAAGTCTATGAATGTCATCAAATAGTGTCTGAGACCTATAGTGGAGGTTTAGTCACTTCGTTGTTACTTGCCTACCTGATGTTTCCTCCAATGTATTTGAAAATGTATTGACAAGATATTCTTTGTTCTGTTACTATCAAACTACATGCAACTGTTACCACACTGAACATAGAATTTAAAGTAACCTGAATTTGTGTTCCCAGGACTAATGACTCATATTCAGTTTCAGAGTAAATTTTCTAATCCAGAGTTAGGAGTGTGCTTTCCTGTAGAGAGCTGTCACATAAGTGAGATAAACTTAAGCACTAAGTGATGAGTATGCTTGTTCTAGTTTGTTGTCTCTTGCTGTGTAAACACCATGGCCAAAAGCACCTGGGGGAGGAAAGGGTTTATTTTAGCTCACAGGTTTTAGTCCATCATCAGTGTAAGTCAGGATATGAGTTCAAGGCATGAATTTGGAGGCAGTAATTGAAGCAGAGATCATAGAAGAATCCTGACTTGCTTCCTCTAGCTTGCTCCATTACCTTCCTTATAACCCAGGACTACCTGCCCAATGATGGCACTTCCCACAGTGGGCTAGGCCCTTCTGAAAAATGACCAATCAAGAAAATGCCTCACAGACATGGCCATGGGCAAAACCAATGGAGAAAATTCCTCAAATGAGGTTCCCTCTTCTCAAGTGTCTATAGTTTGTGTCAAGTTGACTAAAGGGAACCAGCACACTGTTTATGCACATAGATGCTATTTTTTGAAAAAAACATGTAAAATATTTCTATATGTAAGTATGGGATTTCTTAAGGTCAAAATTTAATTTAAAATTAGAGCCTAATACTTGTATCTAAAGCAGCAAGTCTTTCTTAAAGAGATTGTTTGGCTTTTAGTAACATTTATAAAATGAATTGTTCTAAAAGACATTTTGTTTCTGTTTTATTAAGAGAAAAGGAATGTTTATATTTTTGCTAATTTTTATCACACTTTTTTCCTAAAATGTGAAATTATTTATTTTTGATTATTCTTTGATAACTTCATACATGTATACATTCTATTTTTTTCTAAACTTTACCCTCTTCCCTCCAAATTCTACCAGAACTCCCTACATCCCCATTCCAATTTCATATTCTCTTCTTTTTTTCCTTATAATCCTCTAAGTGCAATTAGCACTGCTCATATATACCTGGGTATAGGGCTATCCAGTGGAGTAGGGGCAACCTACAAGAGGCCACACTACTGAATACAACTAACTCTCCCTCTCCCAGCAGCTATCAACTGTTAATCACTCTCAGCTAGGGGTAAGGGCTGGTGAGCCCCCTCACAGTCACACTTGAGTATTGAACGGCTTGATCTTGTAAAAGTCTTGTGCCAGCAACCACAGCTGCTCTGAACTTGTGAGTGCAACAACTCTGTCATGTTCAGAAGACACTATTTCTTAGCAGTCCTCTCTGACCTGTAGTGTTTACAGTCTTTCCACACTCATTTTGAGATGTTCCCAAGCCTTGGGAAGAGGGGATGGTAGAGATGTCTCATTTGGGACTAAACACTCCACAGTTATTTATTCCCTGCTCTTGGGTGAACTGTGAATTTCTGTGTTAACCACTGTTCACTGCAATAAAAAGCTTCACTGATGAGGGTCAAACTTTTGACTACTTAGAACCTGTCTTAACAAAATCAAGGTATATCTGTCTATGTAAAACATTTTAAATGACCACTTTAAAAGCAAACATTTTAAATTGATTTTTAGTACATTTAATACTCTATGTGTGTCTGAACTTTATATATTCTGCAAAAGTTTATGAGTTAAGAGCATATAAGTTTGAGAAATAAGTGCTCTGTTTTATGCAATATGCACTGCATCTAAATTGTCAACATATGTAAAGGTCAATAAAATCTTTTGAGATTTCTGTTATTTTTAATCAGTACCATTTTGAAGAAAAACCTGCTATTTAAGAAGTCCTATTAAGACCCTGGCTTACATCTCTTTGCCTTTACTAAGTAAGTGTTTTGTTATTGTACATATAAGGTGCGCTTATACGCCAGAAAATGAGTCTGCCTGTGCTTACTAGCAGTAAGTTTGGAAGATGTCTAAAGTTTTAATATTTGTCATTTTCCTACTGTCCTACTGAGTCAAAGAGATTATAAATTATGCTTGAGATAGTATAGAAAGACTCCTTGAAGTACTTCTGCATAATAATGATAATTGTTTCTGCATCTTTTATATTATGTATACTTACGTCCCTGTTGTATCACATAAGCCTTCTAAAGACAAAGCTTAGTAAAATACCTCACCAAGGTGTCATCTTCTGGAGTAGAATTGTTAATGATGTTAACCTTTTCCTGTCTGTGTTCTTGTGATCCTAATTGTGTTGAGAACTGGAGTCCCACCTGTGCTAATTGATTAACCTTTCTGTGACTACACTGTTGAGATGAATAAGGAGGTAAAGGTGCTTTCTACCAAGCCTGACGACCTGAGTTCAATCTGAAGAACCCATATGGTGGAAGAAGTAAACTGATGCCCACAGTCTGTCCTCTGACTTCAACATGCATGCTCTGGCATGTACATGGGTATGCACACATGCATGCACACACATATACACACACTTAAATAATTAAAAAAACTTCTGTGTTTATAGTGATCTATAATGTTACAAATTTGGGGACAAATTATCTTGGGCTATCTATATGTCTATTGCCCACCTCTCTACCTGACCTAATATCCTTTTGATCATCAGGTAAAGACCCTTTTAGGAATGTACAAAAAGACCCCTAACTTCCACAAACCTTTGGCTAAGTAGATCATTAAATAATATCTAAGGCCTGTATTGCCCATCTTTTTTGTAACTTGCCCACCCAATGTTTCCATCAGTATCTTAATTTATAAGTTTCTTTGTTCTACTACTATAAATCTTCATGTAATTGTTACCACATTGGAACATGGTAGTTGAGGCAACCTAAGTCAGTGTCTCTGGCCTATGGTCACTAATCTCTGGTCCCAAAATAAACTATCTCTTACTCACGTTGAGGTGAGATGTGTGTTTTTGCATCAACAATATCATAGGTACTTTCTTTAAGCAAAGAAAATTAGACCTGCTCTAATATACCAAGCAGTGCCTCCTAGAAATTAACAGGTATTAGGCATTTGTCACCTGAGGAGTGCATCTGTAAGCCTGTAATTTTAAAACTTTTTTAAAATTTATTATTTTTATTTTATGTGTATGAGTGTATTGCCTGCATATATGTGAGTGCACCCTTGCCATGCAATTCCGTGGAGGTCAGAAGAGGGCTTCACATTCCCCTGGAACTGGGGTTAAGGATGGTTCGTAGCTGCCATGCGGGCCCTGGGAATTGAACCCGGGTCCTCTGCAAGAGCAGTCAGTGCTCTTAACTGCTGAGCCGTCTCTCCAGACCCAAGCCTGTAATTTTAAAACTTGTTTTCTTCAGGGTCTGGAGAGATGGCTCAGCAGTTAAGAGCACAGGCTGTTCTTGCAGAAGACCTGGGTTCAGTTTCCAGCACCTACATGGCAGCTAACATCTGTCTGTAACTCCAGGTCCAGGGGATCCAACACCTTCCTCTGTCTTCCATGGGCATTGCACAACACGGGTGCATTTACACACATGCACACGATACACACACATAAAATAAAAATAATAAATAAAATTTAAAAAACAAGCTTGTTTTCTTCAAATACTGGATTTTGTTGACTTATAACTATTGTCTGTTATCATTTTTGCATAATTATAACTTGTAATGAGAATCTGAGTGGTGCTTTTAAGATACTAGGACCCATCCATTGGACAGACAGAATCAAAGTATGAGGTTATATATAATGTATAAAAAGAAAGAAAATCTAGATTTCTAAGAAGTTAGAAGGGTAAGATTCAAAATACACATTTAAAAGTGATCTTTAAACATGAAGAACAATATTTCTATCTTAGATGTAGTAGCTTCAGGTAGATTTGTATTTGGAGAGCAAAATAAAGGAGTCACTCATGAGGACTGTTATTTTCTCAGTAAAGTAGGAAGTATGGCCAGCTTCTAAGCACAAGGGAAAAGGAAGATTAGGTATTTGAGATGATTTTCAAAGTTTTCAAACTACATCCTCATTGCAGGGATATTGAGAAGGCACTGACTAGTAAAATACAGTCAATATGCTGGTCGCTGTCTAGGGCTTGTTTGAAGCTAATGTCTATCCCTGAAGATGGCACTGGTCATTTTCCTCATTCCTCATTTGACTTTTTCCCCCTGTAGCTTACTGCTTCTTGAACCAATACCCTGTGTCCATCCAGGTTTGAAAAAGGAAAATTCTTACTTGCATCACTGATTAATGTTGCACTTTACTGATGCCTGCACACATTTGTGGGTGACAGCAGGACACTGAGATGAGATATGACTTTTAGATTCTTATGAAAACACACAGATGTATAGGAAGCAATAGGGCATTTTAGTCTTGTCCTCAAAAATTTGCTCTAGAGAGTAGTGTGTGTGTGTGTGTGTGTGTGTGTGTGTGTGTGTGTGTGTGATCTCAACTGTGAACATCAGATGAAGCATTGAATTCAAATGAGTTAATCCAAGCAATAAGATACATAGCATCATCGATCAACCCGACCAAGGCTAGAACTCGAGAAATGCTAGCATTAAACACACAACGAAGTCTTCAAAGTAAACAGAAAGAAATTCAAGAGTAATAGGAAAGAAACTACAAGGAAACGCAAAAGCAGAAACGCAAAGCAAGGGCAGAGGGTGATGATAGAGGTGCAGTCAGTTGAGGACTGAGAGGTGAGTCCTCTGGAGCCCATTATTAGGATAGCCTTGTTACTATTGTTAGCACACACATCAGTTGAGGAAAGTCAGGCATCTTATAGACTGAAGCTGAACAAAACTGAAGAGTTCAACAGTGAAATCTAAAGTACTTCCTTGGATGGAGATAAGAACGTGATTTCAGCAGTTACATGGAGAATGCAAGGGAGTTTATTTATGGTAGGTCATTCTGAATACACTTTTAGAATGAAAAGTAGGAAACAAGTGAATTTGTAAAAGAGAAAAATCATACAATTCTTGTCCTCTGGTCTCTATTTTTGCTGTGTATGTGTGTGGTATACTTATATTTTCATGCACACATATACATATGTGTGCATGCCAGTATAAACTGGAGGTCAATGTCAGATAACTTCCTCAGTGGCTCTCTACCTTTTTGAGATAGAGTCTCTCATTGAGCCTGAATCTCATCAATTCAGCTAGGATGACTGGCCAATGATCACATGGATACATTTGCCTTTGATACCCCACCTCCACACTGCAGTTATGGACCCACACTGCCACACCCATCTTTTATTAGATCTGGGAACCTGGACTCGGGTTCTTGTTCTTGGGCAGTAGGAGCTTTACTGACTGAACAGTCTCCCTAGCCCTTCTTTTTTATAATTCTCTTACTCTCAAGAAAACTCTCCAGGTAAGGTTATTGATATTTCTGTGACTGAGATTTAGAGCTGACAGGGATAAAGTCACTGAAATAGAAGTTCAATTGCTTGCCTGTGGCAATAACAGTTAATAAGTTGGAGTCAGGTCTCAGATATACATCTATTTTGGAGATTTTGCATTTACCAGCATAATATGTCACAAACAGCTTGCACATTTTTCTCTCAGGAAAAAGTAAACATAAATAGCCTCAGTACATTTTGGGTGAGGTGATGAGGATGGACCCCCAGGATGCTGCTCATGCTAGACAAGTGTTTTGTTCTTGAGCTATACCCCAGACCTAAGTCTCAGAACATTCATCTAGAACCTTACTCTTTCTGGGTAATGGTGTACATGTGCCATGAAAGCAGACAGGGGAGCTCTTTGGGGAGAAGAGAACTGGCAAGAGAGGTATGTGGAGGGCAGTGGTGAAGAACAAAGTACAATGTATGTGTGTTTAAAAATGTGATGGTGAAACTCATTATTTTGTATGTTAACTAATTTATTTTTATTGTTTTGCCTTTTTCTTTAATATGTATAAGTGTTTCGCCTGCATATATGCAAGTGCACCAATGCATGAAGTGCCCACAGAGAACAGAAGAGGGTGTTGGATACCTTGCAGCTGGAGTTAGAGACTGTTGGGAACTGAACCCGTGTCCTCTGCAAGAGCAGCCCTTAAACACTGAGCAGTCCCTCCAAACCCTGTAAGCTAACTTGAAAAACTTGAAAAACTTGAAAAAAAATATAATAAAACAAGAATAATAACATTACACATTTACTGATAAAGGTCTAACTTACCAGGTGTGAAGGTTTTCACACAAGTCTCTGGACCAAAGAAGGAAAGAACAAAGGAAAGAACAAAGGAAGGAAGGAAGGAAGGAAGGAAGGAGGAAAAGAAAGAAAATATAGTGCCTTGTGGAAAAAACACCTAACTAAATTTGTAACTCAAATAATATAACAATTGCTTTTGAGACAACAATTATTCGAGGGAGGAAAAGTAGTGGGAGAGCGGAATGGAAGTGAGATGAGATGAAAAGAGAAAATAAAATAAGGAAAACAAAAAAAAGGCAAGATTGTCCCCTACTATTCCAGTGAATATTATGAACTTCATCCTTTCTGGAATATCTATTAATGCCAGCTAAACTGATGAACGTTTATATTCCTTATTAAGTTTAATTTTATCATGGCAGAGTCGAGTCTTTTTACTCCACTTTAGAATGAAGAATGCATCATTAACACTGATTATAAGTTGCCATCCTATAATCACTGATATCCATGCTATCTCCCCCAGATCAGCAGACCGGAATATTAGTGTTTCACAGAGCCTTAAGCAATTGGTGGAAATAAATGGGCATGAGTGGGCATAATATGGAAACCTGTACATAAAATGTAGAATAAATGCTGCATTTTAAAACAGAGCTTATTGGGCATAAAATCCACAAACCATAAACTTCATAAATGTTGATTTGACATGTTCAATACAGTATGGGATAGGGAAATTTTGGCATACTCACAGAAATATGCTATTGTCACCAAAATATAAGTGTAGTCCATTTTCTTTTTGCTTTTTGGTACTGAATATTTAACCTAGAATATTGAGCATGTTGGCAAGTACTCTGATGCTGAGCTATATTCCCAAACACAATCTAATTTTAGAGCATTATAATCATCCTCAAAGAAATCCCATAATAACATATATAACATCTCTGGCTCCCTGTCTTCTGGACGTTACATGCAAGTGAAATCATGTAGCATGTTTCTTTTGTGACTGAATTCTTCTATGCAGCATAACATTGTCCCAGTTGTGACATATTACAAGAGTTATTTTGTTTTATTGCCAAATAATATATCAGGGCATGAATATACCATATTCCATCTATTCATTCATCATCTGATGGACGTGTGAATAATGATGCTCTGAATATGTATATGCACATTTTTTTTGGTCATGTATTTTCATTAGTCTTTGTTAGACAACAGAGAGTGGACTTGCTGACTCACTCGGGGACTCTCTTTCTTGTATTGAGAATCAGCCAAGCTGTCTAAAGAGGATGGTATTAGTTCATACTCCCACAACAATGTATGTGGAGTCAAAATATTCCACATTCTAGTCACCAATTGTTACTGTTTGTCTTTTCTGGTATAGTAGTCCTAGTGAGTATGAGACAGCAACCCATTGTGGTTTTGATTGCAGTGTCCTAATGGCTAATTAGTGATATTTTCATGTTCTTATTGGCCATTTTTATATTTTATTTGGAAAACATTTTTCTTCAGATTCTTTGTCTATTTTCTAAAGTTATTTGCCTCTTACTGTTGAGTTGTGAGAGTTCTTTATAGACTCTGGATTCATTTATTATTAAATGCATGATTTTGAAATATTTTATTTGTGTTGGCATTTTAATTTGTTGTTTGGGGCCTTTGAAGCACAAAGGACTTTCATTTTTGGTAAAGGCAAACACACCTACTTCTTTCTTCTCTTGCATCAACATTTGTTGTCAAATGTTATAGGTTTTGTTTAAACCAATGTCACAAAACCCTTACCTTGTGTTGCCACCCTGCCCACAAAGATATTTATAGTGTTTGATCATATAGTGAGTCATAAGATCCATTTTGAGTTAATTTCTTGACATGGTAGGAAGAAGGGATCTAATTAATTATTTTGCATATACATGTTTGATTGTATCATGTTTTGAAGTTTTTAATCAATTGACAATAAAATTATGCAAACTATAGAGTAAAATGTGTTATGTGTATGGTAGAATGGCTAAGTGAACCCAATAAATATATATGCATTACCTCACATATAATTTTTTTATGATTAGAAAACATAACATAGTCACTATCTTGGGAATTCGTAATCAATTAGCTATTAGTGGTGCTGTCCAGAAGTACAATAGACATCTCGGGCTTACTCTTCCTGCATAAGTACAATTTTGAATCTTCTGACAAATATCCCCTAAGCTCCAACCCCAGACTCTGGTAAACACAGTTCTACCCATTTCATTTTTTATTCTGGAATCCTATTAGTAACCCTTCTGTCTATGTAGCTAAATGATCAGCCAGTGATTTGAGAAGAGATTTTTCTCAAATACCATGAGCCTGTAACCATTCCAGTCTCAGCTAATCTGCATGTGGGTTGGGGAATACAATACTGTTTCAGGCACTGTCAACTCCACCTTCAGGTTTACTTTTCTCTGGGATCTCATAGGATTCTCCTTCACATATTCATATTTTCTCAGTCAGCTTTCTGACTGAATTTAATGCCTGCCCCACAAGATGAAACCCATCCCTAGCACCATTATCAGAACCTGTGACTAGACATGTTGTAGGCCCTAGGGGAGAACCTACTGCTATTATTCTGCTAAATAGACATTGCATTAAGCAAACTTCTGGTGATTATAATTATACCCATAGTTTAGTGCACCTCTCAACCCTCATCAGAGAAGGTTCTTTTGGCAGTAGATGGTTATTAACACAGAGAACTATAACTGTTCAAGTTGCAGAAAACTAGAGATTGTATGGAACGTTCACCATTAAATGGGACATGTATATCACACTATTTCTTCCAAAGGTTCAGGGATTTTTGCAGAGAAGGAAGAGAAAAAATTGTAAGAGTCTGAGGTTATGGATGTCTAAAAGGAAATAGTAGTTCTGTGCATAGGTGCACATATGTAGTCACGGCAGTTGTGGCAGCATATACAAGACCTGAACAAACTCAAGCCTGACAAAATACCAGCATAGGGAGGGGAAGTGGGAAAGTTGTCCCACCCCCTATCTAAAGAGCTATTGGCAATTAATAGCTGACTGGAGAGGTAGTGTCACTCTTCTTTAATAGTCTGGTGCCTGGTAAGTTGACCGGTCTTTAGTGGATGGCCACACATACAAGAAAGAATATATGGACAAAAGAAATTTAAATCAACGTTTTTTAAAAGGGCACAAGGTTGGGTGGCTACGGATAAGGGATATATATGGGAGGAGTTGGGGAGGGTGTGAATATGAGCAAGCTATAAGGTATGAAATTCTCAAATAACTAATATTTTTTTTACAAATTATGCATAGTGGTCAAATTTTTCTTTATGCTTACATTTTTTGAATATCAGCATTATTTTCTATTTGAGTTCATTACATAAATTTTCCCTTTTAAGCAAATTTAAGTAAGAATCTAGTGTTGATTTAAATGGAAATTTGAAGAAATCACGGTACAGGGATGGAGAGATGGTTCAGAGGTAAGGGGTATCGACTGCTCTTGCAGAGGACCCAGGTTTGTTTCCCATCACCCACATGGTAGCTAACAACCATCTGTAACTCCAGTTCCAGGGAATACAACACCTTCATCTGACCTCCACAGCCATTGCATGACATGGGTACTTTACACACATGCAGGCAAAACATTCATACATATAAAACAAAAATAAATAAATAAATAAATTTTTTTTAAAAAAATCATGGTGGGGCTGGAGAGATTACTTAGTAGTTAAGAACACTGGCTGTTCTTGCAGGTGTCAGCTGAAAGACACACCCTTCTAGTTTACTGAGAGGGGCACATTGCAATTCTCTTTTCTGTTATATTTCATGAGAAAGTGAAACAAAATTATAAGAAAAATGTCTTAGGGCTCTTGTTGATTTTCCATTCTTAAATCTGATATGATGTGTATTTTCTGAGGATCCCAGGCTGAGATTTTTCACATACTAACAAACTGTGATGTTTGCTAACCCATTGGGCTGGTAATATAGTTCAGTGTTAGACAACTAGCCTAGCAATTATGATTCTCTAATTTCAATTTTCAGTAACACATACAAAAATATCTTCTAAACTTTGGTACTTCAGCATTTTGCCCAACATAAATATTTTTCCCATAGCCTAAAGTCTTTCTCTCATTGTATTTGGCACAGGGTGAATGCTCAGAAAAGGACAGAGGAGGAGGCAGTCAGTTGGTACTGTGCTAAGACAGTCTAACACGTTCAAGTCGCAACAGGTTCAACTTTTCCAGTGTGACCAGTAATACTTACAGTCCTCTAGAAAAGTCTTTGTATACTCTCCTGTGTTTGTGCACAGGGGGATTGCCAAGGGTTGCTCCAAGCATGATAAATTACCTCCTTCTGGCTATGGTACCCTCTCTGTGCCTCCAGAATATATTTAATTTGACCTTTCTATGGCTCTAAAATCAGAGTTTGGACCACACGTATTGTATATTGTTGCTTCAATCATGCACAAACTGTACATAAGCTATATGTTATTTGCCAAAAAATGTGAAGGCCCCCATCTGTGCAGCTATCACATAGGGGAAATGAGTGACACATACTACTTAGAAGCCACAATACAAAAGTATATTTTCTAATATTGGCCATAACACTACCCTCCACGTACCATGCTGTCACATCCCTTGCCAAGAGATGCAGTTTGAATCACTCACTTAAATCTGAAAGGGCATATGACTCAACTTCTAATCCGTAGACTAGAAGTGACTCAACATGAGTTCTGTGTGTTGGTCATAGAAAGTGATTTGACATCAACTCTGTTTACAGAAAAGCTGTTGCTCAAAATCTGAGTCATTGAGTGTGTAGCCTGCCTTGCTGTGAGGAAACTAAGTTCCACAGAGAGGTATCATGAAGACACTCCACATATCAGTTCTCTCAGTACAGCCCCCAGGATTGTCAGTGATTGCCCTCAGTGTACACAGCCCTCAGACAGTTATGCTTTTTCAGTGAAGGTGACAGAAACATGGTAACATGAAGTCTTCTGTGCCCTTGCTGATTCCCTGACTTTGATGTTCCATTCATGAAATATATGCTTGTTGTTTTTATGGGCTAAGTTTTAGGTACTTTGTTATAAAGGCAAGAAAAAGGTGAACATATGCCATGTCACCATACAAGGCTCAGAGCCATCCTTCTGCCATATAGTCAAATCTTATACTAGATCTTTGTTTGAATTATCCTGATGTGTTTCTGTATGGTTTCCTCAAAAGTATACAAACATGAATTCACAGAAACATGGACACTCATTTAATTATTGAACAAGTTATAATTATTTTTATTGTGTTGATTTTATTAACTTTGTGTGCACAGGATTGGGATAACTGCACAGGCATAAGCTGTCCTATTAACCCGTTTATTTTTGCAGAGCAGTTTGTATCATGGTTTTGTGACTCTTCACATGGTGTCCTCTCATTTTACCTTTAAGTTTAAGCTAAGGCTATTGTCAATGCTTGACATTCTGGAGAACCTTGAGTGGATTTCACTGGCCTTTACTGTATAGCAAAGCCTTATTTGGTAAAGATAATCCCGTCTTTCTTTGTGGTATGCTGAGAGGACTGAGGGACACCAACCACAAGGTTTCCAGGGCCGGTGATGTTGTTAATCAATAAGAACCACCTTCAGTTTCTGGAAAGTGGTTTTATGATATCTAATACTCAGAACTTCTCAACTTTCTGAGCTCCTAACAAAAGTTTCAATTGTCATAACCTCATTATAACCAACTTTCATAAGCAACATCTTGGTTTAGCTTTCTGACCCAAGGTAGAAACATTGAGAATTTCCCAAGTCAACTCCTGGTTGCTTTTGTCTCACTGTTTTACCCTACTATTTATCTTGCCTTTATCACACTCTCTACTATAACAGCAAAAGGAGACCAGGTGACTCCTTCAACTCGCTGCTTACAAATTCTTCAGCTTGCTAGCCAAATATATCATTTTCAAATTGAGTTTTCTACATATCTGAAAAATAAAAACCTACTAAGTATCTTGCCCATATGTGATGAATTTCCTTCCTATGATTTCAATAGTATGTTCCTTCCTTCTGTTACGGCCCCAAACCTCAGAAATTTCCAGGTTCAGGTGTGTAACAAAAGTCCATTAGAAGTTATTTAGTCTTCCTTAAGGCAATTCAGAGTTTCTATAAAATTTCTTCTTTATTGATGTTTATATATTCTTTTCTTCAATGTATATTTCAATTAACTTTTTGTGTATTTCACATAATGCATCTAAATCATATTTAGGCACCCTGCCCTATCTGCACCCCCCCATAGCCCATCCACAGGATTTCATGTATTCTGTCATATATGTTAAGGCCTATGGAGTCAAGTTTGTGTACCTAGATGTCCTTTTGTGTGAGTTCATCCATTGGAGCTTCTTCAGCCTATCTAGCATCA
This sequence comes from Nannospalax galili, assembly GCF_000622305.1. Taxonomy (NCBI): domain Eukaryota; kingdom Metazoa; phylum Chordata; class Mammalia; order Rodentia; family Spalacidae; genus Nannospalax; species Nannospalax galili. Next base: position 185,014 of record NW_008350357.1, read on the forward strand.
CTCCCTTAAACAATATTAACTCTCTCTCACGCAGCAGTGATCAGTTGCCAATAGGCCTTCAGCTAAGGTTGGGGCCTTCTGTCCTTTGCCCCAGTTCTATGTTGTTGTTTTTTTTTCTGATTGAGATTGCGTGGGTCTTAATGGATGCTGTTACCATTGTTGTAAATTCATATGATCAAGTTCCAAGGAGCCTGTAGGACTCTGTTTCATTATGGTCAGACACCACTCCTGGCTGCCACAATTTTTATACCACCACTTCCATTAAGGTCCATGAGCCCTGGATGAGTGAGATTTAATATAGGTGACCTATTCAGGGACATACACTCTGCAGTCTCTTATTCTCTACACTATGGCAAGCTGTGGGAACATGCATGAGAAAGCTTCACTACTGATAGCTGCATTAGTATTCTCTTTACCCCTTTTTCCACTATGTTCCATAAACTTTAGGTATAGAGATTGTAGATGCAGCCTTCCTTAGGGTTGGGCATCTCACAGACACTTATTCTCTGTTTGTGACCAGTTGTGGAACTCTATAATAGTCTCTATCTGTGGCAAAAGAAAATTCACCGATGAGTGGTGACTGGCATACTTCTCTGTAAATATAAAAATCCAGATTTTGTACATAGCAAGAAATTACATTATCTATAGATGTGACACAGAGTTTTCTTTAAAATCCATGACCTCTCCATTCATGCATATTTGGCTATGTTTGCAGTGCCACACATGGGTTCCCTCCCATTAAGCAGGCTTTAAGTACAATTAGATAGCTGTTGATTACTCCAAAGAAAAAAGTGCCACTACTGCACCAATATAGTTTTCTATAGTGGCCATTTGTCGTAGTTACTAGGCTTTAAAGCTGGGTTTGGACCATTAATTCATTTTCTCCCTTGGCAACTTGCATAGTATCCTCTAAAAGTATAATAGCTAGTCTTCAGGGAAGAGGCTTCCTGGTCAGCTCCACCTTGATTGCTCCAAGTCCTATGTCTGAAGTATGTCCTGTCTTCAGCAATAAAGTCTTACCTTTAAGTTCTAAGAAGCAATTGAGGGCTGTAGCAATAGCCTGTGTAGTTTTGAGAGTCTCTTGGACTATCCCAACCAAGAACTCACAGGTTCTCCTGTCTGGCACTGTGTTTCTTGTTATATAGCTTTCAGCTATACACATGCACTTATTTATAGATACTGTATGTGTATTTCTCAATAGGCTTTTGAACTAATATATTTCAGTCTGTTTTTTCACACCACCTAAGTATTATTTTTCTCTCATCTCTCTCTCCCCAGTTGAAATACCCCCACTCTTCCCATTTTTCCCTTGATAGTATGTCTTCTGTTATTCCCCCCCTTGAATTCCTTCTTGCCCTTTACCCCCATGATTCCTTGTATATCCATCCCTTCTCCTTTCCCCATTAAATACCCTCATTTTCCCCATTTCTTCCTTGATAATGTCTGTCTGTAACTATTGCCCTCTCTCGGGCTCTTTCCCTTTACTTCCATGGTTTCTTTCCATTTTTCTAGCCTCTGTGGTTACATCAGGTTATATACTCACGTATAAGGATTTGGTATTAAGATCCACAAATGAAAGAGAATATATGCAGCTTGTTCTTCTGGGTCTGTATTACCTCACTTCATATAACAGTTTCTATTTCCATTCATTTACCTGCACATTTCATGATTTAATCTTTCTTTACCACTGAGTTGAACTTCATTGTGTAAATGTACCACATTTTCATTATCCATTCACCAGTTGGGAGACATTTATGTTGTTTCCATTTCTTATCTATTGTGAAAAGAACAACAAACGTGAATGTGCAGTAGTATGAGTACTTCGGACATATGTCAAGGAGTGGTATAACCAGATCACATGGTGGATTCCTTTTTAGTACTTTTTAAAGAATTCTCCTTATTCTTTGAAAGCCCTCAGCAGGAGATATATTTTATCTTTATATTTATAGCTTTAGGTATATTTAATAACTTTATTTTTAATGTATATTTTTATTGAGTTTTTGCATATTTCATATAATAGATCTTATTCAAATTTAGACCCCCTTCCACATTCATGGCCCCATAGCTCCCTCGACCAGATTTCATGAATTCAAGCATTTGTACCCAGATGTCCCTTGGTGCAAGTTCATCCACTGCCATCTAGTCAATCTATCTACAGCTACTCCCTTACGGAAGATCTACTCTCCCTCACCCAGGAGTAATCAGTTGCCAATAGTTCTATGGCTAAGGTTGGGACCTGCTGCCCAATTCCCCAATTCTATGCTGGATTTTTGTCTGAATGAGTCAGCATGGGTCTTGTGCATGCTGTCACCATTGTTGCAAGTTCATATGAGAAAGATTCCAGAGAACTAAAGACCTCTGTTTCCTTATGTACATGCACCAACCCTAGTTCTTAACAATATTTCTGCCCCCTCTTCCACAATGGTCCCTAGCCAGCCACAGAATGAATTAGATTTTATATAGGAGACCTATCCAGGACACATACTCTGCAGACTCTTATTCACTAAAACCTAGCCAGTTGTGACCTTCTGTGTGCATCACAGTCTATTGTATGAGGAAGCTTCACTGGTGAGAGTTGAGAGATGCACTAATAGTCTCTCTTCCCCCATTCTACTGTGTTCTGTGGGCCTTAGGTGTAGTGGTTCCACTGTAGTTGTGTAACTTAGGGTTGGACATCTCTCAGACATTCTTTGTATGTGACCCGTTGTGGAACTCTGTATAGGCTCCATCTGTTGCAAAAGGAAGCATCTTTGATTAATCATGTATGCTTGTCTATACCACTCAAAACTTTGCATTTAATGTGTGGTTTAAGAAAATTCTTTGTAAAAAATATCTACCAGAGAGGCCAAAAAGATTCTAACACCTCTGTGTTAGAATGGTTTTAAAAATTGCTATTTGGGAACTGGAACAATGTCTCAGTTGGAAAAGTGCTTGCTGAACAAACATGAAGACTTAAGTTCAGATTCATCATAGCATGTAAAAAGCTGGGTGCACTGGCAAGTGTGTCTGCCTGCAATGTTAATGAAACAGACATAGGAGGATCCCCGGAGCTTGCTGGCCAGCTAACCTAGCAGATTGGATGAGCTGTAGGTTCAGTAAGAGACCCTATTTCCAAACATAAGGTACAGAGTTGTACTAGTAGTTTTTGTCAACATGACACAATCGACAAACCTGTGAAGAAGCCAAGGAAGGGTCATAAGGGATTAAGGTTATATATCTAACTCAGAAGAGACTTACACAGGCAGGTCAACAAGCTTATCTACATTATAAACAGCCTAAGATAAGATTAACTATTTTGGTTGGAAAGCAAATTTAAAGTCATTTGTTCAGAGTATGTTCATATTGCAAAATCATTCCCATATTAAAAAGGAGGAAGAAAGAAAGAAATTAATGAGAATTGAGAATTAGAAGGACTCAGTCCCCCCAGAGTCAACTGTACCACCCTACAAGACTTGGTATCAATTCCAAAAAGTCCCAGAACCTTTCCCTGACTTACACTTCTTGGCTGCTTTGCATCCAGCTGCAACCTCCGTGCAGGCTCATCCTAGGTAAAGCCTCTTGGTGATCTTCCCATGGTGAAATTTTCTCCTGGACACCCAGAGAATAGGTTTGGGATCCAGTGCAGGAGTCTCTAGAGTACTCTGTAAGTAACTCCTGTAATACTAGTACTTGGGAGATGGAGGCAGGAGAATCAGGTGTTCAAGGTCATTCTCAGCTACACAGTGAGTTTGAGACCAGGGCTACATTAGACTTTGTCTTAAAATTTAAAAAATACCCTGCATGGAATACATCTTGAAGATGGTCCTCAAAGAGAGAACTAGGTCTTTCATCACAGCAGGCAAAACTCAGTGGGCCTTTCTGCCTTGCACATCCTCAGAAATCTTGAGGAATATATGGTGCAGAGTCTATTCTATGATAGGCTGGAGCATCCTAAGAGTCTACATTTGTCAGAGAACATTGAAACCTGTGTTGTGCTGCTAAATATTGAACAACTGGCTCTCTGAGGAAGAAAGCATAGTTTGGTAGAATCATCTACTTTAATTTTTAAAAAGTTATTGAACCTTTGTACGTTTCATACAACAGCTCTTAATCAAATTTAGACCCTCTTCCCCATTCATGCCCCACATCCCACAAGCAGACCTTATATATTCCGCAATACATGTCAAGACCTATCCAACCAACCATTTGTGCCCAGATTTCTTTGGTGCAAATTCATCCACTGGAGTCTAGTCAGCCTATCTAGAGTTCAGATCATAAGTAAGGCCTACTCTTCCTCATCCAGTATTAATCATTCCCCAATTGTTCCCAATCTAGGGCCGGCTCACCATGCATTTCTCTTGCTCTACTCTGGGTTTTTGTCTCATTGAGTTGGCATGGGTCTTGTGGTCAATGCCACCATTGCCACAAGTTCACATGTGCAAGCTTCCAGTGCTCTGAAAGCCTCTGTGTCACTATGGTCATGAAACAGCTCCGACTCTTACAATATTTCCACCCCCTCTTCCACAATGGTCCCCAAGCCATGGGTAGGTGAGGTTTAATAAAAAGTCTTACAAGGGACACAAACTCTGCAGTCTTTTATTTTTTAAAACTTGTCTAGTTGTGGCCTTCTATGTGCATCACACTCTGTTGTATAAGGAGGGTCTACTGATGAGAGTGGGGAGATGCACTAGTTTTCTCTCTACCCCCTGTTCTGTTATGTTCCAAGAGCCTTAGTAGCAGTTCAACGGTAGATATATCACCAAGGACTGGGCATTTCTCAAGACGTATATTCTATGTCTGACCAGTTGTGGGATTCTGAAGTAGCATCCATCTGTTGCAAAAAAGAAGCTTCTTTGAAGAGTAGTATACAATGTACTTGTCTGTAAACATAAGGATCCATATATAGCATATGATAAGAAATTTCATTTGTCTAGAGTTATGACAGAAATAGGGTATTCCCTAGGACCTATGACTGCTCCAGCCATGTCTAGCCTGTGTTTACATTGCTACCCATGAGTTCACTCGCATTGAGAAGGCTTTAAATCCATAGATAATCACTGATTACTCCACAGGTAACAGTGCCACTACTACACCAAAAGAGGTAGATTTGGGTGCTGGAGAGTTGGCTCAGCAGTTAAGAGCACTGACTGCTCTTGTAGAGGACCCAGGTTCGATTCCCAACACCCACATGTCATCTAACAATGGTCCTAACTCCAGATCCAGGGGATCTGACACCCTTTTCTGACCTCCACGGGCATTGCATGACTTGGGTACACTTACACGCATACACATAGAAAAATAAAAATGATAAAATATTTTTTAAAAGACATAGATTGCTATGACAGTATTTATGGTTACTAGGTTTTTGGGTGGGGTTGGACTATTGATTGATTTCCTCCCCTAGCAGCTTTCATAATATCCTCGAGAACTATGAGAGGTAAACTTCAGGTAGCAGGCTTTTATGTTAGTTCCTGCTCTATTGCTCCAAGTCCAGTGTCTGAAGTATGTCCTGTCTTCACCAATAGGGTCTTATCTTCTAGTTCTGGAAGATAACCAAGAGCTCTGGCAATAGCCTATGTTATTTGGGGGGTCTCTTGAACTACTCTGTCCAACCCCTGAAGGGAAAGCTCTCCTGTCTGGCACTGGGTTCCTTGGCATACAGCCCCAGGTATACATATGCATTAATGTTCAGATACCGTCTGTGCTTTCCTCAGGAGGTATCTGAGGCAACACATTTCTCTCTGGCTTCCATAGCCCCCAAAGATACATTCATCTCTATTCTCTCTGCCCTCATCCAACCTCCCTCCTCCCTGCCCAGTCCAAGCATCCTCTTATCCCCATCCTGCCCCCAGTAACACCTGCTTCATGGAATCCCCACTCTCCTGAGTTTTCTCCCCCTCCACCATGGCCCCCTGAATGTCCTTCCCTCCTCCTCTGCCAGATGAATAATCCCACTTTTGCCACTTCCTCTCTGGTAACATCCATTCCTTACTAGCTCCCTATTTTTCATTCTTTCTTTTCCTTTACCTCCATGTTTCCTTTCCATTTTCCTGGCTCCTGATGTAACATCAGGGTATATACTCACATATAAGGGACTGCTAATATGATCTGCAAATGAGGGAGAACATGCATAGCTTGTTTTTCTGAGTCTGTGTTACTTCACTTAGTATAACACTTTCTAGTTTCCTCTACTTACCAATAAATTTCAAAACTTCATCTTTTCATATTGCTGAGTAGAACTCTATTGTGTAAATGTACCACATTTTCATTATCCATTCATCAGTTGAGGTACATTTAAGTTGTTTCCATTTCTTAGCCATTGTGAGGAGAGCAACAACAAACATGGTATCTCTACAGTAGGATGAGTCCTTTGGATATATGCCAAGGAGTGATATAACTGGATCATATGGTAGATTCATTTTTGGTTTTTCTTGAGAGTTCTCCACACTGCTTTCCATAGTGGTTGCACAAGTTGCATTCTTACCAGCAGTGAATGAGCATTCCCCTTTCTCCACATTCTGTCTGGAATTGTTGTCTTTTGTTCTCTTTATCTTAGCCAATCTGACTGGGGTAAGATGTAATCTTAAAGCAGTTTTTTCTCTATTTCTCTAATTATAAGGATGTTGAGAACTTTTTAAGGTGTTTCTTAGCCATTTTTATTTCTTTCTTTGAGAACTCTGTGTTGAGGTCTATAGCCTGTCTTTGTATTGTGTCAGCTATTTTCTTGCTTCTTTCTTTTTTGAGTTCTTTGTATATTCTGGATATTAATTCTCTGTGGGATGTGTAGCTTGTAATGTTCTGTGTTTTTTAGTAGTCTGTTGTGATGTTTCCACTTTTGTCTCTGATTTGTTTAATTTGGGTTTTCTCTTTCTTTTGATTAACTGGGATAAGTAGTGTTTTGTCACGGTTCAGTGACCACAATTCAAGCCTGATGGGCTTGGGGATCCCAAGGTATAGGTGCAGAAGAAATCAGGACGCAGGGGATGCAGAGGCGTGTGAACCAGTGCATGCTTTATTCTAAGAATCAACCTTATTTATAGTACAACAAGAGGAAGAGAAAGTGTTCTTCTCAAGCCAAATTATCTCATCATGAAGTTTACAGTACCTTCGTGATATTTGCCGTACCTTCGTGTTCCCAGGGCTCAGCCATTTTTGGAATCATACCTGACCTTCCATGCCTATTAAACATTCTGTTGTTTACTTATAACACAGCTCTGTTATACAAGCTTCCTTATGTATGTTTAATAGGGCTCAAGGAACAGTCAGACTCATGATAGAAATAACTTCAGAAGAACATCCAAGTTCTCAGGGAACTGAGGCTTCCAGATTAAGCTCTGAGTTTACTTCAGATCAGAACTCACTCTGAGTTTACTTCAGATCAGAGCTCAGGCCTACACAATTCCCCTTTCTTTATTTTTTATAATGCCAGATCACATTATATCCAGGACAGAAGGACTGTGCCTGTCTTAGGTTGGCTTCTGCAAGAGCAAAGTCTTACCCATCATTGGCACACAGCTTCCATCAGCTACACACTGTCTTAGGTTGACTTTCTCCCAGAAGATCTTACCCGTCATTGACTACCGGCCTTTGTAAGTGAGGAAGCACAATCTCATATTACATACAATCCTTGATTTTCCACAAACCCCACTAAACAATTCACAATGGAAGTGATTCTCTATTATTTTTAGCTTTCATTTCTCGTTGTGATAATGCAAAGCAGTAATTAATGTTTCAGCAGATTGTTTATTAGTAAGGTGAGATATGATTCCAAGAACACATCGATACCCTATAAACACTAAACATAAAAGTATTATAAAGGTAACAGCTGAAGATCCAAAACTATGTGACAATCTTTGCCACCATCCTCAAGGATCAAGACCAGAAAGGGTATCAACTAAGGTAGTAGCTACTTGATCAATAGAACTTGTAGAAGGTATCTCTTCTGAAAATATCTCATATATCTCTTCCTGTAATTGTATCTCATTAAAAGTTACATTATCCATTTTACCTTGAATATACAATTCTGTATTTTCTCAGTTCCCTGAGAACTTGGATGTTCTTCTGCAGTTATTTCTATCATGAGTCTGACTGTTCCTTGAGCCCTATTAAACGTACATAAGGAAGCTTGTATAACAGAGCTGTGTAGCTAATAAAGTTATAAGTAAAGAACAGAATGTTTACTAGGCATGGAAGGACAGGTACGATTCCAAAAAGGGCTGAGCCCCGGGAACACGAAGGTACTGCAAATATCATGAAGGTACTGTAAACATCATGATGAGATAATTTGGCTTGAGAAAAACATTTTCTCTTCCTCTTGTTGTACTATAAATAAGGTTAATTCTTAGAATAAAGCATGCACTGGTTCACACGCCTCTGCATCCCCTGCGTCCTGATTTCTTCTGCACCTACACTTGAACTGTGGTCCCTGAACCATGACAGCTGGCACCCGAATAGGGACCCTGACATTGCACTCAGAGGAGGTGTTCAGGATGGAGTTGCAGTTCAAGTAAGTACAAGTTACCCAGAGGAGGTGACAGAGTCTTGGCCAAGTAAGAAAGTAAAAGTCATCCAAAAGAGGTGATGGATATTTTGACTGGCTATTACCAGTTGGTTTATATGAAAATTATTTTTAAAAATTATTTGCAGGGTAATGGGAAAAGGTAAGTCTACTCCTTTTGTTTCTTTAATTCATCATATTCTTCGTAGTAATGGTGCACAAGTTTCCAGAATACAGATAGATAATTGTGTGCAAATAGTTGTAGAGTTTACTTCAGATCAGAGCTCGGGACTACACAGTGGTTGTCTATCTTGTTTAATTTTTCAAAGAATCAGCTCTTAAATTCATTGATTTTTTGTAATTTTTCAAAGAATCAGCTCTTAAATTCATTGATTTTTTGTATTGTTTTCTTTGTTTCTATTTCTTTAATTTCTGCTCTGATTTTTTTTATTTCTTCTCATGTATTAGGTTTGAGATTGGTTTGTTCTTGCATTTCCAGAGTCTTGTATTGTATTGTGAAGTCACTTATATGTGCTCTTTCTGATTTTTTAATGTAGGCACTAAGAGCTATAAACTTTCCTCATAGGACTGCTTTTAAAATGTCCCAAAGATTTTGTTGCATTGTATTTCTCATTTTCATCTAGTTCCAGGAATACTTCTTTCTTCATATCTTTTTAACCCATTCATCATACAGGAGTGTGTTGTTTAATCTCCATGAGTTCATGTAGTTCCTAGAGCTTCTTTTGCTGTTGATTATGTTTTTTGTACTGTGGTCTGATAGAATTCATAAAATTATTTCAATAATTTTGTATTTGTTGAAATTTGTTTTGTGTCCAATAATGTGATCAATTTTAGAAAAGTTTGCATGGGCAGCTGAGTACAAAGTGCATTCTTTGGTGTTTGTGTGGACTATTCTGTAGATGTCTCTTAGGTCCATTTCATATAAAATGTTGTTTAATTCAGATGCCTCTCTGATTATTCTTTGTCAAGTTGACCTGTCTAGTGGGGTATTGAAGTCACCTTCTACTACTGAGTTGGGGTTAATCTGTGTTTTATAATTGTAAAGTACTGCTTTTATAAAATTGGGTGCACCAGAGTTTGGTGCGTATTATGTTCATGATTTTAATATCTTGTTGATTGACTTTTTTTTCCTTTGACTACAATGAAGTGACTCTCTTTATCTCTTCTGATCAGTTTTAATTTCAAGTCTATTTTGTCAGATATTAGAATTACAACACATGCGTGCCTCTTAGAGCCATTTGATTGGAAGATTTTTTTTCATTCTTTCACCCTAAGGTAGTGTATATCCTTGAATGTGAGATGAATTTTGTAAAGACAACAGAAAGCTGGGTTTTCTTTCTTGATCAATTCTGCTAGCCTGTATCATTTGAAAGGGGCATTGAGACCATTGAAATTTAGTGTTATTAGTGAAAGATGTATATTGCATACTGTCATTTCTACTTCTTGGTATTTGTGGCCCTATTTTGTGTTTCCTTTTTTATAACTGTGTTTTCTTCCTGTAGCCCCTTGGGTATAATCATTCCTATCTTTGGTCCTTCGTATTGCTTTGAGTATTCTCTGAAGGGCTGGTTTGGTGGACATGAATTCTTTCAGCCTATTCAGGTCATGGGAAATTTTCTGTTCCCTTTTGACTATAATAGTTTTTATGAATAAAGTATTCAGGGTTGGCATCCATGGTCATTTATAACTGGGAATACTTTGGTCCAGGTTCTTCTCGCTTTCATAATTTGCATTGAAAATTAAACTGTAATTCTGATTTCCTTCATATGTAACTTCTTTTTCTTTAGCAGCTTTCAGTACCTTCTCTTTGTTCTATACATTTAATGTTTTTACTATGGTTTGTCATAGGAAGTTTCTTTTCTAGTCACATCTAATTGATATTCTGTGTGCTTCGTGAACCTGTATAGGTAAGTCTTTCCTTAATTTAGAGAAGTTTTCTTCTATAATCCTGTTGAAGATGTGATCAATGCCATTGGCCTGAGATTCTTCTCCTTGCTGTATGCCTATGATGCACACTCATTTTGTCTTTTCATGTTGTCCCACATTTCCTGTGTATTATATTCCTGTGTTTTTAATTTTTTACATAGTCTTTCCTTAAGGAGTCTAGATCTTCAGTTTTGTCTTCCAGTCTTGATATTCTAATTTCTGTTTCATTCTTTCTAATTGTGAGTCTTTCTACTGTTGTTTCCAATGGGGGGCTTGTTTTGTTTTGTTTTTCAATTCCGTATTTCTTTTGGTGTGAGTTTTCTTTAATAGTTCTATCTCTATTGTGAATTCACTTTTCAAGCCCTGAATTGTTTTTGATTTTTTATTAAGCTGTATATTCTTCTATATATTGTATATTCTTGTATATATTCAAGTATATGTTGTATATTCTTGAACTTCTCTCACAAGTTTGTTCCTATCCTTTTTTATTTCTTTGAGTTGTGTTTTTTTAAGTTCTTTGATCATGTTTATGATTGTTCTTTTAAGTTCTGCATCCTGGGGTTCCTCGGGGTGGTTCTCATTGTACTGCACTTCTAAAGGACTAGTGGGTTTTGTTGGAGACATAGTTTCATGATTTTTCATACTATTTGTGTTTTTGCACTGCCATTTGTGTATATGGATATTCTTTGTTGGTTTTGTGTCCAGTAGTAACTTCTAATTTGCCTTTGTTTGATTGAATTTTGGTTATTTTTATATTGTTTGTGTTGCTTGGTTGCTTTCTGAAGATTCCTAGGTGGTCTAATCTGTCAAATCAATCAGGAGTCATGGGAAGATGAGGGTGGGGACCACCTGAGGATGGACTTAGCAATCTATCCTAGGGGGCTTAGCTAGTCTGGCTAGGAATCTAGTCCAGGGATCTGAGGCAGAGGAATTTGAGCAGGCCTGGTCCAAATCTAGCAGACAGAAGGGGGGGCATTGTCACCATCTCCTTTCTGTAGTTAAATATTCTTGAGATACCATGTGATGTTATTGAATATATAGATATGAAGAGACACTCAGGATCAACTTTCAAGAACTGAGACAAGTAGCTCTAGCATCTTACATCCTAAAGTATCCCTAAATACATATGCCAAGATTGTTTTACCTCTCAACCCTTTGATGTCTCCACTGAGAAATGGATTACTGCACAAATGATCCCACTGTCCTGACCAGAATTTGGATCCCCAAGGTCTTCAAAAAGGTTAGGAAGAACCCTCAAGAAACAGTCCTTTCCACTCACTCAGAAAGCCAGTAGGGAAGGAACACCAAATTCTTAGGCAGCTCCATTCTACAATAGTGGCTTCATGTCCATACAGCCTTGGCTGTTCCCCAGGTTGAAATTCATACACAGATATTAGCTACTGTTCTTACATATATGAACCCATTTAATCTTCCAAAAATTCTATAATTTTATTGTTATGTATTATTGTCTTCATGCTCCAAATGAAAGACATAAAGGCTCAGAGAGATTACATAGCTCACCAAAGGTCACTTAGTTGGTAAATGGTCAAGTCAGAACATGAATTTATTCTATACCATGTCGTTCTCTACAGAGAAACAGCTCAATATAGCAGAATGAAGTGTGCATTGGGCAGCTGCCTTTGGGGCCTGAGGTCTGCCAACTCCCAAGATGTTGAGTGTGTGGTCTGGACCATGTGAGGAACTTTATCACACAGGATGAATATTTCCCTTACCTTAGGTACTTTTATATTGATCTAAAAATTCTGAACTCAGCACTTGGCAGGTAAGAAAGAAAATAACTGGAGAACCAAGATGGAGGCAGTAAGGCTGCAGGACCCAGCACAAAGGTGATAACGGCAGCTCTTGGATCAGTTTGATAAGGATGGTTCAAGCTCCTTGGACCCAGTTGTGTGTTCCCAAGTACTCAGCCTGGGGCACAGTGAAGGTGAGGAGTTTTAAATGTGAAATGAAATTCATGTTCCAATCAGAGGACTTAAAATATGACTCTAGTAAGATGTCTCACGACTTGTTCCCTTGATGATGGAGGAAGATGTGAAAATAGCAAGCACCAACCAGATCCTTGTTCATGCAAAAGAAAACATTCAATCCATCTGTCTCCTTGAGAAAAACTGAAAAGTGATTTTTTTCAATATTGATGTATCTCTAGTGAGAAATTCCACCCAGAAAGTAAGTACTGCCTCAGTTTTTCTCTACAAAAGTCAAAGTGTTCTTTCTTAAACACAAGCATAATCATATCAGCTGAACTGAGGTCTCTTCCTGTGAGCTGGAGATGTGGTCTCATCCTGGGAACAAGACCCTCTTTGGCGGACACCAGGACTTCATTCTTTCCTTTCCCTGAGTTTGGGGTTCCTAGGGAAATTTTAATTCCTTGGGACCCATTGTTTCAAATAGTCTGATAGTTAGAGGTGAGAGCACAAGTGTTTCTCTTTAAAATATTCTCTCACCTACTGGGATCATTATAATCTGTGTCCTTTTCTGATTGGCATACATTCTGAGCATAATTTCAAAGTTCATTTGTGTTGGTAGCATATTTTAGGGTTTCCCTTATTTAAGGCTGGTAATTTTCTATACCCATTCGTCCATCCATGAACACTTTCTTTTCTGCCTGTTGCCTGTTGTGAGGAGTGCAGCAAAAATAAGACATCCACAGAAGGACAACTACTTCCCATTTCTCATTTATGTGAGGGATTTGAAATAGAAACTTTATAGAATCAGAGTAGAAAGGTAGATGTCAGGGTTTTAGGGAGAGGAAGTATAAGGAATTGCTTACCGAACAGCATGGAGTTTCAATTAGAGTAGCTGAGCTTCTCTTTACAAAATTGTGCCTGTAGTTCAAAACACTGTACTGTATGCCTGAAAAGTGTCAAGAGGGCAAAGTCTATGTCTACAAACAGGACTGTAAATAATATTTTAGGCTAACAAGTAGTCAGTAAATCTTGGTACAATATTAAGCATCTAAATGTGTCAGTTTCAATGATTTCTTTCACTTCTACAATTAGATCTTTTCTAGGTATTGTCAATAGAGCAACAAACCAGAAAAACCAACACAAATGATGTAATTAATGCCTCATGTCCAGCCAAGGGCATAGACATCATGAAGGAATAGACAGACACTTTCTGGAGAATACAGAGTTCCAGATATATATCTCCTACTGAATGGTCATAATATTAAACTGATTCCTAATGACTACTTCTTTCACTAGAGAATTTTCTTCTCGGAGTAGATGGCAATTAATACAAAGACCCACAGTTTTTTAGTGTGCAGAAAATAAGAGACTAAGGAGTGTTCAGTCCTAAATGGGAAACCTATATCACACCCTCTGTTCCCAAGGCTCAGGGATCATTTTGGAAGAGGGGTTGGAAAGGTTATATGAGCCAAAGGTGGTGGATAAATACAAGGAAACCATGTTAATTGGATATAATAAAGTAGTTGCACACATGAATCCACAGCACTTATGATAGCATGCACAAGACCTGTTCAAGATTAAGTCAGATAAAATCACAAAATGGAGAGGGGAGGATGGCAAACTTCCCCATCCTTAGGAGAGGAGATATTGATAATTGAAAACTGCTGAGAAAGGGAGCTGTCTCTCTTCTTTAAAAGTCTGGCACCTGACATCTTGACCATGTTCTGGTGGTTGGACCCATATCAAGAACATTTGGGGAACACAGATTAGACTTGATGGGACTTTAAAAAGGAAAATAATAGAGAAGTATTATCAGGTGACCCAAATGTGCCTTGTTTGGTGGGGAAGCTCGCTCTTGTGATGGATGGCGATACCAATCGGCAACACAGTCTTGGACCCTGGGACTTATGTCTTTACAACAAGCCATTTATTACAAAATTCAGATGGTTTTTATATATTGCAAGGAACTGGCAGTCACTTCGGATATGGCAGTCACATACAAAGATTTAGGGTACGAAGAAACAGGACATTTAGTCTGTTAATTGGTGCCAGAAGGATGCTTAAACTTTTACTCAAGGTTATCAATGCCCATCCAGTAATTTATTGGCCACAATGTTTTCTTTCTTAGAGTTAAAATACGGTAAACTTTTAGCTTTTAGCTCAGGAGTAAACCTTTAACCTGGTCTAATCTTTTACTTAATGATAGCTGAGTTATTTGTTCAGGACAGGGAGATGAGCTAAAGGTTGTTGAGCAAGACACTCCCACAGAGCAAGGAGCCTGCACTTATGACCAGGCCACTCTTCTCCTTCCAGTCTCACAGTGTTCTGCAAGACAGGGATTATCAGAGATACTGTTTTCAGCGTCCCTCCCTTTAGCAGAGAATGCAGCTTGGACTTATAAGTTCTAGGCTCATCTCACCCTAGGGCCTGGCATCCTGGTTTCCTAAAGAGTATAAGACAGGTGGGTAGTAAGGTGGAGGTGGAAATGTGGAAGAAGGCCTGAATTTGATCAAAATAAATTGTAGGACATTTTGAAAGAATCAATAAAAGTATTAAAAATTAGAGTAATTAAAAATATCCTACATATGTACCATCAACTTTGGACAGATAAAAATAAATCCATATAATCTGATTTTTAACTATATTGCTTTCATAGGCTATGTAATAAACAATTTGCTTCATAGACAGAATTTAAAAGGGAAAAGAAAACCTGAGGAACTTTAAATGTCTGTATGCAAAAAATTAATGATGATATAAAAAGTAAATTGGGGAATGTGCTATCTCCTGTAGTTTTGGACAAGTTTTTCTTTGAGTATCTGTGATTTCATCAGAAATAAACATCAAAAGTGTTTAAAGGAATTAAAGATTACAAAGGAAAAATTCATGTGAACTTGAAGGACTCTGGTTTTACTAAATTGACAAAATATTTAATATTGCCTTTGGCTGATTTTTCTGACTTAATTATTTTAAATAATTTTGAATAGGAATGAAATATAGTAATATAAAAATTACACTGCATAAAACAAATCTCTTTGGTTCATATAAAAAGAGAAAGATGACATCCTGTTCTCCTTCTTGCCTTGGGCACAGGCTGGCTTTCGCTCTTAGCATCCCAGATCTCTGGACTACCCTTTCTTAGCCCAGTACTTCCAACCGAGACCTGATTCCTTGCACCCAGACCAGCTCAATCCTTCAATCTAGTTTCTTACCGCCTCCACAGGCTGTCTGCACCCCCAGCTTGCCTTTGCACACCTGAGACCTGCCTTCTATCTTGGCTGTCCCCACCCCCAACTTGCCTGGGATTTCTGAGACCAGCTTTCTTCCCTGGTAAGTCTGATCCTACCCACTGCACCTTGACTCCCCCACAATCTAAGCAAATCCAATCTCCCCAACCCCACATCCAGTTCTCCTTCTAGCCTTGGCCAAAGGCCCACTTTCCTCTTAGCACCCTAGGTCTTTGGACTACCTTCTTAGTCCAGACCCACTCATTATGTCCTGATCCCCTATACTCAGATTTGCTCTATTTTTCACTCTAGTTTCTTAGATCCGTCACAGGCTGTCCCCAACCTCAATCTGTTTGCTGAGCCTGAGGATATATTTCCCAGACAATTTCACTGCAATGATGCTGGTCTCTTATTATTCACAGCTGATTTTTCATTCCCAGCTGACCATCACCTGTTATCTCAGTAAAGCAAAGGTTTAACAACTGTCTGTAACTCCAGTTCCAGAGGATGCTACCACCTGTTCTCTCTGTGGACACTGTACGACGAGGGTGCACTTACATACATGCAGGCAATACATGCATACACATAAAATGAAGAATAATAAAATATTTTTTAAATATCATGATAAGGTTTATCAGAGCAATGCCCTTTGATTCTGGTACCAATTTCTCTTCTAATTAACTTTCTGTTGCTATGATAAAACACTCTGACCGAAAAAAAAAAAAAAAACTTAGAGAGGAAAGGGCATTCATTAGAGAGGAAATCATTCATTTAATGATTTCCATCACTGAGGGAAATCAGGGCAGGAACTCAAGCAGGGCAGGAATCTGGAGGCAAAAAGTGAAGCAGAGACCACAGAGCAGTGCTGCTTAGTGACTTTCTCTCTTGCCTGAGCTCAGACTGCTTTCTTATACAACACATCACCATCCATCCAGGGGTGGCACCACTGACAGTGTGCTGGTAACTCCTATTTCACTCAATCAAGAAATGCGCAACAGAAATGGCCACAGGCCAATCCAATGAAGAGGTTCCCTTCACCTAAGTGTGTCAAGGTATCCAGCACATTTTTCTATTGGAGAAAGTGGGCATCAAAGTCTGTTTTACTGGGTTGGTCGTGATCTGTGCCTTGAAGTCCAATAGTACTCGTTTTATGAAATTCAGTGAACCAGAGTTTGATGAATTTATGTTCATGATTGCGATGTCTTCTTGGTCAATTGTTTCATTGACCAAAATGAAGTGACCTTCTTTATCTCTTCTGATTAATTTTAGTTTGAAGGCTATTTTGTCTAACTTTAGGCTGGAAACATCAGTTTTTTTCTTCATGCCATTTGCGTGGCATATTTTTTCCATACTTTTTCTATAAGGTGGTACTTGTCCTTGAAGATAAGTTTGTTGTGGACAACAAAAAGATTAATTTTGCTTCTTAATCTATTCAACTAGCCTGTGCCTTTTCACTGGAGAATTGAGGGCATTGATGTTTAAAGTTATTCTTGAAAATTGTATACTGATTTTTGTCATTTTATTTTCTGTTTGTGCTCTTAGTCCTATTTTGTTTTTCCATAATTACAGCTTCATTTTCTCTCTTTCCATAGCCTGTTTGGCATGGTTATTCCTTTCTTCAGTCCTTCATATTGCTTCAAGTATTCTCTGTAGGGATGGCTTAGTGGACATGTATTCTTTCAACCTGTTTATATCATGGAAGATTTTTCTTTCTCTTTCAACTATGATAGACATTTTTGTCGGGTGAAGAAGCCTGGGTTTGCATCTATGGTCTTTTAGAACTTGAAATACATTGATCCTGGCTCTTCTGGCTTCTCAAGTTTGCATTGAGAAGTCAGTTGTTATTCTGTTCATTTTTCCTTTGTATGTAACTTGATGTTTTTCTCTTGTAGCTTTCAGTAGCCTCTCTTTGTTCTATGTATTTTGTGTTTTTACTATGTTATGCCTTGGAAAGTTTCAGTTTTGGTCCTGGCTATTTAATGGTCTGTGTACATCATGTGGCTATATGGTATGCCTTTCTTTAATGTAGGGAAGTGTTCTTGTATAATCCTTTTGAAGATTTGACCAGTGTCATTGACCTGAGATGATTCTTCTATGGCTACAATTCATAGACTTGGTTTTTTCATAGTTTCTCACAGCTCCTGCATGTTCCATTCCTTTTTTATTTTTCATATTCTTTGCTTGAGCAGTCCAATTAGCCAACTTTATTTTCAAGTCTTGAAAGCCTGTCTTCCATTTGATTCATTCTGTTGGTAAGACTTTCTACTGTCTTTTCTAATCAGGTTATGGAGTTTTTCAATTCCATATTCATGTGAGGTTATGTTTTCATCAATATTTCTATCTCATGGTTTTTTTTCAACTCCTGTATTATATTTGTCTTTTCATTCAGCAGTATATTTGTATTTTCTTGAGCTTCAGTCAGGTGCTTATTCCTATCCTCTTTGAGTTCCTTGAGTTATTTGCTAATATATTCTTTAAAATTTTTGAATTCTTTGATCATGTTTACGATTGTTCTTTTAATGTGTGTGTCCTGGGGTTCCTCTCTATAGTTCTCATTGTAGAACACTTCTATTGGACTGGTGGTATTTGTTGGAAAATATTATCTTGGTTTTTCACGTTACTTGTGTTTATCAGTTGTGCTTCTTTTTTAAGATTCTGTGTCTATTATGAAATTCTAGCCTTACTGTGATGAGTAGATGTTTGGTTCTGTTTTCACTGCTGGTGTATCTTGTTTGATTTCTGATCAGGTATGACTATATAATAGGTCTGTGCTTCAGGTTTCCACTTCTCACTTTTTTAATTGGAAAGACAGAGTGATTCCAGTCTGGTCCAGTGTGACAGGTGTGCAATCACAACTAGAACTATGAGTGCAGAAATTGAAAAACAGAGGCAGGGTCTAACTATCTCATTAGGATTGTCTAGGTTGCATAAACAGTGGGTTCTCTTCCTAGTTCCAGGTAAGAAAAATGCAAAATAATAGATTGATTCTAACTAGCTCACCACAGTGGTCCAGAGCAGGGGAGCAGTGGGTTCCCTTCCTAGTCCCAGAGAGAAAAAATGGCAAAGGAATGGGCAGTTTACTTAGGAATAGATCACCAGGGTGCAAGAGCAATGTTTCCAGTCCTAGTCACAGAGAGGGAAGACAGCAAAGGAGTGGGTGAATTATTACTATCTCACCAGAGGTATTTGAAGCACACAAGCATCAGTTCCTGTTCTAGTCCCAGAGAGGAAAGCCAAAGAATCTTATTTTTGGTAATGGATGGAGACCATTATTAAGTTCTACAATTGATCAAGTGCAGAGAATAAGTGATTGGGATGTGCCCAGCCCTAAGTGAAACATCTACAGTGCAACCTCTGTACCTAAGGTCAGGGAACATTGTGGAAGATAGGGTGGAAAATTTTAGGAACCAAATGGACAAGATACCTTCTGCTAGGAAATGCCTAATAAACATGATACCAGAGCTATACCAATGAAATGTCCAGAGTATAGTAGTCTAACAAGATCTGCATAATGACAAAACTAGTTGACATGCCAAGGAGGATGGTGGAAATGTCACAGGAGTCAATCTAAATATGAAGAGCTATAGGAAATCAATGGTTGCTGAGGGAAGGAGAATTAGTTTTCTCCAGAGACTAACTGTGGTAATCTACTACTGTGAGGTAATCTAATCCCCTGTGTACAGCCCTAATTACAGGTACACACTAAAGGGATTCAGTGCATTCAATATATTGTATATACATATATAATATATGTATATATGCATATTTAAAAATGTCTGTATATGTAAAAATAATAATCAAAAATAGGACAAGAAATTGAGAGACAGTGAGGGGGCATGGGAGGAGTTGGAGGGGGCTGGAAGGGATGGAAATAATGCAAATACAGTACTCATGTATGAAATTCTCAAAAATAAAATTAAAAGTATGTTTTTAAAAGAAGCTTATAGTATTCTGTGCAACCTGTAGGTTATCTGGGCCTCCTCAAATTGGACTTGTTTCATGTGAGCCTACTGGATGGATCCAGGACCAGTCAATTCTCCACAGGTGGAGATAGCCTGGGGCCTCTTACATTCATGGGCTATCTTAACTTCCAATGATTGCCTTGACAATTTAGGACAGTGTCTGGTCATGGTCCAAGATCTTTTCCTCAGTATCTCCTCTTGTTTGGGACATTCCTTCTTGAAATATCCCTTCTGTTTACAGAGGAATCATGCCACTGGGATCTTTCAGGATAGCCCCTTCATGGTTTTCCTTTAGCATGGCTAAGATTTCATGATGTCTCTTATCCATTTTCCCCTCTTTCTCCAGGTCTCAATTATCTTTTTTTTCTCTTGCCCAATTATAGTAGAACAACAGAGCAGTCTGGACCATTGGTCCAAACTCTTGCCTGGTTCAATCAGCAGTTTCTGCAGTTTCCTGCAGAAATTTAGTGGTGACTGGGTGAATCATTTTTTCCTTTAGGAGGAACTTCTCTAGAGTGACTCTTCTCCAGAGTCACGGTAGTATGCTCCTGGATTGTCTCCCTCAATGTCTGGACAAAAGTAACTGGAGGCTCACAGTCCCCCTGGAGCAGAGTAGCTAATTGAGCATAATTCAGAGGCTTTATTTTGGCCTATGACAGCCTTCCTCAATACAGTATATAAACTGTCAATTGTCCATGCCCCTTTATCTTCCCCTGTGTTCCAACTGGGAGCCATAAGGGGAACTGCCTGCTTTCCCATAGGGATTATAGTTTGGGACTGAGTAGATGTAATTCAAAAAACCTACCCATTGGCAGTGCTGACTACCTCTTCAAATACTTGTTATATTTCTATAGAAGTCAGAGTTTGATCCAGAATGAGCATAATATCCCTCCAATGCATGTCATAGAGAGTTCTCAGTTGGTGGAAGGCCTATATATATTGGTTGGTGTTTTCTGTAAAACTGCCTAGTTCTTTCTAATGTTCTTGAATTCAGTAAGGGAAAAGGGCCTATGGACATAGGCAGCTCTGAATTCTCCAATCACCTATTGGAGAGGAAATATCCCAATAGGGAACAAGGGGTCCTCCTGGGATCCCTGGATGGGAGACTTTTCAGCTCTTAAGGATAAGGCAGAAAAGTTTCTGAGGGGGGAATGTTGCCAAGCTAGATACAAAGACTTAAGGATTGCCAGTTCTAATGACTTAGTGTCCAGTGTGTGGGGGTGGCGGGGAGGTAGTTTCAGAAGTGCCAGCTCTGAAGATTGAGCATCTAGCATGGGTACCAGAGTCATGAGCTTGGGAGATCCATCTCCAATTTCTCTTTGTGAAGGGACTGGTCTACAAACAGCAGTAACTATAGCCAGAGTAGTGGATTTGAATTGACATTTGGCCAGTTCTTGGTGGTCCTGGAGATAGGAAAAAGCAGTACATAAGGGACCTCAGGCCATTTTCCATTTTCTTGGAAAAATAAGTGTAGTTGGAGAATGGTATTGCTATTAAGGCTCCCCAGGGATGGCCATTATCCACTTCCCCCAGGGAATGTTGAGGGAAAACCTCCTAGAAGAAAAAGGTTACCCTTTTTCTTAAGATTTTTGGAGTCTATTTTTATCTAGGATTTAAGTAATAATCTGAGTGACAATTTCAGAAAGATCGTGGAGTGAACTTGTTCTATCTGTAATGAGATGGAGGAAGAAAGGGGTAGAGCAGACTTGGGTAGAGAAGACTCTTATCCCTGTCCATATTCTCTGATATAACTGGGGTGGGGGCATCTCCAGTCTGCCTATTAGGGGAGCAGTCAGTGTGACCTAACATGTCTCTGAGGGTATCTGGCCCTGGTATTGGGAATTCTGCACTTGCCCATGTCTGAGCACCAGGGTCCCTCTTATTTTTCATTTCCTCCTGTTTCTGGACCAGTTTGAGTTTTCTCTCCCTCATGCCCACCAGTGGGGATGTGAGTCCCAACCCCCTATATTCCTTTTTATATCCAAGATATCTGGGAAATAGCCACTCTTGAAATCTACCATTTGATTTCCTGTAACCAGTGTTTGAAGAAGCAGCAAAAGGCCAATAAACAAAAGGGAGTGGGGGCATTTGGAGAGAAAAAGAACCTACCAGTTGAGATGCATTCAAACAATAAAAGAAATGACTACTGCCCCAGGGCTCATTTGTAGGGGGTAACAAAATAAACATAGTGAATATCTGTGACAAGTTATTAGCCATTGTGATAGTTAATTCCTCCTTACATCTCAGTTTCCTTGGTTTAGCCTGAGAAAATTGGGACTGTGTTTGTGAATGTTATCTCAAATGGCTGGGAAAAGTGGAGATTGTCAGTGGGGAATAGTACAATAGAAAACTGGTGTTGAGAAGGGACAGACTGACAGGTCAACTCCTGGAGTAAGACAACACAGGAGAAGTGGAGAAGACAGTCTCATAGAGCAGTCCCAAGAATGGGTGAAGTAATACTCCCATTCTGTCCAGGGACAGAAAGAATGCCTTGTCTCTAAGACCTGGTCCCTTACACTTCCTAACTTCTAATAGAGAAGGGGGCTGGCTGGAAATATAACCAGGCTAAGCATCATAGTGTGGGGGTCCTCAGTCGGCTGGGGGTGTCTGAGTGCAATAAAAATCATTTCTGATTTCTACCTTCTGATTTGCTGTCAGTTATACTGAACTTGAGGGAGACACTCCCTCAAAGTTCCCTGTATGGGAATACCACAGATGTATTAATTCAACTGTGAACCTAAAAATTTTATAGCCACTTTTGAAAGAGATGTATCTTTGCTCTGGAAATTGCTATTGAGTATTTTAAAGCTGTAATGAAATGCTTCTTCTAAAAAAATTAAAAATTTTTAGCCGGGTGTGGTGGCACATGCCTTTAATCCTAGCACTCGGGAGGCAGAGGCAGGCGGATCTCTGTGAGTTAAAGGCAAGCCTGGTCTACATAGTGAGTTCCAGGACAGCTGGGGCTACGGGGAGACCCTGTCTGAAAAAGAACAAAAAAATTTTTTTAAGTAGAGTTGAGAAGAGACTCAAGGTATGGCTTACTATCCACCCACTTAGAAGAATCTCATATTTAGAACCTTAAAAGATGTTTCTTCAATTCTTTATCATTTTCTTAAAAATTTTTACTTTTTCAAAAAGGTTTTTATTCTCCTTTCAATGTTTCCTTTTCCATATTTTCTTCTAAAATCTTTTACAATTTTATTTCTTTCCATTTATCTAATATCATTTGTATTTTTCCTTTGTTTTATGGTCATATTTAATATATTTTTCTCCTTTTCTTCCATACATTCTTTCCTTTTTATTTTTCTTTGCTTTAACATAAACATTTCAGTCTCTTTTTTCTTTTCACCGTTCCTGTGTTTTATTTCATTCATTAGTTTATATTACTGCATCATACTTAGATGTTTGGTTTGTTCACATTTTTCCAGGTTCTTCTGGTTTATCATTACCTCATTTATTCCTACTCTTTCTGATTATTTAATGTTGACACTCAGGCTATGAACTTTCTTCTTATGACTGATTTTTTATTTTTGTTTTATGTGTATGCATGTATTGCCTGGATGTATGTAGGTGCACCAGTGTCAGTGAATTACTATGGAAGTCAGAAGAGGGAATTGGATTCCTTTGGAACTGGACTCATGGATGGTTGTTAGCTGCCATATGGGTACTTGGAATAGAACCTGGGTCTTCTGCAACAGCAGTAAGCAGTCTGTTTGTGTTTTCTCAATTTCTTTTCTTAATTATTTATTTAATAACCTCATCATTAGAAGAAGCATTTCATTACAACAGCATTGAAATATTCAATATCAATTTCCAGAGCTAAGATGCATCTCTTTCTAAATTGGCTGTAAATTTTTAGGTTTATAGTTGAGTTAATACAGTTATACAATATTGTACTCAGTATAAACCTTATAAGACATAAAACTGAATGAGGTTTTTAACCTTTAAAAAAGATCTCCATCTCATTTTAAAATATACTGTTTCATACAGAAAAACTCATTTTTAATACAACTAACACTTAGATGTTTACACATGCGTCTCTAATCTCTATATATCTGATTATTACTAGTCACAGTCAGTTACATTCTGAGATTCTTGGCACCTGAGCATGGATATAAAATCATCAGGCAGATTTCAATGGTAATGTTTTTCACCTCTACTAATTAACATGAAGCAAATTTTTACGCTTCTTCCTCAAATATAACTCAGTTTTTTATTTAGTAATTTTCTCTGTGTGTGTGTGTATTTCATACAGAACAACCTAAACAATCTTATTCATCTATATAACCACATCCCAAGTGACACCCTCTCATGTACCCCCATATCCCCACTGGATTCCATATGCTCTGTCATCCCTGTTACTGTCCACTGTGTAGTCAGTGCCCCCAGCCACTCCCCAGTGCTTGTCCAGCCACTGAGTCCAGTCAGCCTATGTACAGTTCCTTGTTTTAGGAAGATCAGCTCTTCCTCATCTAGTAGCAAGCTGTTGGCAATATTCCTCTAGACAAGATTGGGGTCTGCCGTTAATTTTCCAAGTTCTATGCTGGGTTACTGTCTGGGAGTCTCTTGGGCCACCCTGTCCAAAAACCCAAAGGAAGGTATCTCCTGTCTGACGTTGCTTTTTGTTATGTAGCCTTTAGCTACATACATGGACTCTTAAAGAATTAAATTGATCCCTTTAATCTTTGGTTATACTTTCCTTTTGTGCGTTTAAGACCATGCAGTGGGCCTAGATAAACTAATTTATTTTTACTCTTAAGGTCATTTGAAGATCTGTTCCTCAGGGGTCACATGGGCTTGGGAGGAGCCCCTGGCTCCTTTCTTCTACCAGTTCCAACTTTGTGAAGGTAAGTCAAAGATCCTGCTCAAACATGGATGGCTTCACTTGGAAGCATGGAGGAAATCTTTCCTCTGTGTTGACCCTCCTCTTTGTAGACTGAACACTGGTTCAAGTCCATCTGGTGCACTTTCCATGGCCTCCTTGATCAAGAGGACAGGTGACTCACCACTGTTACAGGACATTTTGAGAGATGTTCGATAGTCCCCTGGAACTTAGTCAACCTTGGAGGGCAAAGAGCAGAAACTGTCCTTTAAGCCACTCTGACAAAATTAGAATAGGCCTCAAAGTACGGCTTTTAAACATCCAAGAAGGTTACTTCCACCAGCCTGGTACTTTTAATTACCATGTGCTATGTAGATAAAGTTTGAGCAAAGACCAAAGGTTCTCAGATAAACATTGACTGAAGTATATTATGCTCCTTGAGCTAGTTGTGGGTGTAATTTGTCAGTAGGTTGTTGGACTAATATGGTTCCCTCTGTTTTTTTTTTTTTAAACTAGCTTGACCAGACCCCAATCTTATCTAAAGGAATATTGACAACTGATTGTTGCTACATGAGGAATAGCCGATCTTCCTATAAAACAAGGATCTCTAGATAGGCCGACTAGATTCAGCAGACAGACAAGCACTGGAGAATGGCTGGGGGTGTCGACAACACAGAGGACAGTAACAGGGATGACAGAGTATATGGGCTCCACTATGTGGTAGGGGGGAGGCTATGGGAGGATGCCATTTGGGAAGTGGGTATATAGATGAATAAGACTGTGTGGGATATTCTGTATGATATACACACAGAAAAATCAACAAATTTTTTAAAAGACATATTTGAGAAGGAAACATAAAAATTTACTTCATGTTAAATAGTAGAGGTGAAAAACATTACCATTGAAATCTACCTGATGACTTTATACCCATACTCGAGTACTAAGGATCTGAATGTAACAAATTGTGACTAGTAATCATCAGATACATAGAGATTAAAGACACATGTGCAAACATCTAAGCGTTAGTAACATTAAAAATGTAGGAAACAGCATATTTTAAAATGAAATGGAGCTCTTCTTTAAAGGGTAAAAACTCATTCAATTTTATATCTTACAGGGTTTATACTGAGTTCAATATTGTATAACTGTATTAATTCAACTGTGAACCTAAAACTTTACAACCGCTTTTGAAAGAGATGTATCCTTGCTCTGGAGTGTGTTACTGAATATGTTAAAGCTGTAATGACATGTTTTTTCTAATCATGTGGTTATTAAATTTTTTAAAAATTAAAAAAAATAATTCTTAAGCACAAAAATTTGCTCCTTAATAATTAATAGATGTGAAAAACATTACCATTGAAATCTACCCGATGACTTTATATCCATGCTCAGATACTAAGGAGCTAGA
>NW_008350357.1:210806-231743 GCF_000622305.1 Nannospalax galili
TGCTCCTTAATAATTAGGAAAAGTGAAAAACATTACCATTGAAATCTACCTGATGGCTTTATATCTATGCTCAAATGCCAAGGATCTCAGAAAGGAGCCAACTGTAACTAGTAATAATCAGATATATAGAGATTAGAAACGCATGTGCAAACATCTTAATGTCAGTTGCATTAAAAATGAATTTTTCTGTATGAAACTGTATTTTAATAATGAAATGATGAAATGCAGATGTTTCTTAAAGGTTAAAACCTCATTCAATTTTATGTCTTATGGGCTTTATACAGAGTTCAATATTGTATAACTGTATTAATTCAACTGTGAACCTAAAAATTTACAGTCAATTTTGAAAGAGATATATCTTAGCTCTGGAAATTGTTATTGAATATGTCAATGCTGTTGTAATGAAATGTTTCTTCTAATTATGTGGTTATTAAATAATTTTTTTAAAAAAACTAGCTTGACATTATTTATCTCTCACGTTGTCAAACCCTTCCACCATGGTTTCTCCATTTAAAGTGCCCCCATTTTTCCCATTTCAACCCTTAATAATACCTTTTTCCTGCTGGCCCACTTCTCTTGAGCTCCTTCTTTCCCACTGTCCCCAAGGTTCCTTGTATAACCCTCCCTCCCCCGCATTCCCTTAAAATAACCCCACTTTTGTCCATACTTCCTTTATTAACACCTGGTACTGCTGTTCTCTTTCCAATTTTTTCTTTTCCTTTAACTCCCTGGTTCCTTTTCATTATCCTGATTCCTATAGTTATGTCTGGATACACACCCACTTACAAGGATTTAGTGCTAAGATCCACATATGAGGGAGAACTTGTGTATTCTGTTTTTCTCAGTCTGTGTTACTTCACTTAGTATAACAGTTTCTAGTTCCATCCATTTACCTGAAAATTTCATGATTTCATCTTTCTTTACTGCCGAGTAAAGCTCTATCCTATAAATGAACCACATTTTCATTATCCACTCGTCAGTTGAGGGACACTTAGGTTGCTTCCATCTCTTAGCTATTGTGAAAAGAGCAGCAACAAACATGGATGTACAAGTGTCTCTGCAATAGGATGAGTTCTTTGGGTGTATGCCAAGGAGTGGTATGACTGGGTCAAATGGTAGGTTCATTTGTAGTTTTTAAAGAGTTTTCCACACTGCTTTCCATAAGGGTTGAACAAGTTTGCAATCCTACCAGCAGTGGATGAGCACATCCTCTCCAATATTTGGTATCATTTGTTCTCTTGATCTTAGCCAGTCTGGCTGGAGAAAGAGGAAATTGCAAAGTGCTTTTAATTAGTGTTTCCCTAATTACTAATGATGTTGAACAACTTTTATGATGCTTCTTAGCCATCTTCATTTCTTCTTCAGAGAACTCTCTGTTCAGCTCCTTAGCCCATCTTTTAATTGGGTTACTTCCTTTCTTGATTCTTTGTTTTTTGAGTTCGTTATATATTCTGGATGTTAAACCTCTGTCAGATGTGTTGCTGGTGAAGATTTTCTCCCATTCTATGGGTTTTTCTCTTCACCTCCTTGGTTGCTTCTTTTGATGTATAGAAGATTTTTAGTTTAATGAGGTCCCATTTGTTGATTCTTGACCTTGTTTCCAGAGCAGTTGATGTCCAGCTTAGAAAATCCTTTCTTACACCTATATCTTGGAGGTTATTGCCAATGTTTTCTTCTAATGTTTTCAGAGTTTCAGGCTTCACATTAAGGTCTTGGTCCATTTGGAGTTGACTTTTGTGGAAGGTGAAAGATAGGGGTTTAGTTTCATTCTTCTACAGGTGGAGATCTAGTTTTTCCAGCATCATTTGCTGAACATGCTGTCCTTCCTCCAATGAATGTTCTTTGTCAAAATATCAAGTGTCTGAACTTGCATGTACTCATAATACTCTACAGCTTCTTGTTCTCTGCAGTTTGGCCAGTTGTGGGTTTCTGTATTAACTATCATCAGCTGCATAAGGAAACATTTCTGGTGAGAGTTGAGAGATGCATTAATCTTTGGGTATAAAAATAAGTCATTAGTTCAAAACAGTAACTATTTTGTTGAGTAGTAGTAGTATTAGGCTCTCACCTATGCCCAGTAACCTGTCTAGCATCAGGTTCCTACACCTGATATCAATGTCAGGTATGGGATCCATCTCATAAAGCAGAATTTAAATCCAATTAGAAACTGATTCTTTGGTCCCATAATATTTGTGCCATTATTGCTCCACTGGGCATGTCCTGACAGGTCAGTTTTTGTTGTAGTTCACAGGATTCACAGCTGAGTTTGGTTGATGATTATGTTTTCCTTCCAGTAGCATGCATAGCACCTTCCAACATTATGAAAGCTAGCCGATAGAGTCAAGTTTCTGAAGTTAGCACCAGCTTTATTTCTCCTTATTTATTCTACAGTTCATGTATGTAGTTTCTTCAGCAATATGGCTTTGCCATCAAATTCTAATGGATAACCAAGAGCAGAGCCAATGGCCAGTACTATTTGAGAGTCTATTGTACCCCAGGTCAAGAGCTTCAAGAGAGGGAGTCTGTTCCTGGCAGCAGGGTTTTTTCTTAGCCTATGATGTCTTATAGGGGTGATGTCCCCCTGTTATAAGGTAACTCCTTTAGTCTATTTTTATAATATATATGTATAAAATTTAAGAACATTATAGAGTGGTAAGTTTCTATATGGTTTTTCCTGAAGGTCTTTAGTGTTACTTATCTCTCTTCTTATATTCTCTCTTCTGCCCTGCCCATCCAGTCCCCACTCCATTTAACTCTTGTAACTTTATTATTCTCCTTTCCCCCTTTGTATCATTCTACCAATCCACCCAGAAAGCTCCCTGACTTCATGGCTATATTTTTTGCTTTCTTGACTTCTCTGGATTTTCAAATGAAAACATGCATATAGCCAGACGTGGTGGAGCATACCTTTAATCCCAGCACTCAGAGACAGAGGCAGGCAGATCTCTGTGATTTCAAGGCAAGCCTGGTCTACATAGTGAGTGCCAGGACAGCTGGGGCTACAGGGAGACCCTGTCACAAAAAGACCAAAAAAATGCATATCTAGGTTGCCAAAGCTATCATGAGAAAGAACATGCAACGTTTGTCTTTCTGGGTTTGGGTTACCTCACTCAGGATGATTGCTTTCAATTTCATCCATTTTCAAGAAAAGTTCTTAATTTTTTGTTGAGTTGAATAATACTCCATTGTGTTTATGTACTACAACTTCATTATTCATTCATCAGTTATTTCCAATTTCTGGCTATTATGAAAAGGGCAGCAATGAACATGGATGAACAGGTATTTCTTCAGTATGGTATAGTCCTTTAGATATATGTCCAAGAGTGTTATGGCTGGATCTTAATAGGGGTACTAAGACAAATGAAGGAGATAATGGGGATACCAAACGGAAAGGAAGAAGTCAATGTATCCTTATTTGCAGATGATATGTTTCTATACATAAAAGATCCTAAAGACTCCAGCAGAAAACTCCTAGAGCTGATAAATATATTTAGCAAAGTAGCAGGTTATTTAATCAACAGCACCAAATAAGTAGCCTTCTTAAATAACATACTAAACATACAGCAACAAACATAGTGAGAAAGAAATATGAGATATGATCTCATTCATGACTGCTTCAAAACTCATAAACTATCTTGGACTAAATCTACCAAAAGAAGTGAGGGATTTGTGCAATAAAACTTTAAGAAATCAAAGAAAGAAATTGAAGAATATACCAGAAGATGGAAATATCTCCCATGCTCATGGATCAGTAGGATTAATATTACCAAAATACCCATCCTATCAAAAGCAATTTACATATTCAATGCAATACCCATTATAATTCCAGAACAATTATGCACAGAAATTGAAATTTTGATTTCAAGTTTCATTTGTGAAAACAAAGAAACCAGGATAGCTAAAATAATTCTGAAGAAGAAAGTAAGAGCTGGAGGCATTACCATCCCAAATCTCAAATTACACTACAGAACTATAGTAATGAAAACTGCATGGTACTGGCATATAAAAAGACACACTAAACAGTGGAATAGAATAGATGATCCATATTTAAGCCCACACATTTTCAGTCACCTAATTTTTTTACAAAGGAGTCGATAATACACACTGGAGAAAAGACAGCATGTGCAACAAATGCCAATGGTCTCACTGTATGGTGACATGTAGAAGAATTAAGCTAGATCCCTATCTCTCACCATGCACAAAACTCAACTTCAAATGGATCAAGGACCTTAGTATGAGACCTGATATACTGAATCAGATAGAGGAGAAAGTAGGGAATACCTTGAAACTAATAGTCACAGGAAAGGTCTTTCTGAGCAGGATTCCTATAGCACAAGCATTAAGTCAGAAAACTGACAAATGGGACCCCATGAAACTAAAAAGCTTCTGTACACCAAAGGACACCACCTTTCAAAAGAAGAGGCAATCTACAGAATAGGAAAAATTTTGACATCTGACAGAGGGCCAGTATCTAGAATATACAAAGAACTCAAAAAAACTAAACATAAACTATTTTAAAAGTGAGGCAAGGAGCAGAAAAGGAAGTTCTGTAAAATTGAAATGCAAATGGCTGAGTTCACTTTCCAAGTCCTGAATTGTCTTTGTCTTTGTATTCAGCAGTGTATTTGTATTTTCTTGAGATTCAGTTGAGTTGTTTGGTAGCGGGTTCTTTAAAGTCATTTAATTCTTTGATCATGTTTATCATTGTACCTTTAACTCGTGTGCCTTTGTCTTTCTTCTGGGTAGTTCTCATTGTAGAACATTTCTATAGAACTGGTGGGATTTGCTGCTCACATATTATCTTTATTTTCCACAATATGTTTTTGCATTGTGACCTATGCAGATGGAGCTCTTTTTGTTTTGTTTTGATTTGTGTCCTTTATGAAATTCTTGCCTGCCTTTGTTTAGTAGAAGTTTGGTTCTGTTGTTATTGCTGTCCTAACTCAGTTGATTTCTAATCGGGCATGAATAGATAGTTGGTCTGTGTCTCAGGATTCCACTTATAAAATATTTTATAGGAACTGTGTGACTGCAGTCTGGTTTGGTGTAGCAGATGGACAATCACAGCTAGAACTGTGATTGTAGAGACTGAAAAGGAGTGAGAGGGCTCTAACTAGCTTACCAGAGCAATCTGGAGCTGGGGATCAGGGGGTTCCCACCCTAGTCCCAGAGAGTGAACATGGCAAAAAAGTGGGTGGGTTCTCACTAGCTCATAAAGGTGCATGGAGCAGTGATTCCAATTCTAATCACAGAGAGCCTTGGCTAATTGTTCTCTTCATATTTGATTCTGTATTATTTTTCCATTTTGTTTTCTATAGTTCATTGTTTTCATTTTATTTGATAATATTTGTATTTTTACATAGGGTTTGTTCTGATATTGTTGCTGTTATGGCAGTGTGGTCGTTAGAATGTGAAATGTTCCCCAGACGCTCATGCATTTTAATACTTAGTCCCCAGTTGGTGGTGTTATTTGGAAAAATTGTGGAACATTCAAGAGGTGGAGACTTGCTGAAGGAAGTACATCATTGGGAGTGAGCTTTGGGGTTTTATGACCTTCACTTACTCCTTGTACCCTGTCTTTGTTTCCTATGTGCAGATGAAATATAATCTCGTCAGTTCCTGACTGCCAGGCCAGCTTCACACTTCTGCAGTCATGCCTTCCTGACCATGATGTGCTCTACCCCTCTGAAAGTATAAGCAAAAATAAACCTCCTCTTCTGTAACTTGTTTTTTTCAGTGTACTTTATTCCAACATCAGAAAAGTACCTAATACAGGCAGTATGTTTCCTCTGCTTTCAGTTGCACTAGAGAATTGGCACACAATTGAAGGCTGATCACTATTAAAACCTTCAAATAAAAGTACAAGAGATATCCACCTCAACAGATTCGGAGACTGCAACTTAAAAACACAAAATATATGAAAAAACAAGGCAATACACCACCTACAAAATAGCACACTACCTCAATCACCAAATCCAAAGATACTGAAATTATTGAAATGCCAGAGAAAGGATTCAAAAACTTACTTTTTATTTAAAAGACATATTTTTGTTGTTGGTTTTTGAGACAGAATCTCCCTGTTGTGCAGCTTGTCTGTAACTCGTTATGTAGACAAGGCTGGCCTAACTACCACAGAGATCCTCTTGCCTCTGCCTCCAGAGTGCTGAGATTAAAGACATTCACCTCCATGTGTGGTCCAAGAAGTGTATGAGAAGTTTGGCTGTGTGTATGTACATGCCACACATGTATGCAAGTGCCTGCAGAGGCAAGAATAGGGTGTTGAAACCTCTGAAACTGGAGTTACAGACAGTTAGAAGCTGATATGTGGGTGCTGGGAAGTGGACCTGGGTCCTTTGCAAAAGTAGTAAGTGCTCTTGACAGCTGAGTCAATGATATCAAAGAGGGCTTATACAAGAAGATAAATGAAATAAAGAAGTTATTTTAGGACCAAGAGAAGAAATTCATCAACATGGATGAAAATTTAGCAGAGAAATTGAGGTTCTAGAAAAAATACCCAAAATGGTAGGAAATGTTTGATAAATTCATTGATTACAATAAGAGTAGAAAATATCACCAATAGAATAAATTTGCTAGAATAAAGGGATTGAACAAAAGAATGTCAATGAAATGTTACATTCATATAAAAATAAAGAAAAATTTTTAAAAATGGTGAGTTCCAGGTTCAGTGAGTGACCCTATCTCAAAAAATAAGGTGGAGAAGTAATTGAAGAGGATTTTCTAACATTAACCTCTGGTCTCCAAATGTGCAGGCCTAAGCAAGAGTACATACATGCATATTTTCTCTCTCTCTCTCTCTCTCTCTCTCTCTCTCTCTCTCTCTCTCCCTCTCTCTCTTTCAGACTGTAATCCCAGCATGTGGTATTCTCATGAGTTGAGCTCAGCTTAGGCTGAATACTGAGTACCAGAACAATCTGGGATATCCTGGAGCGCCTGTTTCAAAACACTATAATAAACCTAAATGTAAATTAACTCTCCAACTAAAAGACACAGACTAGTTGACAGGATATGATAGGATAAAGAAAAATATCTGGCCTTGTACCACAGCCAACACAATCACTGGCAAAGACAAAGATAATTCAAAAAGGAAATGGATGGAAAACAAAATAGCAAAGAAGCCAAAAGCAAACAAGCAGAAGTAGCCATATTCATATCTGACAAAGTAGATTTCAAGTAAGAAAAGACAAGAAAGACACTCCATATTAATAAAAGGTACAATCAATTAAAAAGAAATAAGGGAGCTGGAGAGATGGCTCAGTGGTTAAGAGTGCTTGCTGCTCTTGCAGAGGACTGAAGTTCAGTTCCCAGGACACATGTAGGGAAGCTCACAAATCACCTGTAACTCCAGCTTCAGGGATCAAATTCCATCTTCTGGCCCTCACAGACCCCTACAAAAATGCATATATACACAGTCACACACATACACATAAATAAAAATAAAAATTAAATTAAAAACACATTTTAAAATAAAAATAATGATTGGAAATAAATTTGAACCAAATGTTGATCTATCAAATTTCATGAATTAAACATTACTGGATATAATGGGACAAATTGGTCCAGATACATAATAAGGGGAGTTGTCAATATTCTACTCTCATCAGTAGATCATCAAAATAAAAATCAGCAAGAACCTTAAATTTACACTATACTACAGATCAAATAAACTTAACAGACATCTACATGATATTTTACCAGCCATAGAATAATTGTTCTTATCAGCCCCTGGAACTTTCTCCAAAACAGATTACAATTCAGGACATAAATAAAGCTTTCAACAACAAAATAAATCAAAGAATTTCACTATATATTTTCACGTAATAATGGGATAAAACTAGAAATTAGTCATAAAAGAAACTAAAAAACTATATAACTATGTGGGTAAATCTAACAATAGACTACCAAATAATCAGTGGGTCACTGAAGAAATCAGAGGAATGGTTTTTAAATTTCTAGAATCAAATTAAACAAAAACACAAATTACCAGAATTGTTGGGATACAGGAAAGTCATTTCTAAGAAGGAACTTCACAGCTATCAGTAACTACATTAAGAAATTAGAGGAAAAATAATTTAATGTTAAAAGCCGAGGTCACAAGATACATAAGAACAAGTCAAGCTTAAAAATAGCAGATGGAGAAAAATCTTAAAAATCAAGGACAATCTTTTCAAAATGATGAGACAAAGGATATCTACTTACAGATGAATAAAATAATAAATTAGATATATCTCTCTCACCCTGTAAAAAATTAATTGAAGATGGATTAAAGATTGGAAGCCCTGAAATGTTGAAAGTACTAGATGAAAACTTAGGAGAAACACTGCAAGATACTGGTATACGTAATGACTCTCTAAAAAGGCCACCAACATTTCAGTACTAATAGCCACAATTTACATATAAGATTGCATCCAAATGAAAGCTTCTGCACAGTGAAGGAAATATTTTTATTTTTAGTTTGTTCAAATTTTATATATAATAATCTCATAAATAAGTGGGCAAATGAGCAGTTGTCAAATAAAGTAAAAGTGGCCAATAGAACTACATGAAAATAGTGCTCAGCATCTTTAGCCATACAGGAAATCACAACTGCACTGAGATTCCATGGCCCTCCTTTCAAAATAATTATCATTAAAAAAATGCTACTATTAGGCTGGGGAGATGGCTCAGTCAGTAAAATGCTTACTGCACAAGTATGAGGACTGTGTTCAGCCAGCCCCTACATAAAAACCAGGCATGGTGGTACATGCCTATAATCCTAGTGCTGGGGAGGAAGAGAAAAGAAGTTCTCTGGTGCTTACTGACTAGCTAGTCTGGTCAAATAGATGACCTTCATGTTCAGAGAGAGACCCTGTCTCAAAACATAAGGCAGAGAATAATGAGGAAGATACCCGATGCTGAACTCTAACCTCCACCATGTATGTGTGTGTGCACTGACACACACTTTCATATATATTCACACACACACACACACACACACACACACACGAAGCAATCAGAACAATCCAATGACAGGGTAGAAGGAGTAATAGGCCACAAGTCCATGGGATGCCAAAGACTGTTTCTCTTAAACCATTCATTAGATAATACTAATGTTCTCATGACTTCTTTGCAGCAATGTTTGCACACATTCATCCAAAGAGGTAACAGAGAAATCATCCCTGACAGAACGTCATACTACCACACCACATCCCCCCTTCCATTTTCAGCCTATCTCCATTTTCTGCCTCATCAGCACTAAAGACTGCTCTTCATACTAAGGCAAAGCAATGAACAACATCAACTTTCTAGACCCTTATGATTTCCATCCTCTGCATGAAAGCACCAATCCTCAGTATATACTATTCTGTGACTATGGAAAGATCCATGAACTCTGAGAACTGGAGAGAGGGCACTTATTGTTTGAGGCATTCATTTGTTTAAGATGGACTCTTGCTATACTGCCAGTGCTGGTCTCTAAATCTTATGTTCAAGTGATCTTCCTCCCTCAGCTTCCCCAACACCTAGGGCTACAAACACATGCCACCTAGCCCAGCAAGGCCTCTATTTTTAGACAAACAAATGGACTTATCCAGTCCTCAGTGGCAATGTCATCATTTTTAAATTGTTATGATATTGTTCAACTCCTCACTTTGTTCTCACTTCAGGATTAAATGCACAGAAATCTGAAGACAGAAACCATGTTCTAAGAAAAGCCATCAATCCTATGCCATGATTCCAGGGGCTTCTTTTATTTTTTTAGGCACTCTGTACCATGGGAATGTTTAACTAGAGACTAATTCAGTGAAGTCAGTGCTCACAGGACACTTCACCAAGTGACACCAGCTGTAGCATATCGCCTTCCAGTGGATGTCATGAGTTGTTGGGCACTCCGACAGGTACGGCACAGGGGGAGAGGCCAGGACCAGACTGGATCCCTCTCTTAGGGGCTGAGCAGGATGGTGAGTGTCAGTGACTCAAAAACCACACCAAGTCAGGAGTCTTGTCGAGGCAGGAACTCACTTTATTGCGTCAGGCATCAACTTATATAGTTTAAGCAAAAGGGGTGTGGAAAAGGGGGTGGGTATAGGAATGTGTCATCTGGGGCGAAGGCTGTGGGCCACTGGGAATTTATTACGCCAGTTGTTACCTGGCTTAGGAAATTATATTAGGCCTCATTTTCCTCCATGCCATGTTTATGAGGGTCCCAAAGGCCCAACAATGAGACACATCACATTATTGTCTTTTTGTAATACTTGAAAACTGCAATGGATTAGGACTCATGGAAGTTTTTTGGAAAAGGCACCATCAGTGAGGACGCTTTCCTTTATAATAAGTATTCCAAGAATTATAACCAGGGGAAACAGCTTAAAACAAAAATCTGTCTCTTTTTCTGTCTTTCCTTTTAATAAAACACTAAATCTTTCATAAAGTCAGTGTTCCCAGACTTTATTTCTGGTTGTTGTTGTTGTTGTTTTTAAGTTTTGGTCTAAATGAAGCCTTGGACTATTTGGCATATTCATAAGAACCTTTGCCAGAAATAATTGTGTATATAAATTTATATGTTACTAGTTCCAGATACT
Source organism: Nannospalax galili (assembly GCF_000622305.1). Lineage (NCBI taxonomy): Eukaryota > Metazoa > Chordata > Mammalia > Rodentia > Spalacidae > Nannospalax > Nannospalax galili. Next base: position 221,384 of record NW_008350357.1, read on the forward strand.
AAGGAAGCATGGGAAAGATGAATGCCAAGTTCAGGAAATCAAGATCATTCTAGAAAACATATGAAAACAAGGAGAGTGAGAGGGAAAGGAAAAGGGAGAAAATAAAATAGAGAGAGGAAGGAGGAAAGGACTCCCACAACCACAAACAAATTTCAAGCCTTTTAATAGCATGGCTGTTCAGGAGCTTTGGCTGTGACATATGAACAAGAAATTGAAGTGGATACAGTGGTGCTAACCACAGTTTGCCTTCATTCTATGCACTGGGCTGTACAACTGTCAGTGTCTTTCTTTACAGTACAGCCAGGTACTGAAGTAAGCTCTAATATATATAAAAACATATTCAAATCTCTGTCCTTGTGGAGATCATAGTGTGTTGGGGAAGATAGACAGCAAAATAGAAACTACCAGGAAATCAGCAAGATGCTCACAGCATTGACGATGTCCTGAGCATTCATATCAAGATGAGTGTAAATTACAGACTTTTGTGTTAATATAATTTTAGTTACTGGTAATATAATAACTCTAGTTGAGTGCTCATAAAAGAAAGCTGTTTCTTTAGCTGACATCTGTACAGGATGAAAATCCAATATTGGCCTATGGTGAAGACATGATAAACAGCATCCCAAAAGTAAGTGACAAAGGGAGAGATCACATGCAAAGACCAGATGGCAGAGACTTGAGAGGGGGACTTCTGCTCTTTTCATAGCAAATCACTCTCAAGGGACTACTTTGAGCCCTGTGAAAATGACATCAAATCTCTTTGGAGGGGGAATCCTCCAATGACCAAATTACCTTCAATAGTCCCACATTTGAAAATTTATACCTCTTATCACTGTACTGCAAAACAGCTCTCTCAGCATATGAATTCTTTGGAGACAAACCAAATCCAAGGTATATGACCTTTCAAAGGAAAACACACACATTGAAGACATAACAAGAGAACTTAGCTAGGTGAAAAGTATAGTGGAACTAGGATTTCACAGAGTGTGGCAATCATATTTGCAGTCTTAGATTCCAGAATATGACACACATGATGAATGATTTCTATCCTGTCCCCACTATCAGATTAAAAAATAGTAGTTGTTTGATTTCTGATTTCTGTGAAAATTTTAAAGAACAGAAACTTCACTGATTTTATCGTATATATTTTTTCATTGGTGTGTGTGTGTGTAAAACATGTGTCTATGTTATCTACACACTAAGGTGTGGGTCCATGTGCCTCTGCACATATGTGGAGGCAAATGCAGGATGACAAGTTCCCTGTTTTGTGACCATCCACCTTATTCCACTGAGACAAGGTTTCTCAGTGAATCTGGAGTGAGGCTGGTGGCCACCAAGCCCCAATTATCCTACTGTCTGCACCCCATGTAATGCCTTCTTTGCAGGGACAGCCACCACACATAGCTTTTTATGTAAGTACTGGGGATCTGACTGAAGTCAGATGTGACCCAACTCACTGAGCCATATCTCCATCTTCTGTTACTTTTTAATTAGCATATAAATATTTGGGGATGTTGACAGATCAGAAACATTGTATATAAGACCAGGAGTTTTGGTGGAAGAAAGCCAAGATAAAAAGCTAGCAATATGGCAGGAGAGAGCACCATATTCAATTTCTAGCTATATTACAGAGCCATAATAACAAAACAGCATGGTACTAATACCAAAACAGTTATCTTGATAGATGCGCCTCAATCAACTGCCCTCTAGCTTCTTTCTATATACCTGTGCTTAAATAATTGATCATTTTGTTTCCATGAATTATATTTAATATTCCAAAATAATGTGTGCTTGAGACTGAGTGGATGTGTTTGGGGCTATCTTGAGTGTAGGCTATGAATGGAAGGGCATACAGATCTACTGGTCCCCACTAGTGTGTGATCCTGTGGTCCAAGGCTATATTCTTAATTTCCAATTTACTTTCTAGCCAGTGATGAGATGAATGGTCAGGGAACTGCCAAAGTGGGCTTCTCTGACCATAATGACTGCATGTAGAAATGAGAGTAGGCATGTAGGATTAAAATGAAATAGCAACCTCATTTTCCATACGAATCTGCGTCCTTCATGTCGAAGAGCTGTGCTTATGTTTGAGCAGCTGTCTTAACAAGGCTGGAATGAATTTCAATAATTTGAGAAAGAGACTGCAATGACCACGGGGTTAACTTAGAGACAGCAACAGAATAGGCTCTGTGTTATAGTAGCTGGGCCGTGCAGAAAAGGTAGAGCCGTCCTTGCTCAAAAAACACTTTCAGTTGTATCTTCCTCATTTCCATCACTAACCTCAATGTCAAATTTTCCATCCCACTGACCTTGGCCCTCATGTTTCACTGTGAAGGTACTTCTGCCTCCTTGGTTGCATCAAGTTCAATTTTTATCTTCTGCATAAGAAGAGAGCTAGGTGCACTGAAATGTTCAGTGGCAAAAATACCTGTAGAGTCCAGCTGAGAGTGAATGCCAGATAGAGAAGAGCTTCATGAACTACATGTGGCTCCTAACCTTTTCCACTGGGGTGGAGCAAACCATGTGTTTGGAGCAGCAGCACTGAATCAGTCTGGAAATAAAGGGCTTTCTAAGGCCTAGAAGACAGCAGCCATAGAAGAAGGAAGACATGAAACTGAGAAAACTGATTGGAGGCCCCGACATTAATGCCGTGGTCACTCTTTGCCATAATACAAACACTGAAAGCACTGTACTAGAATAGGGTTTAGTATTAAAATTGTTTCCAAAATTGAATACTACTCAATTATAAAAAGGATGTAGCATCATGGACAGAACTGGAAGACATTATGTTCCTTGAAATAAGCCAAACAGAAAGACAAATACTTCATGGTCTCACTCATTTTCAAACGCTGATAAAGCCGAACACATAGGACTAGTTAGAAGAACAGAAGTCACTAAAGGTTTGGAAGGTGAAAGGAAGGTGGAAAGTAAGAGTGTGGGCAGCAGGTACAAAACACAGTTATGGGGGAGAAGCCTAATGCCCCATCTGGATTTTTCTTGTTTGCTTGCTTGTTTTCTAAATTAGCATATGAAATATTAGGTTACATTATAGCAATTTTCAAAAGTCTCTTCAAACAGATGAACAACTGAAGAGCTAAAATCTATGTCAGTTCGTTCTATACAAATCAAAACAGTTAAACAAAATTAGTTTTAAGACTGTCAACACATAAATTATAATATTGGGGGAAATGGAAATGCTAACTGTCCTGATTTAATGATTATGCTTTATGCATCAAATTATAACACTCTAACCTATAATTGCAAATGTGCTTGCCTACATATTGATTATGAAATTAAAATAAAAATTTCAGATGGCAGCAATGATTTTCTTCATATTTTCTGATCCTCCACATCTCTGCAAGGGGTGACTGGTATGAATATTCTATTCTATCCTTCCTACAAAGAGAAGTATTTAGATGTGAAAGTGTAGACACAAGTAATTTGTTTCATTTTTCACATAGGGATTTAAATTCTACACCATAACTAGGGGAGAACTACAGTAGGCCCATCCGATCATAGTACCATCCACAGTGTCTTAGCAAAGGCTGTTCCAAACGGAGTTCTCCTGTGTGGCTTCTGCTCTCAGCTGTGCCCACCAACAGCTCTGGCTGTACTGTAGAAATTTGTTCACCCTTCTACATTCAGAAATAACTTGAAGGTACCCTTCATACTATCACACCCAGGATGCCCCCACGTTCTTCCACAGAGAATACTCACATCCCCCACATCACTGGTATTTAAAAGGACATGTGAGGGTTGCTTCATCTTTATCAATTCTGATGCATACTGATCTTATGAGAAAACAAAAATCATTTTGATTTAGGAGACTTGATTCTCAGAAATACTAACCCCTACTCCAGAAAATACCATCAGGTAGACAGCAGGGTTTGCGCTTCTTTCTCTCTGGTTGGGTGTAAGAGTGACTAGAAAATGAAGGTTTTTCTTGTTTGCCTGCTTATTTTTTTAATTAGCATATGAAGCATTAGGTCCTCTTACGTTGTTTTTAAACAAAATCTGTTTTTGATTCTACCCCTCACATCCTCTACCCCTTGCCATCACCTGCCTTGTACCCTGCACCTCCAGCAGCCTCCTTTCCACTTTCATATCTTCTATATCCTTTTCTTCTCTCCTACTTCCTCACCATCTTGTTTCCCCTTTTCTTGCTCTCCTTTCTAACTTCTTTAGGCTTTACCCACACTCAAACCCATCTATTTAAGTAAATATATACATTAAAACTAGGATTCGTGTATGAGAAACAACAAGCAGCTTTTGTCTTTCTGAGCTTAAAATTGTACTTTCCTGGGTATATGCACATGGGGAGACAGAGCACTCCACTGTCTATTCTTCTAAGCACACTAATCTACTGGATTAGGTCACCTCTCTTCTTACCCAATAAAATGTTACTCATCTACTTCCAGGCCTTATCTCAAGGTCACATTAGAGGTTACAGCATCAGCACAGGCATTTGACGATTTAGTTCAAAGCCAACACCAGCATTATACATTGTGTGCCCTCTCACACATTCAAACCCTCACTACTTGTCACTGAACCATGTGTGACTACCCATTTCAAACAGAGAAGGATCTGCTCCACTGGAACTTGTCTGGTACTAGCTGTCATGCTGGCACTATCTGTACCAGTGGCAGTGATCATGGCACTGCCACTATACAGTGTCAACTCCAATATTACCTGTAGACATTAGTAATCTTATACATCATCTCGAGAACCAGTACCTTCCTGATTTTGTGTGGACATGGGCATAAGGATTCCCTAGGCATATGTGGTATATAGGATCATTGCTTGGCATCTGCCTTAAATTCAGATATTGTTATGGCACAAAATCTTTCATATATGCCTTCTGGGCTCCCCAATGATGATGTGTTTCTTCTCAGGATCTTGTTTGCCTAGCATATTCTAAATGTTCTTTTGAAGTACAAAGGCACATAATGAACACCAGAATAACATTTTGGGGCAAGGTCTGGTCTTTAATCTGTTGATGGAGACATGTCACAAATCCACGTTAACTTCTTTCAATTGAAGACCAAATACTCATTCCAGACTCCCAGAGGTTCTCTTTAGGACCTCAGAGAAATGACCCTTGTACTGTTAGAAGATATGCTTCATTATTTTGGCCTCTTTGCTGGGCTCCTTCTGATACTTAAGTGGTAGAAATACTTCCAACTCAGTCACATCCAGAAGGACCCTAGGTCAGAACTCTATAGCTGGGAGGGCCTGTGAGGTACATGAACCTTTCTTTTTCCTTTGGCCACTAGTACACAATGCTGCTAAGGTGGCAGCAGAGGCAAAGCAGGGATTCAGTGAGTATGTGACATCCCATCAGCAGACTTTCCCTGTAAGGAACCTGTGTTGTGAGACTAGGAAAGGTGGGAGAGAGTTTCCACTTTGGCCTCAAGTGCCTGGTTCTCATATTGGGCCTAGCATTGTTACTTGTGGGCTCTGCTTCAATTCTCTGGGTCTCAAAGTATGACTCTAGCCAGGAGTTTGAAAAATAATGTGGCTAAGGAAACTGGAAATGTGGGCCTAGCATTGGCATAGAAAAGAAAACAGAAAGATGAGGTAAGGGAGGTATAAGTGGCCTCAGCAGAGAATCTATATTATGACTTGGCGAAAGGCTACCTCTGCCTTTTGCACTTCAGAATTCTGATCTAGGGTTTGGATTGTATCTCAGTTGTAGGGTGCCTGTTAAGCATGTGGAAGGTACCAGGTTTTATATCCAGTACCACATACACACACATACACACACACAACACACACACAAACAACACACATACACACACACACACACACACACACACACACACACACACACTGATCTCAACCCCCATCAGTTTGGTCTTTATAATCATCCTAGTCCTTGAGATTCTGAAGTGTAAAGTGAAGCAGCTCCTTAGGTTACAGCACAGTAATCCCTCATTGAGCCCACTGCCTTGAAAGAGGAGCAGAAGCTGGTATAGAGCATGTAGGCTACCTTCAGCGCCCTTCAATTTGGATTGTGGAAGATTCTGTCCCCTTCAAATTGAAGTCATCTTATTCAAGCCACCACCACATTACATAGTTTTCATAGGGAAAACTCAATTACCACCTGAACCCAAACCCATATATGTATGGGAAGTTTATAGGGGGAAGTTTAAGGTGTTACAAGTTAGCTACAAGCTTGGCCTAGTAAGAAAGACAGGAAAAAAAAATGAATGCCTTAGACAGCCCCCAAGTAACTTCAAAGAAGCCTTGGATTCCTAGAACTCTTACAGGAGATAACTCTGAATACTTACTCAGGGCCCAACGTGCTCAAAATAAGGGAGTCCCTTAATTTGAAGGACAATTGGTCTAAATGAGGTTGTAGTGTGTATGAAGAACAAGTGAGAATATAAAACTAGCTCTGAAGGCAAGTTGGTAGGAGCAGAGAATGTGATCAGAAGGAGAAATACCTAGAGACCTCAGAGCCACTGCTCTTTTTAGCAAATGACCTTTCATCATCCATGATAGGAGATAGGAGCACAGGAGAATATTTGAGTCCAATGAGGGAAACACTTCTGAATGTTGAGGGCTTTGAAACAAAACCATGAGATTTAATGAGCTGTGAGGCTTGAAAAGATCCAACATTCAAAGGACTTGTGTAGAGTCTCTTCTTCAGTAGAAATAACAGAGAGTTTATATAGCTTTTTCTCTTTTGGTTTTTGATTCAACATTATTTCAAAGCAATACTTGGATTTAACTGTGGAAAACTGACAATATATAGGTAAGTCTTAACTAAACCATTTGTTTGGTGAGTAAAACAGCAAAAGATACTGAAAATGACTGTGATATAGTCAATTTATCCTTTGCCCTGTTGACAGAGATTTGAGCTGTTACAATTATGGTCATTATTGGCATTCTATTTACTTTCTGTTGCTGTGATTAAAAACACTGACCAAAATGAACTTGGGGAGAAAGAGTTTATTTGGCTTACAGGTCACAGTCAGTCATCAAGGGAAGCCAAGGCAGGAACACAGGACAGGAACCTGGAGCACAGATGATTAGGGATATGCTGCTTACTGGCTTGCTCCTCTGGTCCATGCTCAGCTCAATTTCTTATATAACACAGAACAACCTGTCCAAGTTTGACACCACCCACAATGGGCTGGGCCTACTCACATCACTCAACAATCAACAAAATTCCCCACAGATGTGGCTGCAGGCAAATCCAATGGCGGAAATTCCTCAGTTGAGGTCTCCTCCACTCAGACAAGTCAAGTTGAAAACTGATGCTATCTAGTACAATTGACCTTTTGTCAACATGACACACAAACACATCATTATTGAACCACAACCTTTCTATGTCTTATCCCCAAGATATCATGTTAATATTAGTATTACAGCATAAAACAGTATTTTTAAGTTCCATGGTCCATAAAATTCAATTAAAATTTAAAAATTAAAAGCTCGATGTCTCTTTAAAATAATCCTACATCTCTCAACTGTGGGCTCCTGTAAAATCCAAAGTAAGTTAAATATAGTTTTATTTCAAAAGGGAAGAACTGGCCACACTTAAGAAAAATCAAAGTCCAGCAATGTTGCTCAGTGTTGGACATCTTGAATTCACTCATGATATTCTGGGCTCCAAATGGCCTGGGCAGCTCCATTTCTAGACCCCAGTGGATGAACTTGGGACACTAACTTGACATAATAAGCCTTAACATAAATGACAAAGTGTACGAATTCCAGTGGGATGGGAGACTATGGGAGGGTATCAATGGGGAAGAAGGTATAAAGAGGATTAAGACTGATTAAAATGTTCTGTGTGAAATACACAAAAATTCAATTAAAAATTTACCAAAAAAATTGTAATTGTTCTCAGTTTTGCTTGTAGGTAGATTTGAATGTTTCAGGAACGAGACAATCCACACCAGATGTGGCTCTTGATGACTCTTACATTCATATTTTCTTCCCCTAATGTAGAATTTCCAATAGTTTTCACTATAGTCTACTTCTTGGTGAATCCAGAGAAATATACATCAGTGGAACCTAGAAAATTTCTCACAGATCAGAATGAATCCTAGTGCCAGGGCCTCCTAAATGGCATTTCAACCAACATGTAACCTCAACGGGAAATGATTTTTGCTTAAGTGGCCAGATAAGAACTACACGTGAGTCCTGTTCAGAGCACTTTCTCAGTCCCCACTGTCATTATGTTTTGAACAGTGGCTGCTTTATTAAATGCTGGGTAAATGCTAGCTCCTTTTATTACTCTCCAGTTGTTTGTGACACATTCCAGACACTATGCAAGGCAGACTCCCCTCTCATGTCACCTATAACCTCTACCCCTCCTCAAACTTGATTTCAGTTACAAAGAAAATTCAGGCCTCTTCCTAGGTCACAGAAACTTGCAGAGTTCTATCACTCTCACTTGCCTAAGGGCAAGGAGATATTACCATTGGAAGTTAGTCACAAGTTGACAACAAACCACTTTGAGAGAGAGAGAGAAGAGGTTAGCTGTGTATCATAAGCCATAAGACATCTGCTTTTTGGTGGTTCTTATAAATGAGGATAGGTAAGGCCATTGTGTCATGCAGAGGACAGGGTCAGAGGTCAGGAACATCCATAAGACCTCTGTGCTCTGAATCACCTGGAGCACAGGGAAGCTGGAGTCAGAAAATGGAATGAGATTGAAGGCAGTGATGACTACCTCACAAGGGTGCTGGGCTTAGAGGGTTAGTTCAAAAAGGTGATCGTATGATTGATACCTTCTCCTTGGCTCTGAGTCAGTAACTCAGTGGAGACTTAGCATGTGCCTCTGGGCTGGGAGGTCTTGGAACATACAAGGCAATGCTAAGGAGAGGACTTTGGTCTAGGATGAGCATCATCCTGCTAAGAAAGAATGGCACAGACTCATATTGATGCAAGGGGCTGCTGAACTTGTGATCTCTGGAAAAGAATCTAATTCTTGCACATACTCCAAGAGGCTCTTCTCTTGACAAGGGTTTTCCTCTTCATTAGTAGGTTGAAAAACTCTATCACACTGTATAATACCCTTCCAGGACCCAGATGTTGAGGTTTTGTTTTAAGTGTTTGAGTTAATCCTCTGATTGAGATAACTTTTCTCTTACCAAGTAATCAAGAGGTTAATTTGCTCAGTAGGGGGCAATGCAGAGACTTGGAGGAAGAAGGTTTCCTTCCATTTCGAGCAGTAGCTGAGTGATTCAGTGGTGCGGGTTTGGGGCCATTTGATGGTGCTCCCTGGCAATCACTGGCCTGTAACCAAGGGTCTCTTAGGGTGAACTTGACCTTGTAGTGAGTGTCTGGGTGACAGTAATCTGCAGCCCTCTCAATAGACAAACAGGACATCTCAAGGCCTCCTACTAGTTCCAGGATCAGCATGCATCCTTCCAGCTTGCATGCACCAAGCCTCCACCTGGTATAAGGCTTTGGTTACATAATCTCTGCCTGTCCAAGCATACAGCTGGCCTGTGGCCTAGAAGGTCCTCTCTAAGCTGCTGTTCCATCTCCAGCCCTTTCTGTACCATATAAACAGGCAATCTGCTGCCTTGAGAGACCCACCCTCTCTCTGACCATCTTAGGCAGTTGGACATCACAGCCACTCATTTTCTGAACACACTGCCTGACCTCCAAAGTGCCTGACCTCCAAAGTGTGCCTGTCCAGAGTGCAGTTAAATGAGTCAGTTTCTCTTACAGACCCTGGTCTGAAGTTGGCCATGTGCCATGAGGGATCTGAACTTCCTTAGTGTATCTTTTTCCTTCTATTCCCCAGCTTTAGGGTATCCAGTTCCATTTCCTTACACATTATAATTACTATAGATCATGATGTAATAATTATATTTGTGAAAGTTACCCTGTTGAATCTGCTACATGGGCCTGATTAGATCCATACTCATCTCTAATAATATTGTTAGACTGTTCATTGTTCATTACTTCTGAAAATGTATATTTTTTCCTTGATTTATATAATGCTAAATTTTTTTAGCTAATAATTTTCTTGACAATTTTCCATCTGTTTGCTGAGCATGGGTGACCTGATCTCTTATTGTCCTTTACTTATTGAGAACATGCATGTTGTCATATTTACTGCCAACATTATTTTTCCCACATGCTGTAATTTAAAAATGATTCTCCTAGCCAGGTGTGAAGATGCATGCCTCTAGTCCCAGCACTTGGGAGGCAAAGGCAGGCAGATCTCTGTAAATTCAAGGCCAGCCTGGTCTACATAATGAGTTCTAGGCCAGCTGGGGCTATAGAGAGACCCTGTCTCAAAAAGACCAAGAGAAAGGAAGAGTTTATTTGAGCTTACCAGGGAAATTAGAGTCTGTCTTGGAGAAGAGGCATGGCAGAAGAGGCAGCTGGAACA
>NW_008350357.1:231846-238878 GCF_000622305.1 Nannospalax galili
GTGTGAAGATGCATGCCTCTAGTCCCAGCACTTGGGAGGCAAAGGCAGGCAGATCTCTGTAAATTCAAGGCCAGCCTGGTCTACATAATGAGTTCTAGGCCAGCTGGGGCTATAGAGAGACCCTGTTTCAAAAAGACCAAAACAAAAAGATTCTCCTTTCTCCTTTCCTATGTTCATTTGATTTTGTTTTAAGAGTCTATGAAATTGAAACAAGTAAAGGCCTAGGGAGATAGCTTAGTCAGTAAAGTGCTTACCTTGCAAGCAAGGACTGGAGTTCAGTCTCCAGAACTCATGTAAATAAAGCTAAGTGTGGTGGCACACATTTGTGATCCAAGTGCTGGGAAGGTAGAGACAACAGATATCTGGGGCTCCCTGGCCACCCAGCCTAGCCTAATAGGTGAGTTCTGGGAAAAATGGGAGGCCCTATTTAAAAAAGTCAAGGTGGACAGCACCTGGAGGATGGCCCATGAGGTTTCCCTCTAACCTCCACACACGGCATGCATACCTGCACACTTCCCCAACACACACAAAGAAATAGCAAGTAGAGAGAAAACAAGGGGGGGGGGAACAAATCAAAGAAGAAAACGTAAGAAAAACTCATCAGCATTGCCAAATGTTATGTCAAGGTCGAGCTGAGAGCTGGAACATGTCCAGTGTCTTTGGCAATTTGAAAGTTACAGTAGAACTTGTTTAATAATAAAAAGAATCTCTAGTAGCATGAAGATTTCCCCTTCAGACTAGAGTGGGTTGAGAACTGAATGGTGGAAGTGAAGTGTTGCTGATTATCTAGAAGGTTCTCTGTGAAAGTATCAAGAAGTAGCTATTAGGGGCTGGAGAGATGGCTCAACAGTTAAGAGCACTGGCTGCTTCTCCGGAGGACCCAGATTTGAATCCAAGCTCCGACATGGTATCTAACAACTGTCCTAACTCTAGTTCCAGGGGATCCAACACCTTCTTCTGACCTCCGTAGGCATTGCATGACATGGGTGCACTTACATACATGCAGGCAATACACTCATACACATAAAATAAAAAGAACAAATAATTTTTAAAATAGCTACTAAAAAATGCAGGCTAGAAAGGGTTTCTAGACAAAAAGACCTAATACTCATTTAGAAGAGAATAGGAGACCCTGGAGAATAAAAATGAAAATAAAAGAGAAAAGGATTGACAGCAGTGCTCCGAAAGAGACAGAAAAGGATAGCTTATACACCGCTTCCTTCCTTGTGAAAAATTACTTGCCTTTATTCTCCTCTTTCCTGTGCAACAAATCCAACTGCCTGTATGGAAACTCCATGTAGATGTGTCACAGGCATCTCAAATTCAACTTGTCTAAAACAGAAGGTATGCTCTTCCTTAATGAATGCCTTCTTGTGAAGGACAGTGCTGTCATTATCACACAAATCTGAAACCCGAGACTTTTCCCCAGGTTCACTTCCCACTAAGGCCTTTTTCATATATATATGTTTATGTGACATATAAAGTCTATCTGGTTTTCACTCTCTGTTCTCATTCCAACTGCCTCTGCCTTGCTTCATCACCTCCCCTTCACTTCTTGTTGTTTCACTTCCATGGCATCTCCTACACCCATGGGCACGGCCAGCTTCTTGACAGGCACATTTGCTTATGCCACTCCCCTTGGAAGGTATTTGCTGTCACCATATTCAGATTCCCACCACTCTCTCAAGCTCCCAGTCAACCACAGCAAACATAGAACATTCCCAGACTTCCCTCAACTCTAGTCCTTTTCGTCTCCTTAAAATACCTTTCTTTAAGAATGTGATGCCATGCCGGGTAGGTTGATGAGGCTCCAGGGGCTGGACTCACACCAAAGAGTATTTAAGGAACACAAATTAGACTCAATAGGCCTTCAAAAATAATAATAGAGAACATGAAGTTGGGAGATTAGTAAGGCGGGAGTGGAGAATAGGGGAGGATTTGAATATGATCAAAATACATTGTATGAATTTCTCAAAGAATCAAGCAAAAATGAAAAAAAAAGATTCTATGAGATTGGGATTTAACATTTGGTAGGCCTAGAGAACTTATTTTCTTAATTCTTTTAAGAAAATTATTTTATTATTATTTTATTCTAATGGCTACTCCTTATTCTAATGGTTACTGTTCATAAGCTCTGTATTTTATTTACTGAGTCTTTTAAGGTATATTTCTCAAATATCTGCTGATTTATTTAAATTTTCAAATGTAGTAAAGTGTTGAATGTTTTCTCATTTTTATTACTATGAAAAATTACATATTAAAAGTGTAAATGAAATATAAATGTGCATATAAAAATAAGTACAAACAGCCTTCAATCATCTTTCAAGAGATGTAGCTTTTTCAAGTTAAGGCATGCTCAGAATGAACTTTTGTTTGTGACACAAAGTAGAAGATCCTTTTTTCTGGAAACTAACTTTGGAAAGATAGTCAACTTTCTCTGGTCTGCAAAGACACAATTCCATAAATCTAAATGTTTCATATGCAAATGAGTCTGAATTTTAAGCGCCATGATGACTTTACATTTTTCTCTTTTTCAAGTGACTCTTCCTTTGCTTGCAATACAGGGGAGAAAGAGGGTTCTTAGTCTCATTCATAAAAGACTTTAAGAATGAACTCAAACAGAAGCTTTGTACAATTTTATTAGAATTTTAAAGAAAATTCCTCAGGGCAAGCAAGCTTGTAATACCAGCAGCTGCCTTCTGGAGGAGAATTGAGGGAGAAAGAAAAATGCCATGAAGTCATGCAGGTTTAGAGCTTGCATGGAAGTCAGACACATGGCGGACTGGCAGCCACATGGTGGGGAGAAGAGAGCTTTAGAGAAAAAGTAAAGAAATACAGAGTGCTGGGGCAGCCCAAAGTAGCTCTCTAGTGTTGTACATTTGTACCACACCTTGACTTTTCCTTGACAGCATTTTTCCCACACTAAGAATTAGTAACTCAGCATTTTATCAATACCTTTAGTTGAAAATGTGTTTAACTCCAAACTTTCGAAGCATTACATTCTACACTACTGTTTTGTGAACCACGATTCTAAGAATATACCACAAAATTATTGCACAGGCATTCTTTAAGGGTTGTGTATCCTTAGTCTGAATTCTATTGCTATAAGAAAATATCTGATAATATAGTTTTTATATGCAGAAAATCCAAGATTCCCTGGTTCCTTCTGTTCAGTCTTGGGTGAAGGCCTGCTTGTCTCTGTCACAACATGGTAGATGGCATCATAGAAGGAATGAATATAAGAAAGAGGGAGGTGGGAAGACATTTAAATACTAAGAACCAGTCCTTTATAAGAACTTATTCTCAAGAGAACTAATTCTGAGACCAGCATTAGCCCTTATTTATGGTGGTGCCTGCATCTGACCACCATCTACTAGGCCTACCTCTTGAAAGTTCCAGTGGATGTTAATAATGCCTCTAGCTAGTCCATCAGCACCTCCTCTCTTTTCCTTCATATGTTCCCTTTGCTCTTCACCACAAATCCCCTCTCCATCATCTCCTTTCCTCAATCCCATGGGTCTTCAAGTGTGAGCTCAGATATTTTCATGACTTTCAACTACCACCATGGATGATCCCTCTGTCCGATCCCTCCTTATCTGTCTCTAAGTCTCTATGACCATTTACTTTACTATCCCTAGAAATCTCTACTTCGAAGTCTAATAAAACATACTAAAACTTCTAAAATATTTCCCAACTCTGTTCCTGTTCCATATCCTACTTCAAACTTCCTCTTTCTTCTCTTGTCTTTCAAATCTAAAACAGTTCAAAATATAATCTTCCAACCACTCTCCCAAGCAACAAACCCAAGCTTTATTTAGGCCTGTGCTTCTGACTTCTGTCTGGTCCTTAACCTTGGTTCACCCCAAAATCTATCTGAACTTGACCTGTGCATCTCTATTCAGTGCTGCTACTATAGTTTGAGTCCAGGGCCATGTCAATTCACCTTGTTTCATTTACTTGGTATTATTTTCCACTCTCCCTTGCTTAGATTTTTGCAGTGGACCCCTAATCAGTCCCCTCACTTCCAGGTTCACCTCCTTCTATGTCATCCTGAAAACTACCATTTTCTCTGCTGCAAAATCATCACTGATTTCTCAACTTCCACATGAAGGATGAATGGCAATCATTTCACCATAGCCAATTAAGGGGATCGTTGATCAAGTCCAAGTACGGGATTTCTAACCTACCAAAGGCATATCTGACCCCACCCCAAGACCTGGTATCTCACCAGGCCCCTCCATTCTTCTGTCTATAGAGCTGCCCATATTCTACTGTGTCTTTATTGAACTCTTATCTGCACATCATTGATTGACATGTAGTTCAAAAGCAACACTCAGGTCCTAAAAGCAAATTTAGACTGTCAAAGTTCCTCTACGAACCACGATGTTCCTACTGATACCTAAAGAATTCCCTGCTCATGAATTAGTCACTGTTCTCCTACAGAAAATAATTTCATGGTAGCAATAGTGACTGGTCTGCAGTGGCAAGCATTCTAGCAACTATTCTGAACAATAGGATCTGTGATTTCATGAATAACCTGCACTGTGTCAGGCAGCAGCATGAATCTGACTCCAGTATGAAAGCCAGAAAGGGTTTTGGGATGTGATCTGCACCATCTCATCCTAAGAAGCGTCCATCTCCTAGCACTTGCCTTTTGGTCACTGAGGTTATAAATCACAGGGTGTTCCCTCTAATTATCCTCCTCATGCACTGTTTTCCTTCCACTGCTCCTTGTTATTCATCTCATTACTCATCATCCCACCTACCATATATCCCCCGCCCCTAATGTGAGGCACTGAGGTGGATGGGAAAATAAATATCAGGCTCCTGATGGGCAAAAAAAAAAAACCCAGCACCAGTATTGCAGAGGATAAAAAAAAAAAAGCACTTTCTCCAGAATCCAGAATTTCAATAGTTATGCCACTGTAGGTTCCAGGTAGAAGAGTATTATAGTCTATTTGTTCTCTCTCAAAAATCCAATGTTATTACCCATGTGATGACATTAAAAGGTAGACTCTTCAAGTGGTAATTGGGATTCTGAAGTCATAAAAGGGAGGAACTCATGAAAAGTATTTGTGTCCTTATAAAAATCATAAGAGAGCCTATATCCATCCACTCTCTGATGTCTGCCATGTGATGATACAATAAGAAGCCAGTAGTCTACAACTTGAATAGGACCTTAGCTGGAATCCAACTGTCACCCCAAACCTGGACTTCTACCTTCCTTCTAAGACTGTGAAAAGATAATTCTGTAGTTTATAAGCCATCCTGCCTGTGATTTTTTTTCCAACATCTAAAATGGAGAATTTTATTCACACAAGAACTGGTATACAAATTATTATTGGCCTGGTGGCACCACCTCTAATCTCAGTCTGATCTCTGTGAGTGCCAGTGAGATCCTGTCTCAGCATAGTGAGACTCTGTCCCAACAAACAAATCAGCCGTATTCATAATCCCTAAAAATTGGAAACAACCTAAATGTCTTCAGCTAGGGAATGCATAAACAAATTAATTCACCTGTATAGTCAGTAGAAAAGGTAAGCTGCCTGGTGTCCACAGCAACACGGGTTAGGGTTCTCAAGTGCATTTCTATTTGCTTTGGTTTGGATTTCTTGAGACAGGGTCTCCCTGTAGCCCTAGCTGGCCTGGAACTCACTGTGTAGACCAGGTTGGCTTTGATCTAATCTGCCTGCCTCTGTCTCCCAAGGTATGTGGGCCACTATGCCCAGCTCAAGTGCATTTTGTTTTGTTTTGTTTTGTTTTGTTTTTATTTTTATTATTTATCTTTTTTTTATTTAAAAGAAGCACTTCATTACAACAGCATCAACCTATTCAATAACATTTTTCTGAGCTAGGGTACATCTCTTTCAAAATTAGCTGTACATTTCTAGGTTTACAGATGAATTATTACGCTTATATAATCTTTTACTCATTATAAACTCTATAAGACATAAAATTAAATGAGGTTCCAACGTTTAAAAAAGATCTCCACTTCGCTGTCAAAGCACACAGTTTCATACAGAAAAATTCATTCCAAGCCTATTCACATTGAGACGTTTTCACATGCATTTCTAATCTCTATATACATGACTATTACTGGTCACAGTCGCCCACCTTCTGAGCTCCTCGGCATCTGAGCATGAATACAAACTCGTCAGGTAGACAGCCTTCCTCTCCCACTAGAGCCTCCATACTCTGCTATCCCTGCCACTGCCCACTGTGCTGTCAGCACCCCCATCCATTCCCCCCTATCTGCCCTTCTGGTAAATCTAGTCAGCCAGAGGTCCCTGTTCCAGGAGGATCAGCTGTTCCTCATCTACAGCAATCCATTGTCAGTATTCTTTGGATAGAGTTGGGGTCTGCTGTTCATTGTTCCAGTAGTATGTTGGGTTACTGTCTGGAAGAGCCTTTATCTATCCTGGCCAGCATCTCGACTGAAGGTGTCGCCTGTCTGGCTTTGCTGTTTGTCAAGTAACTTTTTTTTTTTCATGCTCCAAGGACTGGATTTTATCCTGAAAGCAGAGAAAGCTGTCATAAGATGAGAGTGTGTCAGGGCTCTTCCAGTATCAGCATGGGGCAGGTGAAACACCCACAGGGCGAGGGTCCAGTAAGAAAACCAAGACTGTTGCCTGAGTCAGTGAGTTTGGTGACCAGAGGATGAAGAGTACTCAGGGTTCTGCCTGCCCTGGGATTCTGTGTTTTCCACCCCAAGGTGCTCAGTCACAACACAGCTCCTTAAGCCGCAGAAGGTTTGTGGTTTAAGATTGCCTCTTGGTAGTTGCTGAAACGGTCTCAGGATGATCCCAGATGCAGCTCAATTTTGTCTAAATTTGAACCTCACTGTGCATCTTAATGCCAAAGGTCAAGTAACTTTTATATATATGTATGCTCTTATGAAATTATATTGGCCCCTTTAATCTTTGGTTATACTTCCCTTTTGGGTGTTTAAGGACATCCCATTAGACCAGATAAACTGATTTGTTTTTACTCTTGAGGTCGTTTGAGGATCTGTTCCTCAGGGGTCCCATGGGC
>NW_008350357.1:243227-274330 GCF_000622305.1 Nannospalax galili
CTGGTTAGTTTCAGTTTAAAGTCTATTTTGTCAGATATTAGGATTGCTACGCCTGCTTTTTTCTTAGTGCCATTTGCCTGTGATATTTTGTTATAACAAAGATACAGAGCTTCTGAGAAAAGGTGAGCTGTCTGGCCTTCTTTTCTAGTTCTTTCAACCAACTGATAGTCCACTCACTTTGAAGCAGCCAGCAGGTACTGGTGATTCAGAGATACCACAAGTCTATTCAGGCAACTTCTTCTGGTCTCTTACTGCAAATCCTCCCTCTGCCTTGTTCCTTTTCTAACAGCTTATTGATGGCTACTTGATCGCTGATTTGATAGGATACTGGTGTTTCTTTCCAAATAGTGACATATGGATGCACTATCCAGAAATATTTGTTAACAAAGTAAAGACAAAATAATGCTAAGTTTTCAAGCAATTTCTTAAAATGTTTATCAATGGTAATATTTTAAATACATGAACATTACAGAAAAATTGAAAATGTACATTAGCAAATGAGTACATTAGAAACACAGGTTATGGGGGCTGGAGAGATGGCTCAGAGGTTAAGAGCATTGACTGCTCTTGCAGAAGACCTGGGTTCAATTCCCAGCACCCACATGGCGGCTATGAACCATCCTTAACTCCAGTTCCAGGGGAATCCGAAGCCCTCTTCTGACCTCCGCATCACTGCACAACATGGGTGCACCCACAAAAATGCAGGGAATACCCTCATACACATAAAATAAAAATAAAGTAAAATAGTTTTTAAAAATTACAGATTATGGATAATTTTTATATTTCCTTGGCTACTAGAGTAACATGTATAGATGGCATTTAAGTCCTAAAAATCTTAAAATATCAACAGGCTATTTTTTTTTGTTTTAGTTTACATCTAGCATCGCTCTGAGTCTTTGGCTTTCTTGTCTTTTACAAGCTAGTGTGGTGGTTTGAATGAAAAATATTCGTCACAGATTCAAGTATAGGATCACTTGGTCTCCAATTGGTGGCACTGTTTATGGAGGTGGTGCAGCCTTGCTGTGGGTAAGCTTTGAGGGTTTATAGCCTCATCCCACTTCCAGTTTGGACTCTGCTTATTTGTGGTTGAAGGTGTGATCTCTCAGTTTCCAATTGCCTGCTTCCATGCCTCTTCCACCATTATGGACTCTCTGGAAACCATAAACCAAAATAAACTCTTTTTTCCATAAGTGACTTTTGGTCATGGTGTTTTATCACAGCAACAAAAAGTAACTAATACAACTAGAATTCAAATTTTTTAAGGCATAGGGCCCATTGTTCCTGTAGTTAATATACTTTGTAGTTATAGAGGTTGTAGCATTTAGAGCTTGATAGGTCAGTTTATCAGGAAATAAAGATGGCTTATTTGGCGGGAGATGTGTGGTTTTGTCCAAATAGTTGACATTAACTAGAGTCAACTTTATCTAAAAAGTAGGTGTGACGGAAATTGTTTCTTGAATTTAAACTCCATTCCAGTACCCTGTGACACAGAGATAGGTTAGACAGGAGAAAAGGAGGCCACAAGTAAGCATTTCTGTGGGCCCCTAAAAGCTGCCTGAGGAACCCAGAACTCATTTAAAATTCTCTCATCTTTCCTGATAAGGTTGGACACCAAGCACTTCAGGGTAGTAGGGCTCTCTGAATCTCACCAGGGCCTCCCTCTCAAGGGATATCTCATCTACTCTCTGTGATTGACCTTTGAAGATCATAATTGCCTTGTTGGCAACCTGATTATGCACAAGAAAATGAAGTGAACCAGAGGCTTGAGATGGGGTAGGGAAGATGAATCAAATGTTTAACAGAGGACAAAAAATATCCCAAATAAGGGAATTGCAATAAAATGTTTTGTTACAGCTCAGATTTGGACCATCCTCTAAAGGTACCTGTGCTAAGGGCTTAGTCATCTGTATACGGTGTTGTTGGGAAGTTTAAGGAGGTAGGGCCTACTAGGAGAAGTTAGGCCACTGGAAGTGAACCATTGCAGGGTATTAGGAGACTCCTGCTTCTTTCTCTTTTCTTTGCTTCACGGCTGCAATAAGTGAACAGCTTTGTTCTGCTGTGTGCTCCCTGACCCAACATTCTACAGCCTCACAAACAATGAAGCCAAATGACCATGGACTAGAAACTCTCAAACCATAATCCAGAATAAATCTATTCTCCCTTTAAAAATTCTCTCTCAGGGTACCCCAATTGCCTCATCCTCCATCCTTGTTCAGCATTTAAGAACCCAGAGTGGTCTGCGTCCCAATTCCCTATTGACAATTTGGGTAACCTCTTCAGAGGATGGTGTGATAAAAATAGGAGGTAGGAATTGACTAGATAGGATAAATGACTCCGAAGAAAAGTAGCAGTTTCTTGGCTAAAAGTCAAAATGTCCTTGGGCCTCTTAGCAACATATTCTGTCCCAAAGGCCAAAAACATTAAAAGTATTTGGGAGCTCTTGTCTAAACCCTGAAAGATTTTAGGGTTACCTCTTCAGAGGGGGGGAACGTTAGAGTAGCAAAAAGCACCCCTCAAAAAGAGAGTACGCGAAGTTGTCAGAAAGAAGTGATGGGGAGATATGGGAGGAATTGGAGGGGAGGGGTGAGTGTGGATTTGATCAAAACACATTATATGCAGGTATAAAATTCTCAATAATTTTTTAAGTTAAAAACAATTTTCCCCTGCCTTTAATCCCAGCACTTGGGAGGCAAAGGCAGGTGGATCTCTGTGAGTTCAAAGCCAGCCTGGACTACATAGTGAGTTCCAGGACACCTGGGGCTACAGGGAGACCCTGTCTCAAAAAGACAAAAAAAAAAAAAAAAAAAAAAAAAAAAAAAAAAACAATTTTCCCCTCAGGTATTTTCTCGCAACAAAGGAAAGCTGACTCAACACAGTCATGAATCAAGGGCTTATGGACAGTGGAAATCTCTCTTGATGGAAGGAGACGGTGGAACAAGGGAGACTGAGAAACAAAGGATAAGGGGAGATTTGAACAGAATGATCCAAATGCTTTATTCTCACTCCTAGCATGCATTTGTGTGAGAGATTCAGGAACACAATCAAGAGTAGCAAGTAATGTGACATGAGAAGTTAGAATACACTTACAGTGCTCTTTGGGGAAACACTACACACAAAACCAGAAAAACAAAGCAGAAACACAGAATTTGTCTTGTTGGAGCTCAGTCTCATCAGACACACCCCAAAGCAATTCAGCTTAATGTGAAATTCATGCTATACCAGAGGGATGTACAGTGTTTCAAGACAGTCCAGGAGAAGGAAGAGCTGACTTCTGTTGGGTGACTACACTTCTTCGAGAGATGATATGGCTTGTGGAATGAAAGATTAGGTTAAAAAGGAAGGGAATTTATTGAGACAGGTTTGGGATATTCTAAGCCATAATTTTTAGATGTTTTCTCTATTTCAACAAAGAGCCAAGAGAAAAGAAAATTTTTCCTATGCTGGATATGTATATCTGTGGTACAGGACCTACTCTGGCTTTGAACTCTACTACTACCAAACAATAGGAAAGAACATGCTTTAAAATGCATCATCTCTTGAGTGTTCAATACTGTGTTCTGTTTGACAATTTCAGGAGCATGGCCACCAGGTGGAAGCACTGCCTTAGACATTTTATATCCTAGAGCTACTGCTTCCCTTTGCCCACAGCTTTCACAAATCTCTGTCACAGAGAGACCAGGTTCAGTATCTAGGATATTCACAAAGTCCTGTGAGCTAAGATTCTGTAGAATGTAGGTGCACTGATATAATGTCCAGAGGATTGTGTTAGAACTAAAAACATTTACATTTTCTCTGAAAGTCCTTAGGCCAGGAGGCTCCATACAACCCACATGGTTCAACTAGAAGCCCTAAGCAAGATAAGACATTAGTTATGCCTGTCAGTCAAAGTCTTCTGGGTATTTGAAGTAGTGAGTAGCCACGGAGGAACTGGTGTCCCAAGACCACACTGAACCACTGAACCAAGGATATTCACTATACTTAAGATATCTGGCTAGCAGAGCAGCAACGTTACAAGTACCCTCTAGGCATATGAGATCTGAAAAGATCCCATAAAACTGAGTCCAGTCTTTATGCAGTGCATGGTTCAAATCCCCCTTGAGAGATGAAGGATTGACTTCCCTAGCTGTAGAAGTGTTGTTGCCTAAAACCAGAACTTCTGAAACTTCTAGACACTGAAAAGAGCTGCCTTCCCACAGCTCCATGTATTCGATGACTGTTTTATTAGGGTGTGTGCCTGATTCCTGGCTGCAATTCAGGAGGGCCATCACAATTCCAAAGTTCTCAGTAGGGTCACCTGGAGCCTGTGTTGAGATTGTACTGCAGTTTGGCTTCTCCTACCAAGTCTGGCACCTTCTCTCACAAGTGTTGATTCTAGGAGTATCCATGATAGCCTTTCAATATAGTTAAGTTCTGGCTCAGAGTCAGCTTCCTCATCTTACTTTTGTTTTACTTGTGAATAAACCAAGATAAATTTGAGAATCGTATTTCAAGTAAGAGTATAATTCTGAAAATATTAGTACTAGAAGACATGTTGCATATTAAATTTACAGGTCCCTCATGAGTAGACACTGTCTTCTCCATTATATCCCTACTAGGGACTCTATATGGCAGGTCCTAAATAAACATATATCCAATATCAAATAAATTAATGCTCACCCTTAGATTGCAGATAAAGGCAGAAGTACCCTCAGCTATTTCCTGGGAAGTTGCTGAGACTAGGTTATGGTTCTTTTCAAAATCTTTTTTTTTATTATTTTTTTATTTTATGTGTATAAGTACTTTTTCTGAATGTAGGTAAATGTATCCATGTCATGCAATGCCTGCAGAGCCCAGAAGAGAGCACTGGATATGCTGGAACTAGAGTTACAAATGGTTGTGAGCTGCCATATGGATGCTGGGAACCAACCTGGATTTTCTTCAACAGCAGCCACCAATCAACACTGAAAATGGCAGGAAGCACTATAGCAGCATGACCAATTCTGTCAGACACTGGATACAAAGATTACATTGATTCCATAAGACAGTCAAACTGAGACTAGACTCCCAAACTATCTTTGTGAACACTGGCCACAAGAGTGCAAATATTAAGACACACCTTGGAACAGAACAATTACTTCTGATTATTATACTCCTGCCTCAAAATCCCTATTGAAGGTAACTTGAAAACACCTATTTCTGGACACCTATTTCCAAAGCTATCAAATTAAAATCTATGAGCATCTGGCTCAAAAATCTGCATTTATAACACATCTTCTAAACTTTAAGAATTACTGGTTTTTCATTTCTGTAGCCTAATATAGAGCTTTTCTAATAAAAATGTTGCTGAAGGCCTTCCTGCAAACCTTTAATTTCAGACAACTACCTAGGACCACTCTAATTAAGCCATCAATTTTTTTAACTATCAGTATATGTGAAAATCTTTAAAGAGACCTGACTTGGATTGATTTGGGGCTAATGGAGTTTTTCGAATGGGCAAGTAACTCTGACGGCTGACAGCTGGCAACACCAAAGATCCAGTAATGCTCTTTAAAGGCAGTCAAATAGGTCATAGGGATGATTACCATCTTTCTTTACCAGAAGTCAACAGTTACATAAGAGACCTCTCCCCCATGGAAAACCATCCATAATTTCATAGATGAAGTCAGTATAGGTCACGGAATTCTCCTTGAATACTCTTCAATTTTAGTCTTTCATGTGGGTTTTATGGGAATTAATCTGTCTGAGAGACCCACAAGTCTTTCCCTCCTACTTTATGAGGCTTCCTGTGCGTTTTGGTCTATTAAGGGTCTTAAGCAAACATGTTGCTGCATACATGTGATCACCAGAGTACAAATCACTGGAATCTGTTACCCACAGGCGCCTTTACCCATTGAACCATCCTGCTGCTCATTACAGGGGTCTTTTAAAAATATCATCCCACAACTAGTCCAGTGGAGTTCCCAGTGCCAAGAACAGAGGGTTTCCTGGCATCTCCTCTCATCTAGTGCCACTGCACACTCCTTGTTTGGATGCTTCTTCTTTTTCTGCTTTTTTAAAATGCCCATTACTGAAAGTTTGCTACAGATTTTCAAAGCCTCTCTGCTTTGAGTTGTGGCTCCTACTGCCTGAAGTTGGCACTTCCTCTCACTAGGAGCTGGGAGCACCCCAAACAGAGCCAGTTCCTTTAGGACAGACTCTGTACTTTCCCTCCTGCTTTGTGAAGTTCACTATTTTACTTTGCTATTAAACCCAAATAAATTTGGGCTTCACTCACTTCTAATAGCTATTCTCCAGCTTTCCCTCAGTTGTTCCTTGGACGTTCTAGCACACTCTTCCTAGGTGCCATCTACCATCTTCTTCAGTCCTTAGGCTTCCTGGTTCATTCAGACCTGAGGTGGAATCTGGCCTTCCTCACTTGGAAGTTTTGTGACGTGGGGATTCTTTTAGAACCATATTTAGTCTGTTGCCTATTCTGTACTGGTGTTGCATAAAAGCCACAGACAGTCTCATTCATTGATTCAAGAAGCATTTATTACACAACCTCTATGTGTTGAGCACTCTTATGGATCCTGGGAATACAAAGAAAAATAAATCACAATAAATCACTTTCAAGTCTCTGGAACTCACAGTTTGGTGTCGAGATATACAAATTGATACTATCTATAGCACAAAAAGATCAGAGAACCCAAGGTACCTTGTTATCTTTCCACAAAGAAAGCCACCTGTCTCTATAAGGCCTGTAGCCTGTCTCTTCAACTGACTGTATACAATTTGACATGAAAGGAAGAGTGGGAAATTATTCCTAGCACATGCAATCTCTCCATGTGCATCCCAAAACCTCAAGTAGAAATCCTTTTGGCAAAAGTCACAATAGAAAAAAAAACCTACCTTCTTCCAGGGAGTCCTCATCAATGCTGGCACAATGCAGTTTCTGTTTATCTCTATCTAGTATGTGCCGAAAGATCATTACTCCACTGCTTTGAAGCAGAAAAATCTGAGGACTGTTTAAGATGTACACAAGGAAAATATGCTAAGATATCTATCATAGGACATGGTTCTGGTAGCTTTCAGGGCACAGAGATGACTCAGGCAGAGCCCATGTCCATTAGAGTTCATTGTCAAATATGGAGGAAATAGAAACAGATAATCACAGAGTATGAGCACATATTCTTTTCCCAATCCACCCTAAGAGCTATATATTAAGACTACCCCTGCCCCCTGCTTTCTAAAGAGAAGGAATTTGGCTGAAAGGTGTTTGGTAGTTTGAGTATGAAATGATGAAATAGGCATTCACATCCATATCTATCCCTCTGTAAAGGCAGACCTTTATCCATGCACTAGGACATCATGCTTATCTTCTACTTGCTGAGTAAGATATGCCTTCCCTTCCAAATAAGACATACGATATGCTGCCAATAGAGTTCATATTGAAAAGCTCTCAGCATTCATCAAGGTAGTAACCTTACAAAGTGCTAGATCAGATCTGAATATTGCTGCTCTGATTCCACTAGGTATGGGTCATCTACTTTTTCCCCATTTCTAGTACCTATATTTATATCTCTGTCACAGGTTTTATGAAACAGTTGGTGTCTGCCCATGGACTAGAAGTACTTTGTAGCTTTGACTTGCTTCTTCTCCATGTCCAAGTAGCACAATTGTGTTCAGTAATGTTTATGTTATGTCTGATCCCTCAGTAAAAGACAAATGTTTATTCCACCATGGATTCAACTTTCCCCTCACTTAGAGGGTTATTTGAACCATTCATCCACACCCTAAGTTTAGAATGCTCCAGAACTTCTACTCTTGACTTAATTTACTTCTAAATGAAATGAAACTAGGTCAGTTTATTAATAGCCTACCCCCTGTCCTAACCTCAGAATAGTACCTGGTGTGTGATTTACTGTAATGTCCTTAAATTCAAACTGTGAGATGCATCACAACCCTTCAACAATACATACTTGTTAAATGAAGAAATTGAATAATCACAAGTCTGCCAATTGTCTTATATTACTTAGAGTTTAAATTCAAATATAACTTCTTGGTAGAATTACCCAGTAATTGAAGAAATGGTCAACATCAATGACCTTTTTCAAGTTTTCAAGGAAAAAGACCTTTTTGTAGTGCTGTCAGGGTCTTGTACATACTAGAGCAGCTCTCTGCCTCTAAGATATAACTCACAAGATGACTTTCATGGTTTTCCTCCTCCTCCTGCTACCCATGTACAATCTATCATTTAAATTGATTTTACTCTTCTTAGTAGTGATATTCCTGTTACAGCAATCAGAATTCTAATTCATTGCTTAAAGCCCCATGTTTATGTTTGCTTGTTGAAATAATTGGTATTTTACTTTGCCACTTAAAGCAAAAAGAATCTCTTTTCCAATGAGTTTAGTATAATAAATAAAATGTATATTATGTAATACCATGTATTACGTGCCAAGTTTTATTTTAATTGGACTACAATGTATTAAGAATTCTCTCATTTTGGGGGCTGGAGGGATGGCACAGCAGTTAAAAGCATTGACTACTCTTTCAGCAAACCCAGGTTCACATCCCAGCACCCACATGGAAGCTAACAACTGTCTGTAACTCTAGTTCCAGGGGATCTGACGTCCATTACTGACCTCCATTAGTATTGCACGATATGGGTACACTTACACACACGCAAGCAATACATTAATACACATAAAGTAAACATAATAAATATTTTTTTTAAATTTCTGTCATGTTTTAGTCCCATCTCTCACCTTAGGGAACACATTAAAAAGAAAATGACATATGGGTTAGTATTTCTCATAATTCAGTCATTGTTTTGCTCACATCTATAATCACAGGACATGGGAAGGCTGATGCTAGAGGATCTCTGCAATTTTGAGGGCCTCCTGGTCTACATAGTGAGATCCAAGCCAGGCTCAAAATAGTGTGAAACTCTGTCTCAAAACCCAACAACAAAAAATAAAGAATTTTTACAATTCTTGACATAACTATGATGTGTCTTTCCAAACTTTTCTATGAAACTAAATGATTTTAAATCTTGAAAATCATTTTAATCAACATTTTACAATGAAATGCAAATGAAGGCAACAGACATAACTGTAACATTAACTATGACATTAGAACATTTTTGCATTTTTTCTTTAAAATTTACTTAAACCAAATATAATCATTTAGTTCTATTGATTGGCGTGATTAAAATAGCAAAATAAATCTTTTAACACTACTAAATACTTCCATTCTCATAGTCACTGCTCAAAACTTTTTGTATTGAAGGATACAATTTCCATGCTTCAAGGTGAGAGAACTGAGATGCAAGTCATTGGGAAGCTACAAATAACAGCTGCTATACTACAAATTCAGAATTGAAAATATTAGGCATATGAGGGCAAAACCACTAAAGACGGTTTTAACTCAACTGAAAAGTAGGCAGTGCTTAACTAAATTACCCACCGAAATTCTCTGCAACAGCTTTATGGAATATCCCAATTTTCAATACTATCTGTTAATCAGTAATCCTCAGGGCCTTGTCCAGATCCCATGGCAAAACGATCAGGGAAACAAACAAGATTAAATATGAGTTCTTTCTGTCTAAAATATATAAGTTGTAACTTTTAAAGACAAGAAAATTTAGACCCTGTGCTAGCAATTTTTTGTCAAGTTGGCACAAACGAGAGTTACGTGGAAAGAAGGACGCTCAGTTGAAGAACTTTTGTCAGCTTAGCCTGTGGAACTAGCTGTGAGGCATCTTCTTTGTTGCTAACTGATCTGTAGGAGGGTCCAACCCACTATGGGCAGTATCATCCCTGGGCAGATGAACCTGGTTGTGGAAGAAAGGTAGCTGAGCAAGACAGTAAACTGCCATCTTCCATGGTCTGCTTCAGTTCCTGCCTTGAATTCCTGCCCTGGCTTCCCTCAATGGTGACTTGTAACCTGTAAGATGTAATAAGCCCTTTCCTCTCCAAGTTGGTTTCTGTCATGGTATTTATCACAGCAGTAGAAAGTTAAGTAGAACAAATCCGAATGATAGATTAAAGTTTGAAACTACTCTTTGTGATTCCCCTGATTTTCCTTCGGGGCACTATGATATATGCTAGGATAAAAGAGTTATCAAGAGCCAGGTGTGGTACTGCGCTCCTTTAATCCCAGAACTCAGAAGGCAGAGGCAGGCAGATCTCTGTGAAATCAAGTCCAGCTAGGTCTATGTAGAGAGTTTTAAGCCACTTGGGGCTACAAGGACACCCTGTCTCAAAGAAAGAAACAAAAAAAAATTATCAAAAGTTACATTGTCTGTTAATAGAGACAGAAATTAAGAAATAATCTACAACAAAATCTGTGTGATCGCTGAGACACAAGCAACTAAGATACTTTTGCTATTATGCAAGACAGGATTCCCTTCCTGTTTAGGATGGCTTCTTAGAAGACATTTATGATCTGAAACTTGGAGGGACAATAAATGACAGCCAGATGGAGAGGGGAAGGCAAGTTCTTCAGATGCAAGGAACAGGATACCTGAGGCCTTGAATATGCCAGAAGGAGTTTGGTTCACATCATTAACAGATTTCTATCCAAACTCTGATATTAGTACACTGTGCATGTTTGTTTCTACAGTTTCCCATCTTCATCATATTCAACAAATGAGAAACCTGTTTCACTTGTTGAATCTTCAGTGTTCTAATTCTTCCATGGAATGGGGGGGAGGGCTCTGGGGTCAGATGGGAGAGACTATTTTAATCTGTAATTTTTATTACTCACTGATTTTTAAAATTACACAAAAAGATTATATAATTAAAAATAAAACAATGAAAGATGTAATTAACTCACATGGCAGCAAATTCCAAGCATAACAAAATACGCATAAAACTGGGGAACCATATTATTTGTAATGTTGCTACTGAATTTAGCAAGTATCTCTTCAGAACATTTTCTTCCCTGCCAGGCAAGTCAAAATACAATACTCAGACATTTCCCCAGCCGCTCTATACAAGTTCATGAAAACACAGTCACATACACATTTCTCAGTTTCAAGAACTGCTATTTCCTTCATTTGGCCTTGGAAGATGATATGATTGTTATGGAAAATACATTACCCTCTCATTTCTAATGTATCTATGATATTCAACTTCATGATCACTGTACAAATTAAGCACTACCCATGTTGATATGTGCTTAGTGTTTATTCCAGTGGCCTATGGTCACCATGCTAACGTAGAAGTGCAAGGTATAGTGTGTATAGTATTTCACGGTACAGATAAACTGGATCGGGACTCTCTTGATGGGTATATTAATTCACTTACATTAGTAGACTTAGGATCACAGCCTGTGCCACTACAGAGACTAATTAATAATGAAAAAGAGAAAAGGAGATTATGACCACATTGAGAAGAGAGACAAAGAGATCTAGCAACCCCCAAGTCCATCTTCAGGGTCTTGACAGGAGGTCAATGTTTAAATAAAAGGCAAGAGATATAGTGTGAAGAGTGATTGGATGAATAAGAAATATATTTTCATTTTTATCAAAAGCAAGGCCTCCCCCATGCTAGAGTAGTACTTTACCTCTAAGCTACACGCTCTGACAAAGAAGTATTTAAAACACTGCACATTGGTGGTGTTTCCTAACCTAGTAAATAGATTTTAATAGCTCTATGTAGGTTTTTCTTCCTACAAGAGCAAGACAGTCTCCTTTACTATATCTTGGGGGGGGGTAGTTCTTTTTTTATTGAGCTTTAGCAACTTCACAAAACAGTTCTTAATCAAATTCAGACCCTCACCCCATTCATGCCTCGTCTATCCCCCCACTGAACCTCATGTATTCAGCCCTACACGATAAGTACTATTCATCCAGGAGTTTGTACCCAAGTATACTTCAGCACAAATGATCCACTGGAGTCCAGTCAGCCCATCTAGTGATTGTATGTAAGTCATACTCTCCCTCACCCAGCATCAATCAGTCATGAATAGTTCTCAATCTAGTACCAGCCCGCTGCCCATTTCTCTCCTCCCCTTCAGGCCCCCGTTCATCTGAGTTGACATGGGTCTTCATGCTCCATAACAACATTTCCACAAGTACACATGTGCAAGCTTCCAGTGGCCAGGAAGCCTCCACTTCCCTGTGTTCAAGCACCAGCCCTGACTCTTAGTTGAACCTGTACAACCACCCATGGAACATAGTGGAATAAGGTAGAGAGAAAACCAGTACATCCCCCAACTCTCACCAGTAAAGTTTCCTTATACAACAGAATGCGATACACAGAGAGGGCCACAGCTGACCAAATTTTAAAGAACAAGAGACTGTAGAGTATAAGATAGGACTCTTGATTTTTTTTTTAAATGTCATTGCTATAACCAGAACCTGGAGGTTTTAGTACTTATCTCTTCCATGGGAAAAAAATCAGAAGAAAGTATTGTAGGTCATAGGTTTATACAAGAGCAGCCTTGAGAAAAATGGGGCCACCTTCTGTTGCCAAACCAGTTTTTTAGGCAGATTAGTGTCTTGGTGCTCTTAATGGGACAATAGGTGGGAGATATCTAGTAATACCTGTGCTTGATGGGAGTTGTAGGCCTCTGACTTAATTTCTGGCTGTTTGTTTCTTTGACTGTTTCCAGGACAAGGGTCTTTATCTTTTTCTTTGAACCTCAAGTTCAAGCCAGTCCCACGTTGCCTGCTGAAAGACTAGTACACCTCTGCAACTCCATTGGTATTAGTTGAGGTGGTGGTTGGAGGCTGTTCTAGTTTGTTTTTTGTTGTTGTGATAAACCCCATGACCAAAGCAACTTGGGGAGTACATCTCATCTTAATTATCCAACAGTTCATCACTGAGAGAAGTAAGGGCAGGAACTCAACGCAGAGCAGGAACCTGGAAGCAGGAACTGATCCAGAGACCATGGAGGAAAGCTGCTTACTGGCTTGCTTCTTCTGGCCTGGCCTCAGCCTGCCTTTATATACAACCCAGGACCACTGCCCAGGGGTGGCACCACCTACAATGGGCTGGGCCTTCCACATCATCCAATAATCAAGAAAATGCTTCACAGATATTATAGTAAGCCAGACAGATATAGGAAATTTCCCAACCAATGATCCCCTTTCCCAGGTGTGTCAAGTTGACAACTGAAACTATCTTCCACAGGGGCACTATGTCACAGATACCTATCTTTAAAAGTTAGAAATCCATGTGAAAAGGAAGCATTGTTAAAGGCTTAAAGGAAAGAAATAAGTCTTTTAGTTTTCTTCACTCAGTTTACATTGCAGGAAAGGCAGCCAAGCCATTTTCTTCCCTTCTGGCAGGTATTGTTTAGATGACTTTCTTTTTTTCATACAGCCTCTAAGTATTAGGTAACATCCTAAGCTCACAGATTGTGCACTTTGGTATATACCCCACTGTCAAATGTTCATTCCATGCCCATTGAAATTGGCCAGCTGTTCTCTACTAGATGCTTCCTATAGAGTCCTGGGCAATGCAGTGTTGTTTGTTTGTTTTATTTGTTTGTAGAATAAAAAGTTGTGAGATGATGAGAAACGTAACTGCTTATCACCCCCCTTGTGATGTAGAGATACTTAAGAGAAACATACACCATTTCTAATTTCAAGGCCTGCATATATAATATCTATACATATAATATAACACCTTTAAATCCTGGGTAGGTTCTTATTTTCCTCATTGGGGTCAAATCTAAAACCAGATGATATTTGAGGGAAGGCAGAGAGGTGGGGCTCAGGTCGGCGATTGGAGTACAATACTCAGTCTTCAGATTCTTTTCATAATTCTGCTTCCAACAGCCTAAGCATGAGGGGGGATCAAATATGGGGCACATATGCACTGGTATCAGAGCCTTTATGTCACTAGACTTAGGATAACAGCCCGTGCCCCAACAATCCAGGTTTGGCCACCAATGTTGGCTTATAAGCCTATTTTAAAAATCCAAATTAATAGTGAAAAGCAGACAAAGAAGGTTTATTCAAGGTGGTATCATTTGAAAGAGGCTCAAAGAAATCCAGTGCCCCTCGAGTTCCATCTTTGGGACTGTGACATGAGGGGAAGGTTTAAGTAGAGAACAGAGTTACACATGGCTAAGCAGTCAAGGTGTGGTCCTGCCCATCAATGACCCCTCACTGTATAGTCTCCACTCTCCTGCAAGATAGTTTGACAAGTTTGCAAATCTTTTTCGAGGAGAAAATTTTCCTCCTGGCTGGCTCGGGCTTTTTCTTTTCCAAGACTGAGATTTGTGGGGGGAATTCCAATTTCCTGGGGTATATTGTTTCAGTAGTCTGATAGCCAAAGTGAGGGACATAAGTGCTTCTTTAGAGCATATTTGTCGCAGTTAAATCAGTTACAATGCACTGACGGATGCATGAGATAGTAAATCTCAGTTAAAGAGATGACCTATTTTAGTTAGTGCAATAAACAGGTGTTAATGCAAAAACGCAGCTCTCACCTCAAGAGGAATGAGAGAATTTTTCTGGAGCCAAATGTAAGTGACCAATGGCCCAGGAACACAGATTCAGGTTACCCCAAATAAAATATTCCAACATGGCAACAGTTTCATGATATTTTCATGGTTACAGAGCAAAAGAAAGTAATAAATCAAGGTGCTTTTCAAAGTCATTGATAGAAACATCATGTAGGTGGGTTGCAGCAATGTGATAAATCGCTGCTACAAGTTATAGTTACAGATGCTATCTGCCAACATTCTTAGTTTTCATGTTAGTGGAAGCCTCTTAATACAGTCCAAGCGTTTGGCATGATAGTCAGAAGGATCTTAAGTCAGGGAAAGGTGGGCAATGAATGGCTATTAAGAAAGTTAAAGATTGCCCAAGATAATTTGCCTCTGGAACTGCAACATTCAAACTCTCCACAATCACAAAGAGCAGTCAATCACTCTTGGAGACTTTTTAACATATGTATAGCTTTTTTTCTGGGAATTTCAGTTCATGCCTCCATATATGCATGCATCACTGAGGAAAGTACGAGTACCATACGAGCCGCCTAAATAAAAGCAAAGGCACAGGAACAAGAGTTTATGACTGTACACATTTATTTATCTTTGCTACCCTTTTTCTCTATAGATACTTAAGACCATGCATGTACAAGTCCAGGCTACATATGCAAAGAGAACAGCAGCGACTTCCTGTGGTGCAGTGCAATTTTGTAACTGGTCTGCCTGGCAGGAATGAGTATATTCTAAAGGGAACTGGGAAAGTAAAAGTGTGATCCTGGCCTACCCACTTAAGGTTTTTTGCAGGCACCCATATGGGGTTTGAATCTCCTGTACGGTAGACACACCCAAAGCCTCAACCCATGGTTAGAAATGGATCTGATCCTTTCCATTGCCCGGTGATGGGATCTTTCCAACTTACCCATACCTCAGGTCTCTGCTCCTGTCGTCCCCAATGCTTCTGAAACCGGGATTCCAACTGATTTTTTTGAAAATTAAGAACATTAATAGTGAATAAGGCCATACCAACTGTTGGTGGGGGTTTATTCCCCCTTTTTGTTTTTGTAATTGAATTTTTAGGTTTTGATGTTTACTTTCTATAATGGCTTGACCTTGGGGATTGTAGGGAATTCCTGTATTGTGTTGAATTCCCCAAAGTGAGAAGAAATCTTGTAAATTTTTACTCACACAACATTGGCCCATTATCAGTTTTAATTCTTTGGGGCAATCCCAACTTAGCATCCGTTTGCCATAAGGAATTGGGCTTGAGTCCCCTGGGGTTTACCCCTGGTGCAAAACATGGTCCATTATAAGTTTTAATTCTTTGGGGCAATCCCAATGTAGCAAAGCACTAGAGAAAATGAAACTGAGTGTGTTTAGACTTCTCTCCTGCATGAGCAGTAGCCCAACAGGCATGTGAGAATGTGTAAATGGATACAAAGGGTTGACAAGACTTATAGGTATGTACAATTTTCTTTAGGTCCTTCCCCACCAATTTACATGAGTGAGGTTATGTAACCCCTGGGCTTCATTCAGGCACTTAAGCTTTCCAAAAGGAGCATAGTGTGTGACATCCGTTTGTCCTATGGAATCTGGCTTGATTCCCCTGGGGCTAACCCCTGGCTATTGCAGAGGTGGGACCTGTACACAATAAGCCATCTTGTCTTCCTCTGCATTGCCTTGGGATAAAAGCCCAGGTAATCCTTGGTGCCCCCTAATATGCTGTAAGAAGATAGGGGCTTCTCCCTCTCTAAGGAGCATATGAGTCTGAATCATCAAGGGAGTAATGGGGTTCCCATCCAACCAGATATGAGAACCTAATAGCACTGGAAGAAGATTGACTACATACAGACTGTCAGAAAACAAATTCATGGGCTCATTTATCTTTGTTAATGCTAAACAATGGTCATGAGTTCCTTGAATTGAGTTGAGCCATCACAAGTGTGGACATATCTTTTTGGTTTTTCATAGGCCCCAGGGTATACTACCACTGCAGCTCCAAATCTGCCTCCGTGAGTGAAAATATTGTAGTCTTTTACTAAGGGCTCCCTGACAAAGACCCGGGGAGCATCCCAAGAGAGGGCATGAAAGGCAGTCACCCATTTATGAGAGCCATAATGACAGTCCAAATTTCCCAGGAACCCTTTGGGCATACTACCACTGCAGCTCCAAATCTGCCCCTGTCAGTGAAAACATTATAGGCTTTTACTAACGGCTCCTTGACAAAGAGATGGGGGGCATCCCAACAGAGGGCATGAAAGGAGGTCACCCATTTATTAGGGCCAATTGACAAAGAGCCAGGGAGCGTCCCAACAGAGGACATGAAAGGGGGTCACCCATTTATGAGGGCCATAATGACAGTCCAAATTTCCTAGGAAACCTTCCAAGGCTATGGGCCACTCAATTATTATTTCTGCAGAGCCATTCAAAATCCCTAAGCCGATAAGGGATAACAGTTTTAAAAGGGTCCCAGCCATAATGTCTCAGAGCTACATCACACCCTTTCTCAATCAGGTCAGCCAACTGATCAATGAGTGTATAAACCCGTGGTATGCCTCCCAGAGAGGCATGCACCCATTGAAGGGGCTTCCCACCCTGTGTAAGGACGGATGTCATCAGGGTCTCACCAGGGAGTACCCATAACTCAAGATCTTCATGTACCAGGCAAGTTGGGCTTGGTCCAGGGCATTCTGGACCTCGTGTAAGATGTCCAGGTGTTGAGGAGCCAGGTGAACTAGTTCTGAAGGCTGTTTCCCTACTAGCAATTGAAACAGTGGTCTTAAAGTCTCAGTGGGAATAGGCATCCAGGCTTGTAGCCAATTAATTTCTCCTAATAAGTTTTGTAGCTCTGTCAGGGTTACAGTGGGCTTGACAGCCAGTTGTGGTTTTAAAGTACTTACTCCTTCCAAAGAGAGTATGGTTCCCAGAATTTTAAAGGGAGTAATAGTCTGTATTTTATCAGCGGATACACAGAGTCTGCCTGTCTGTAGACATTTCTGAGTAAACTTATATAACTCTTCTAATTGTTGGGGGCTTGGAGCTCCCAAGATTATATTATCCATATAAATGTACACAGTGGCATGTGGCAGCAAGTGAGCAGGCCCCAAAAGGGTCTTCACATAGCTTTGGCAGAATGCTGGGCTATTGGCCATACCTTGGGGTAAAACAGTCCATTCATACTTCTCATCAGGCATTTTAAAGTTGGTGGAAGGTACAGAGAAAGCAAATTTTTCACAATCCTGCGGTTGTAGAGGGATAGAAAAAAAAATCTTTAATGTCTATAACTAAAAGAAATAAATCTGAGGGAATAGCAGGAATCCAAGGCAGCCCCCTTAAGGGTGTACTCACTAGGGTCATTCTAGCATTGACTTTATGCAAGTCTTGCAACATTCTCCATTTGCCAGAGGCTTTCTTAATAACAAAGACAGGTGTGTTCCATGGACTTACAGAAGGCCGGATGTGGCCCAACCATAATTGTTCCTGCACAATTTCCTTTAAAGCCTGTAGCTTTGTCTCAGGTAATGGCCACTGCTCCACCCATACCAGTGCCCCAGGGGGCCACCAGATAGCCAGAACCTGAGGGGCAGTGGCCCTTAGAATTGGAGGTGAACCAGATGCTCTTTCTTTGGGTCCCCCCTGTAATTGTTACGGCGAGACAACCCTTGAGTTGCTGACTCAGGAAGCCTATCAGACTCTTCAAGATCCAAAAGGTCATCGTAAAAGGCCTTGCTATCAGTGGTTATGTGGGCCTGTGCATCCCCCAAAATATCCTGTCCTATAAGGTTGGCGGGTAACCCTGCCGCCACCAGGGGTCTCACCTCCCTTTTAGCTCTGATGGGGTGTATCCTCCCACACCTAGGATTCAGGGCCCAGAAACTAGGTGCCATTGTGATGGGACCTCCTCTTTTCTAAGAATGGTCATATCAGCCACCATGTCCACTAGGCAGCGAAACCTCCTGCCACCTATTTCAAGATCCATCTTGGGTAATAAGGGCTCCCTTGGCCCGGGTTTTGGTGAGTGTTGCTGCCTACAGGGCTGTAGCACTCGAGGGCGGTGTGGTTCCCTGGCCACCCACAGAACTGAAGGGGAGGGGCCCCTCCCCAAGCCACCTTCCCCAAACTGGGCCTTTTCAGCTCCAGGAGGAGCTGGTTGTGGTGCACAGCCAAAGGTCTTTGTTTTTTTTTGTTGTTGTTTTTTTTTTTAATGTCCCTGGCGGCTGCTGCCACCGGTCCCACCCCGCTTTCAGGGGGCAGCCCGCACGCACTTGTTAGTTCAAGGTGGGTGGGGTGGGTGGCTTTTGCCACTGACCCCATGTGCTCTGCTCTGCCCCACCCTTCTGCCCAGGAGGCTCTGAAGCTGGCCAGGGCACCCCCGAGGTGCTGCTTATTACTTTGGCTGCTTTTGGATTCACTTCTGTTGCATTTCTGCATTTTTCCTCAAACCCTTCCCATGATTCCCATGTATCCCCAGTAAAAATATTAGCCCCAAGTAGCCAGGGAGCCAAATGAATCATCTCTGCCCAAACCTTTTGAGCTACAGGATCTGACAAATCCAATCCCCTGCTTTTAAGCATATCTCTCAGCGCTTTAAGCGCTGGGTCTTCAAACTTAAAAATTGCATTACCCATTTTTTAGGGTATCGCTTACCCCGAACATCTTGATTGGCCCCAATCCATTTCCCTTCTTTCTTTCTTCTTTCTTTTCTTCTTTTCACCTTCCTTTGAGCACCACGTTGAGTGCCAGATGCCAGGGGTTCGAACCGCAACCCCCGGCGAGGTGAGGATTGGACATGAATAAGCACACGATTTGCCAGCTCATGCCGCTTCCATTACCCGGGGACACTCAGACGCAATGGGGAGTCTTAGTCAGGCAGAGACTCATTTATTGCAAGTGTTCCAAAGCTTATAAAGGCACCTGGAACTCCCCCCCTCCCCGAGGGTATATCTTAAGGATGGTCACGCGCTGATCATGCACTCCTCAGCAGTGCGGAAGTATTCTTCAGACTTTCAAAGCAAGCCAGGCCACACCCCCAGTAACTTCCTTATGGACCTATACAAGGTGGGGCCTTTATGTCCCCCACACAGTCATGCTTATCCTCTTCCAATTTGCCTGGTAAAGGGAGTAAGGTATCAGGATTAAGAGAGTTGCAATGCATCAGGGAAACATTTGGAGATGAAAGCAGAAGTATCTCATAAGAAGTAGTTGACTCACAGAATAATGCTGGGTGTGATGGGAATTTGGCAAGAGTTCTACAGAATTAGGCACATATATGGTAAGAGGAGAGCCTAAAGTGAATTTTTCAGCTGATTTTAGTAGATCTGCAGTAGCCGAGATGGCTCTCATCCCAGGAGGATGCCCTCTAGCTACTGGGTCTAACTGCTGACTGAAGTACCCCAGAGGCCTATGCCTTTCCCCATATTTCTGATTCAGCATGCCTAGAGCATTCTCTTCTTTTTCATGAATGAAAAGGAAGAAGAGAAGTTTGGGAAGGGAAGAAGGGAAGGAAAGTTTGTAGATAGTTTTTATCTATCTACCCTAGGGAAGGGGCTTGGTTTAAAGCTGTCTTTAGGGTCTTAATTGCTGTTTCTTCCTCCAGGCGTAGTTGTACATTATCTGATTGGTCCTGTTTAAGTTTTTTATATAGTGCTTGGGCAATTAATGAATAGTTTGGAATCCAATTTTGACAATAACCAGTCAGTACTAAGAATCCTCTCAATTGCTTTTTGTTTGTTTGTTTGTTTGTTTGTTATCTTGGGAGTAGGAAAATTCCTAATAGCAGAAGTATAGTCAGGATTTATGAGCAATCCTGAGGGAGTCACTATATGACCCAGATATTTAACTTCCTGATGGCAAAGTTGCATTTTGTCTTTTGATACTTTATGACCCTTCTTTGATAGTTGCTGTGATAGGAAGATGCTGTCTTTAAGACAGGCATCATATGAGGGAGAGAACAAGAGCAGGTCATCCACATATTGTATTATAGTAGATTCTTACAAGAATTGTATGTCTTATAAATCAGATTTAAGAATTTGAGAAAAATATGTGGAACTTTCAGTGTATCTGAGGCATCATAGTCCATGTATACTGTCTTTCCTCCCATGTAAAAGCAAACAAAAATTGGCTATCTGCTGCAACAAGGATGCTGAAAAAGGCACTACAAGATCTATTACTGAAAAAAAGGCTGTATTTAGAGGAATGTAAGATAACAAGGTATGAGGATTAGGCACTACTGCATATCGAGGGATGACTATCTTATTTGTAGCCCAGGGATCTTGCACAAATTTCCATTTTTTTTAATAGGCAATATTGGAGTATTACAAGGGCTGGTGCAAGGGATTATGAGCCTTTTTCTCGATAGTCTTCTGTGATGGGCTTGATTCCCATTAGGGCTTCCTGTATCAAAGGGTATTGCTTTATATTTGGCAAGGGTTTGTTTTATCTATTGTTATTTCAATTGGGGCAGCAGATTTTATTCATCCTATGTCTGTTGGGGATTTTGCCCACAATTCCTCTGGTACTTGACAAAGGAAGTTATCATTTAACTCCTGTGGGGTCTTTTCTGATTCCTTCATAAGTGTCATGGAGAAAAGAGGGGACTGGAAATTTTCATTGTCCCCTAAGTTTAGGATTATTTCTCCCTTTTGGGAGAAGGAGATATGAGCATTTTGTGTCTCTAAAAAGTCATGTCCTAACAAATGGATAGGGGTGCAATTTACCAGTAGAAAAATGTGATACCCCACAGTTTCTCCTAATTGAAATTTTATAGGATTTGTCTTAAAGGCAGTTATGGGTAGGTTAGAAACTCCCACCATTTGAATTCGTACTTTACTCTGAGGGAGAGGACTTTTAAATGTGGTGGGATTTAAAACAGATAAAATGGCCATAGTATCTACCAGGGCCTTTGTTTCTTCTCCATTAATAATTATCTCTAGTTCTCCTAAGGCATTATTAGTAAGGAGTAAAGGAAAAGCTCTCTGTATTCCCTCAGAGCAGCCCTATTCTTGTTTAGTTTTTCTATCAAGGTCTCTCTTAGAGGCCTGTTGCTCTTTCTGGGAGAGCACCCATTTCAGTTTCTTACAATCTCTTTTAAAATGGCCAGGCCTTTTGCAATAGTTACAAATTACCTTTTCCTTTACAAGACGGAAGGAATTTGTAGGTCTCTCTGCCTGGGAGCTTAACTGTTTTAATTGTAAGCTCAGAACTTTGGTAGTGATGTCCTTTTCCTTTTTAATAATAGTTCTGGAAAGTTGGTCTGCTAAGGTAACAAGGGCATCTGTGGGGAGCAAGGCCCAGGTTGTATTATTTCGTTTGACTAAAGTGGCCAGCTCTTCTAGCACTTCCATGAGTGCAGAATTCAGAAAGGCATCACTCATGATGCTCAAAGTTCTCAGAAGGAATTCCTGAGTGCTGTTTAAAAGTTTTTGCAAATCTGACGTAAAAGTCAGACACAGTTTCTTCGGGCCTTATCTTACATTGCTGTATTTTGGCCCAGTCAATAATCTGTGAGAATAATTTTGGTAGCACAGCACAGAGGCGGTTACCTAACTCATGGCATGCATTTTAGCATCAGCATCTGTTTTGTTAAATTCCTCAAGGGAGTTCCTCCATTCTGCCAAGTGAAACCATTCTTCCGCTTTCCCTCCTGAAGCCAATAATTGAATTAATTTGTATAAATCAGAGAACCCAGGTTCATATGTTAATAGAGTGATCTGAAATTCTTTAGCAAATCCTAGAGGATCCTGATATGGGTCAGAAAGCCCCATAATCAAAGATTTTAACTCACTTTTTGTCCAGGGAGTATAACTAATATCTGGGTCCCCTCATCCTCTGAATTTTATCTTAAAAGGGACCATAATAAGTCTTTCTTTTGGTATAGAATTGTGTTCTTCTAGAGAGTTGCTAAATTCCCTTAGGGAATTGTTACTACTGTCCCCTTGAGAAATGCTAGGTAATATCTTTCCATCACTAGGAAGAAGAGTAGGAGGGGAGGGTGATATGTGAGGAGGAGGTTGAAGATCTTCTGACAGAGGAGGCAAAGGAAGAGAAGGATAGGTAGGAGCAGAGGGTTGAGAAGAGTTAAGTTCTTCAGAATTTATCTTAATTTTGACACAATCTCTAAGATTTTCTAATTAATTTCCTGTCCTTCAATACCTTTCTTTAGGTCTGATACTGTCTCTAAAAGTCTCTTATTCATTTCTTGTAAGTTAGCAATTTTATCATTTCTTCTCTTAGATGCTTCTAAATTCCAATTAAAGTAGGCTGCCCATTCATTGTCTTTTGTTCTATTGCCTAGGATTTCTAGTTTTGCATGCAAAAATACCAATTTTGGATCATCAAATGTTCCCCAGTGAGGGAACCTTAAAGCTAAATTATCTTTGGTTAGATCTCCCCATTTTTCCAAATACATGTAAGTCAAAAGTCCATAGTTATCATACATAAAGCAAGATGGAGTGGCAGATGGCAGTTTATCTTCAAACACTTTCTCCTTTTTGGAAAACTTGTTTCCCATTTTATTTACTAATTTATTTATTTTCTCCTGAAAAAATGCAAGCCTTTCTATGCTAGCTGGGGAGTATGTGCTTTGGATCTGGTGTATGTGCTGCTTCCGGGATGGACTTTCTCAGCTTTCACATTGAGACTGTCTTCTCCGTCTGGGTCTCAGGCTTATCCTGCACACTGTCAGGAATGTGAGGTTGCTCACGACACTGGGTGATCAACCCTTATGTGTGTCTTCCTGGGCAATCTAATAAAGTTCCTTCTGACCCAGGAACGGGGTATGTTTATGGGTTCCCTATGAGGCTGTTACTTGTCCTGGGGAGAACCCCATGACACTTGCATTCTGTGAGAGTGGAGGGAATAGTGCCTCTTGTCTTTGGGGCCATTATGACCAGGCACTCATTAATATTCTTAAGCTAAAGGAAGCAAGATTGCAAAAAGTCAGGAGAAATCACGGGGAAAAAAATGCAATTTTAGGTACTGGACAAGTGTCTGGAGACATGATATTCTGATCTGCTCTGAAGATTAGTACATTACATACTATTGTTTCCTGTCTTAAGAGTTAATCCAGCTGAAACTGTGAATTTCCTAGCCAGTAGTCCATCCCCAGTAAAGCCAATTCACCTAAAGATATGCTGAGGAAAGGGGAGGAATAATTATCCCCTAAGGAGATAATGTCTTAATCCTTCCTAGAAACAACTCTTTCATGCAGCTATTTACAGAGCCTCTGAGTTAATCATAAAGGCATAACCTTTTCTTTTAATCTTAAAGGCATAACCTTTTCTTTTAATCTTTTATGTCTCTTTTTCTTTAATATGCTGTCAAAAGTTTGTACATACTTTTCCTGCGGCTCTAGGATTTCTAACCTTCTGGGATGCAGCTCCTCCACTTTGTGCCATGCTACTGCTTGACTGCCATGCTTGTGCTGGCTTCCACTGCTGAACTTGCCTGCTTTTATGAACCCTAACTCAGAAGGCATGGCTTTCTATCTTCCTCTTCTCTATCTTCCTCTTTGTAAGAGCTGAGAAGACTACACCTTGCCCATGATTTTTCCCATAAAACTCCAGTAAAATTGATCTTGAGTCTTCTGAGTCTTTTTCTAAATTCTTCTACTAATGCAACTAGGAATCCAAAAGAAGAAATCCCAGTTTTCCTTGAAGTAAAATAAAAATTTTAGGATGAGCCACTATGAAGCAGAATTAGAGGCTATTAAAATTGAAAGAACAATGAGAAAAGGCACTCAGAGAAAGAATAAGATACCACCAAGAGCCTAGATGTGGCCTGTTCAAAGAAGAATGGAAGTAAAGTGTCAGCATTAGATACATATACCATTTGGTGGCTCTCAGGTTATATCTCAAAGGGTCGCCAAGAAATTTTCTCTTTTTTTTCTTCCTTTTCAATTAATGATATTATAGTGTTATAGGGACTAACAGCCTTGTTAGATATTGAAGATGAACACCCCCACCATTGTCAAATTTGGACCCAATTTCCCACTTCCCTGGTAGCTTTAGAAAGGTAAACTAATCAGCTATGCCTCTCCTTAGGATTTAAATTACTATATGAAAAGGTTTAGGTATCCAGGCTTTGTTGAGGCCCTTGAAGAGAAAGCTCCTTCCTCTTCACCAAAAGAATAGAATCTAAATTCTACCTCTGTCTCTAGGTGGAGGCCTGACATAGTAAGCTACCAAAAACATTGTATCCTTTTAAGTGGTCATTTAGCTGGATTTGTCAATGACCATGCCAGGAGGACACCACCTAGGAAATCTGATTCACCTCACCTCAAAGACATGCAAAATAAGTAGAGGACTAATTATCCTCTTAATGAAATAATGTACTTATCCTTCACAGAAGCCCTTTCCTTAGGGCAGACACGTGCAGAGCTTCCAACAAATAGCACTGCAGTACCTGTTTACTATTCTGACTTAGAGAAAAACAGAAGTGTCCGCCTTTATCTTTTACTTTTGGAGATTGGCCAGTGCCTAAGCATGATTTCCCTGGCACTCTAGCTATTTTTAATTTTTGCTCTTTCTTTGAAACCCCCATCACATTCTGCCATGTGGCTGCTTTCTCTGTTGCAAAAGGTACAGCTTTCTGTCTTCTCTATCTCCTCCTCTGGGGCAGCTGCCAAGATTTATAGATTACCTGCAGCATTGTTTTGGTTTTCCTTTTCTCTCAAACTAATGAAACTGTGCTTGCTCTCTCTTCCATTTTAAAATTAAATTATTGAACAGACTGTTACAGAAAAATCAGAGACCAACAGTCAAAGTCAGGTGAGGAGAGAAGTTTAATTTGACATTAGTGGTACTGACTCACAAATCAAAAGAGTCAGACCCTTGTTCAAGTTTTGGAGGGCTTTTATACTCATGTGAGGAATGCAAGCAAAAGGTACATAGCAAACACATGGTAATTAAGTAAGATAACATAGGGCTACAAAGATAATAGAAATGCAAAGGTAACAGAAATGTGAAAGCCTTGGGCAACAAAGATTACTATACTGGGTAAAGGTTACAGGAATGTGATAGCTTTGGAAAACAAAGACTTATATCTTTGATAACCACAGTGGATAGGGGAAGATTCCTA
The DNA here is from genome assembly GCF_000622305.1 of Nannospalax galili. Classification (NCBI taxonomy): domain Eukaryota; kingdom Metazoa; phylum Chordata; class Mammalia; order Rodentia; family Spalacidae; genus Nannospalax; species Nannospalax galili. Next base: position 268,710 of record NW_008350357.1, read on the forward strand.
TTCTCTTCCCCATTCAGAGTTCTTAATTACCATCACATTGTGAAAGCTTTTAGCAATCTGATAGTCACTTTTATTTCTATAAGACAAAGAACCTCAAAGAAAATCTTGGTGTTCCCCTTAACAAAATCACTAACACATTGTTTCTGCCTAGAAGCATGTATAGAGTATCTGTTGGTGCTTTGATTTTCTTTCAGTGCTCTGAGCAGTGTGTAATAGGCACTGTATAGGTAGGCAACACCTGAAAATAGGGTCAGTATTTTCATTGGATGATTGATGTCACTAATGTTAAAGGTCAGTAATGTTAAAAAATGAAGTAAGTTAGAAGTGATTTATTCCATCACATAAAGAAAATGGCAATCCTTCAATCTTAGGAAACTCAAAGGTGAAATAGCCAATTAGTTTGGTTTCCAGAAGATTGAGTCAGGTGGGCAGGCAGTCAGGCGCACAATGTAGTGGCATTGGATGAAGTGTTTCAAGGATACAAGGAGAGAAAACCCGAGATACCTATGGTACCTCACAGTCCCAGTGCTGTCGCAGCTTTGAGAAGAAATTAAGGCTTCCAAAGTTCATCTACTTCTGCAGTCTTAAATCACAATTAGGGCTGGCAATGTAGCTCAGTAGCAGAGTGCTTGTTTGCTTAGCATGCAGCATCCCATTTTGATACTGTTAGGGTCCTTGACTCGGTGGGTCTCTTCTGGAGAACAAATGCACGAGTATGGAGATGCAAAAATCAAGCAGAGTTTTATTAAACCAGCTAGCTGGGGCCGACCATCCTTCCAAGACACGCAGGTCTGGTTAGAGCGATCGACCCTGAGGCAATTTTAGGTAAAGATTATATAGGCTCCCACAACCGTTACACAAAAGCCCGCGTTCATACAGCCAATAGTTTCAAAGCAAGCATTTCACAAACCAATAACAAAAAAAAATGTTACAACTCCCTTCAGTTGTCTCAGTTGGGGAGGGACGGGTGGTATTGTGCCTGGCACGACTCTTTACTGTTATCTTATGTAAGCAGACCTGTCTACGTGACATGACACAGATCATGTCAGGCTCCATGGGGTGGGGGCTGTAGCGATTGCCCCTATCTCCGGATGCCTGTGTCTCCAGTTGAGTTAATTGGTTACAAGCAGTAAATTTAAACAAGTAAATTCAGGCAGTAAATTCAGACAAGCAGTATATTCAAACAAGCAGTAAATTCCTCTTTCCCTAACAATACTTGTATATTGTTGTACATGCTCATAGTTGCTCCTCTGTTATATGTCCTGCTTCTGGTCCCCCTCCCAGCTAGGATGTCTTCTGCTTGAATTCTACATGAGAAAAAATGTATTCCTCCTTCTCCATTACCCTCTTTTGCCAACCCCCAATCCTTCCCCTAATTTAAATCCTTCTTTCTCCGTTATAATCCCCCTTCACTGATGTTACTGAAAGAAAAGAAATATTAAGAATTGCTTAAGGTGTTGTATTATGACATGTTAGAACCACCAGCCTATGGGAATTTGGGAAGAAAAGGGTTTCATACTGCTGTCAAGTTTTTACTGTACTCAAGGGTGTGGAACTTAAGTCTATTTTGATTAGAAACTTACAGAGAATCTTGAGTTAAAATTGTCTATAGAGAGAAGGATTTATTCCACTCGTTTTTTCCATTTTCTTCATACATCTTAAAAGCTTTTCTTCCCTTTGAAGAAATGGGAGGAAACTGTAAAAGAGTTGTTGAAAAGGACCTTGTTTTATCGTGTTTTATATACTAAGAAAAATTTTAAGCTTCACTGTAACATGGTTATATCTGAGGAAAGTTTTCATTCTAAAAAAATAATTGTTGGAGGAGACAGGCGCATTCAGTTCTGGATTGAAGAGAATGGAATAGACATTATTAAAAACATCATTTTCCAGGGGGGCTAGATTCTCAGGACTCCTTGAGAATGCATGGGAAATTCCTGTTCATTCCTGTGCTGAGTATAGTTCTTGTGGTCAGGCCCAATATATGGCCTAGTGTTTGAAAGTTTGCAGGGCTGAAACCTGTCATTTTCCATGAAGGTCACGTTCAATCCAGGCCTCCTGTATTACCTCTTAAAACACAGCATTTTTGCAAATCAATTGTTGGTTAAAGATTATGGGGGAGTTTCATAGATGCCTCTGCTTAGAATTAGGAATACCATGTAAACTGAAAGGGTTGTTAGAATGTGGGAAGTATAAATGAAATGCACTGTCTTTTCCTTCAAAGGGAGTTTTACTGTTACAATGTAAAATAGAGGCCTCAAGAGTCAGACACAATTTGCATTTTCTGTATCTCTGGTTTGCTCTTCCCAGCAGGGCCTGTCATCTGTCAGGGACTGTGAGTCCTGAAAGGACTCATAGGCTAACATTTGTTTAAGATCAAAGTATGTGCTCAAGGTTGCATCCAGCTCTCAATACCTGCCTTTTGCTATGTTTTTTGCCCAACAGTATAAAAATAGAAACATAGGAAATGAAATCTTTTCTGTCATAAACATTTTAAAACTATAACCTTGTGTTTCTCTTCAGAACCCTTGTTATAGAATTAATATTTACCATGATATTTGTTCCTTAATAAGTCAATTATAAATTGTGGCATTATAGTTTGTTTTCTCACCCACAATCCCTTCTTCCTATTTATTGTTTGATTCTCTACACACCAGAGCCCTATTCTACTAAATTTTTACGATTCTTAAAGTGCCCCTTTCCCCCTTTAAATTAGCCAATGGTGTTAGATTGTGAGGTTGAATGTTGACTAATGAGGGACAGAAAGATTTATTTCATGTTAAGTATAAAAGAGAAAGGTCATCTTAACAAAGCATTTTTGCTCCTTTGTTCATGCACCTTACAATCATAAATAAAGTTTGTGTTACTGAGAAATTTTCTTTTTTTTAACTTTTATAAAAACTTTATTGAGAATTTCATACATGCATATAAGGTATTTGATCAAATCCACGCCCACTCCCTCTCTTCCAACACCTCCCATATCGCCCCATCACTTTTTTCTTTTTCTTTTCTTTTTTTTTTTCTTTCATTTATTTATTTTTATGGGGCTTTTGGTTACTTTAACATCCCCCCTCTGAAGAGGTAACGCTAAAATCTCATTTTCCAATTGGAGTGGTGACCTCATTCTATAATTCCAGATTTATCTATTTTTAAATTTTTTATTGAGCTTTTGTACATTTCATACAACATTTCTTAATCAAATTTAGACCGCCCTCCCCCATCCATGCCCCCACCTCCCCACTGGACCTCATGTGTTCGGCCATACATGGTATGTTCTATCCAGTCAGGCATTTGTATCCAGATGTCTTTCAGTGCAAATTCATCCACTGGAGTCTAGTCAGCCTATCTAGAGATCATAAGTAAGGCCTAAACTCCCTCATTGTTGCTAAAATTCCTTCCGGGAGGCACTAATGCTGTTCAGTCACCTCCCACCATTATGAAAAACTAAGGTCTAATTTCTCCAAACTACACTTTGGGAATCTGAAGAGTTTATTGGGCTTCCATACAGAGTAATGGGTGAGTAGTTACTTACAGGAGTATGGGTGGTCCCCCATCCCAGTATGAATTAACTTTCCAGCAACCATCCAAAATGGTGACAGCCCCTCCCTCCAGGCTTCTCCAGTTTAGATACTCTTAGTTCCTCCCTCTCATGCAGCTTGGGCCTACTGGTTGGTTGAAAGATGTGGCTGACACTGCCAGCCCCTTCTTTCTTGCAAAGCATCAACAAGTTTGTTTCTGATGATCCTAAGCAAGCAGGTGCAACCAAGCTTGGGAAGCTTGATATTCGGAGGACAGTGCTATGCTGCACTCAACCAGTAGTAATCAGTCTCTAACAGTCCCAAACTAGGGCCGGCCCTCTGCCCATTTCCCTCAGTTCAGTCTGGGCCCTTGTCTGAGTGAGCATGGACCCTGTGCTCATTGCCACCATTGCCGTAAGTTCACATGTATAAGTTTCCAGTGGCCCAAAAGCTTCTGCTTCCCTATGTTCATGAACCAACCCTGGCTCTTAAAATATTTCTACCCCCTCTTTCACAATGGTTCCTGATCCATGGATAGCAGAGTTTTAATATAGGAGTCCTATCCAGGGACACACACTCTGCAGTCTCTTATTCTTTAAAACCTAGCCAGTTGTGGCCTTCTGTGTGCATCACATTCTATTGCATAAGGAAGCTTTGCTGGTGAAAGTTGAGTGATACACTAGTTTTCTCATGTTCCATGAGCCTTAGGTGAAGAGGTTTAGCTATAGATATGTCCCCTAGGACTGGTCATCTCTCAGATGTGTATTCTCTGTGTGTGACCAGTTGTGGGATTCTGCAGTAGCCTCCATCTGTTGCAAAAAGAAGCTTCTTTGATGATTAGTGTACAGTATACTTACCAAAGTCCTAGGTGGGCAGGTCTGTTAGGCAGATCAAGATCCAGGGGGCAGGGGGTGGGGGGCACCTGAGGAAAGATTTAGCAATCTATGCTAGGGGGTTTAGCTGGTTTGGGTTAGGAAGCCAGTCCAGAAAGCTGAGGCAGAGGAATTATAGCAGGCCTGGGTCCCAGGCAGGCAGAGGACAGGGTGGGGGTGAGGTAGATTGGACCCAAGTTTATTTTTAACAAGATTAGAGGAAGTACAGGAAGGGGGAGACAGCAGGTCTTTTTTAAAGCATCAGTTTACATTGATTGCATTTGAGAGATGATCACAAAGGATGGTATGCTACTTTTCCCTCCAGTAAAGCATATTTAGATGGCTTTCATAGTCTTCATATAACTCTAATGATTATGTAAATATCAAAATCTTGCATTTTGTTTGTTCCATTATAATGCTTGGGCTGGATCCCAAGGCCATGAACATGCTAGGTAAGCACTCCACAGTTGAGTTACATCCATAGTCCATCAATATCTCTGTGTAAATACATTCAAAGCCAGTCTAAAACTAGTGTCAGAGATTATTGTGAACTGCAGGCACTTCACAGGATATAGGCTCATAAAAGTCTACACTTCATCAAAGCTAAGGATCTCTCTAGAATAAAAAAGGTGAGGATCTATCTTTCCACATGCCCACTAAGGAGAGTGAACCATAGAACCCAAACAACAGTAGAAAAGATACTGAAGCAGAAGGGTAGAGCAGAGGGTTTTGTTTCACAGGCTGAAACAAAATTAGCCTACGAAAAAAAATGGATTGGCAGAATGAGAAACTAGGACCCCTCATCCCCCCTCCCACCACTAACCTAACAAGTGCATATTGGAGAAAGGCCATACTATGCAAATGAGCCAAAAAGCCTACATTATGTGACATACAAATGATAACTCTTGTAGAGCAGGGGCCATTTGAGCTGCTAAGCTGTTTCCTTCTTCTGATCTGTTTCCTGCTTTGGAAGTATATCTTTTTATAATGAACTGTTTCTCTTTCTGCGGCTCTTCATGTGTCTGTCCAATTTCTCATTATAAAACACAAGAACACAGAACTCCTCTAGAGGTGCTCAGTGAACTCCAGCATCCACTAATATCAGCAGTGTAAGAGAAGATGGCAACTTTACAACAAAGAACCAGTCGAGTTGTTCTTTTTGTCTTGCTCACCCATCAACAATGAGGTGCTTTTGAAGAGGAGAGAAGGGAGGGGGGAGGGGGAAGGGGAGGGG
>NW_008350357.1:274452-293578 GCF_000622305.1 Nannospalax galili
TGCTTTGATGTCATGAATTGGATAATGTATCAAACCGTTATTGTAACTGATTTTATGCTTGGAGCATCTGATGGCACTTTATGAGCTGCACACTGAGTTCTTTGCTGATGGGGCCCACATAATAACAATTATTTCATTCTTTGTATGTGCCCAGAAGATCTTGGAATAGAAAATCAATGATGTTCAGCATGATAGTGCACATGTGTAATGCCAACTCTCAGGAGACCGAGGCAGGGAGTTGTTGTGAATTTGAGGGTAGATTGGGCTACATAATGAGTTTTAGTCCAGCTTTGGGTAGAGCAAGACCCTGTCTCAGAAACAGAAAGAAGGAGAGGAGGGGGGAAGGGGAGGGGAGGGGAGAGGAGAGGAGAGGAGAGGGAAAATGAGAATGAATCAGCTTTCCAGAAGCTGTTGTTCCATGAGAAAGAAGGTAAAGTCTTCCCTGAAAGCCCCGTTCCACACAGCTAGAGAAATGTCATCGACAGACTTCTGTGCTAGCATGAGTAATTCAATAAATAGGAACCCAGTCCTTCTAAGTAGAAGATTGGTGGAAGGGGAAGCTAGAAAAAGATGAAGAAGAAGAATTTGGAAAGAGCTTGAGAGCTGAATCTTCTGGAGTTTTCTGTCTATGAATCTGTATTAATTTTAGGCTTAATGTTATAGCATGATACAGGAATACTGTGGTGTTTTTGAGAGTGATAGAGCTTATCTTAGATCTTTGGTGGCTTAGCTCAGGAATATAGAGTCCTCTTGAACTCTCTACAGCCACCAAAACTACCCCCCCCCGCCACCAGCCTCTGGTTCTTTTTTAAAAATAAGATTTACTTATTTTTACATTATGCGTATGAGTTGTACATATGTATACCATGTGAGTGCCTGGTGCCCAAGGAGACCAGAAAACGGTGTGTAATCCCCTGGAACTGGAGTTGCATATGGTTGTAAGCTGCCATATAGGTGCTGAGAACCAAACCTTGGTCCTCTACAAGAGCAGAAATTAGCTGCCCAAAACCTCAATAATAGCTCTCAAAATTTTTACAGATTTAGATAACTTCCTACTGAACAATGGCAAGCGGTCAGAGATTTCCTTTATCAGAGCATTTCTCTCTGCTAATTATGTGCTGCTTTCTAAATCCTGTTACTAAAAATTACTCCTCCAAGACATCTTTTCTCTGGTTGACCAGAGAGCAACTGCATCTTTTCTCCAGAGGGCTTGTCCATAAAAGCCCTTCTTCAGCCTGCACTAATATGTAGCCATTCTCTTTCATGGTGGTGCTCCACCTGATCTGCCTTCAGACCCTCATGCAGTAACCAGCCACTGCTTGTCCCAGCAAAAGAACACCATACTGTTGTTCATCTGCTTTCTGTGCTCTCAAGGATGAGCCTGTCCTATGTATAACATTCCTTTAGGTCTTTTCTGCAGGGCCGGCTTGGTTTTCGTCAATTACCTTAGTGCTTGTCTTACAATGTTATTTTGTAAATCAATTTTAACAGGTAATTTTGCTGGGTATAACAATTTCAGTTGGCAGCTAATTATTTTTTGGAGTTTAAAGCATGTAATTCCATGCTTTCCTGAACTGTGGGATTGCTCATGAGAGATGTAATATTATTTTGGTGCGTCAACCTTGGTATGTGAAGCAGTCATTTTACCTTATACCTTTTTACCATGGCTTTGTATTTTTGACACTTTGACTATTGTGTTTTTGTGGACAGTTTTCTTCTCTTGCCATGTCTATCAGGAGTTCCAAATACCTCTTATGTTTGGATATCTTTTATTGTCTAGGTTTGGGAATTTTCTTGTTATAAGTCCATTTAATAAATTCTCTATGCCTTTGAAGTTTTTCTCTCCACCACAGAAACTTTGAGGTTTGGTCTTTCAAATGTATCCAACAGTTCTTAAAGTTTTTGTCATGTTTGTTAATTTTTATCTCTCTGTGTTTCTAACTTTATTATTATCTCAGTCTTGTCCTCCGTTCTTCAAATCTGTTTTGTTTGATCTTGTCTATTGATGATGTTTTCTATTGCATTTTTTATTTGATTCATTCTCATTTCCAGCATTTCTGTTTGGTTCTTTTTCAGTTTCAATTTATTTGATGAATTTTTCATCCATGCTTTTTAATTTATCCTTCAAATTGCTACTTCATCCACTTTCTTGACTTTCTCATCTGGGAATCAATGGATTAAAAAAAATGGGACTCTGATATTTTTTTGGAACATTTCATCTCTTTCATTATCATTGGTTACTGGTATTGTGGAGTTGTAAGCATGTGGTATTGTTGTAGTGGACTTGTTTCTTATATTTTTGGCATATCTTCATGGTGTTAGGCATATCCAGTTGGGTTCATGTACCCTGCATGTTTTCACTAAAGATTCATTTTATTTTTACTTTACTTTTTGTTTTTTGAGTACAGGTCTCATTATGTAGCCCTAACTTACATGGACTTTGTTATGTAGTCCTAAATTACATGGACTTTGTTATGTAGACAAGGATGGATAGAGTCCTGCCTGCCTCTGTCTCCTGAGTTCTTGAATTAAAGGTATGCGCCACTGAATCTGGACCATTTTTTAAGATTCATTTTATTTTTAATTATGTTTCTATGTGTTTGTGTTTGTGTGGGTAAATGCAGTGCCATTGGAGGTAAGTAAAAGGCATCGTAGTCCCTGGAGGAGGAGTTACAGGCTGTTGTGAACTGTCTGACATGGGTGTTTGAAACTGAACAAGGGTTCTCTAAAAGAGCAGTATGACCTCTTCACTACTGAGCTATATCTCCAGCCCCTACTCCACAGTTTTTATTTTTCTTTTTGTTCCTGTTTTTGCTTGTTTTATTTTCTGTGACTTATCCTGGTGAGTTATCTTCACTCAAATTCATGTTTTTGATTGATATTTAGTGAGAAACTCAATACCAGTAAGTGCTATAATGAATTAATGGCAGTCAGTCTTGATGTTAACCTGAAGTAAAAGACACTTGTGTACTTTACGTATGCCCACAGAAAACTTCAGAGAAGGTGGTACTAGAGTTCTGATTGGGAAAAACACACTTTAGAGTTTTTAAAACTAATATGTAAATAGTAAACTGTGGAAGACATAAGAAAACAGGCAAAAGAGGGAGGAGTAAGAATATAGAAGAAAAGAATATAGGTTAAAGGTGTGGGAGGCAGTAGAGAAAGTACTGTAGAGCAGGTTTTGAGAAATAAAGGAGAGCCACAAAAGCCTATTGAGTGAAAGCACAAACTAAAATATGACGACTAAACAAGAAACGTACAAAAGTATAATAAGAACACATTTTAAAAAATGAACACAAAAATGAAATACAAGTGACCTCAGAATTTTTTCCTAGTTGAGACAAAGTTGTCTCTTCTTTCTCTGTCTGTATCAGCATCTAGAGGTTGGAAGGGAGTTAACAATCTCAGTAATTAAAACCAGTTAAGGTAGTATGTCCTCCTGGATATGAGACTTCTGTGCACTTTCTGTTGGGATTTCCCAGTCTGAAGCTGACCATCTGACAATTAGATATTTGTCTCTGTTTGCCAAACCATTCCTTCCCTATGTGGTGCTTTCTGTGACTGAGGTTCTGAGGGGTGCTAGAGTTTCCATCTGCCCATGTTATCTTTGTTTCTGGGAGGTCCTGTTGTGGCTGTCTCAAAACAAAACAAATAAAAAATAAATCAACTAAATAAAAAAACAAAACAAAACAAAAGAATATGGTCTATTGATTTTAATCCCAAATCCTGTCATTTACACAGAGGCAGCTTCTAATCCTCCATCTTACCCAGAAGCCAAATCTGAGTTATATATTTGAGGTAAATTTTTTGTTACATGTATTCCTTCACAAGAAAAAAATCCTCAGTCCATTGAGTCCACAATATCAACAGATGTAAATAAAAGAAATAACATGATTATATCAATTGACACCAAAAATACTGCATTTGAGAATATGCTGTACCTATTCAAATTAAAACCTTTCCAAGAAAAGCACAAATCCAAGTCAACTGAATGATGACTCTATCAAATATTTAAAGAAATAATAAGAATTTTTCAGTTCATTTTCAGACAATAGATGAGGAAACAGATCTCCATTTCTCCTGTAAAGTCAAATTTTCTTAGAAATTCAAAACCAGAGAAATTCATCTCAAGAAAACAGCATATAGACAACTCTTTGGAATGTTCAAAATTCAATCAATAAAATAATAAAAAATGAAATCCAACAATATTTAAAAAAGAATTATATACCCATGAACAAGTTAGATATTTATTTATGTTTTGAGATGGGGTAGGCCAAGCTGTACTTCAATTCCTGATTCTCCTGCCTCCACCTCCTAAGTGCTGAGATTAATGGTGTCTTCCACCAAACTCAGCTAACAAATGAGATTCAGACCAAGGATGTAAGATTGGAGGATTTGGACTATAATCCAAGTCTCAAAAAGGAATTATAAATATGCAATCACCGAAATATGGTATTACTGGCTTAAATACACATATATTTGAATGGAATAGGTTTAAAAATTAAACACTAGTCACATTAATGAAAAATGGCCTGTCTTAAATAAGAATAACTGAAGAGTTCACTGGGAAAGGTCTTGCTCAAAAAGCAGGTCTGAAGAAATTTGAAATCCATATGGAAAAAGTCCCGAGATCCTAACCTGACACTGTGGAAAAATTAATCTGATGAGATTATAACTTGAAATGTAATTATTGAAATTGAAATGTAAAATTGTACTATATAAATTAAACTATAAGTAGACATAGAATCAAATTTTCGTGACCTAAAGTTAGAAAATAACTTTCATATGACACTAAAAACATAATTTTTAAAACTATTTTATTATTTTTTAATTTTATGTGTATGAGTGTATTGCCTGCATGTAGGTAACTGCATCCGTGTTGTGCAATGCCTGCAGAGGACAGAAGAGGCCGTCAGAACCCCTGGAGCTGTAGTTACAGACAGTTGTTAGCTGCCATGTGGGTGCTGGGGTTCAAACCTGGGTCTTCTGCAAGAACAACCACTGTTCTTAACCACTGAGCCATCTCTACAGCCCCCATAAAAAAGTGTAATTTATAAAACAGAAAAATGGTAAATTGGGTTAATCAACTTCATTACTTCTATACTTTGAAAGCTAGCACAAGGAAGAAAAGACAAGCCATACATTAGCAAAAACATTTTTCAAATTGTATATATAATAAAGTTTTGTTTCCTAAATGTTTAAAAATTCTTATAATAAATGTCAACAGGAAACAAACTGATTTTAAAACAACTTTTAAGTTTTGGAGACAGAGTCTATCAATGGAAGAAACAGCTCTCAACTTAAAGGAATAATGGAGATTGTTTATTGTTGAGTGAGATATGTGACTAAGGTTTGGGAACATTGATTTCAACTTCCCCAAATACCATGTTCCAATGGCATAGCAATTTCATAAACTTTAAACGGTAACAGAACCAAGAAATTAATAAAAAGACAAACTTTTCAAACACATTGGTGTAAATATTAGGTAGGTAGGTGGCATCAAAGCAGAGAAAACTGTGCTATAGGACTCAGATGCTGTATGACGGCACTGGTAGGACTTTGATTGGCTGGAAACCAGTGAGCCTGTTTGTTCATGCCAAATGATTTGCTTAATGTTCACAAAGATTAAGGGGGATAAAGATACCACAAGATAATTTGGCTGTGGACTTCTTAACCTTCCAATCTCTGCACATCATCAGACACAGCTTTTTGCAGTCAAACCTTCTTTCCAGTAATTCTCATTTATAAATCTCACTATTTAATCTAGGCTATCCTTAAAATTCCTCAGTCTCTTCTGTTAGCTTCTTAAGTTGAGTATCAGGATTACAGACAATGGCCATGATGCCTAGCAAAATTGAATAGATATTTAAACAATGATGTTATATGAATATCCAACAAGAATATAAGAGACTTATTTTCATTCATTAGAGAAATACACATCTAAGCTACTTCACATCCTAGAATGACCGCTTTCAAAATGACAACTATGAAGTGTTCTTGAGGACATGGAAATGTTAGAATCTTTATGCATGGTTGGCAGGGATATCAAACAGTGGAGGCAACTTAGAAAAACAGTTTAGCAGTTTTTCAAAAAATTAAATATAAATTTAATTGTGGTTATTATTCAGTAAAAGTAAAAACTGATGTCTCTATAAATGCATGTTGAATATAAGCATTGCATTGTTTTTATAACTGATTTTATTACTTTTATTCTGAAATCAGTTACAAGTATCCAATAAATGTATATGAATATGTTGCATTTACATGAATCACACGTGTAACCATGAGCACATATGTTTCTACTTGATATTTGTCTTTATCATTTTAAAGTGTACATCTCAATAACATTAAATACTTTCATATTATTATACAAGTACCATCACCATCAATCCCAGGCTTTACAAATTTAAAATGCTTATGTTTTTAAATTTATAATATTTATTTTTCAGAGTTTCATACATGAGTATTATCTTTATATTATTTCCATCCCTCCCAGTTACCCTTCAACTCCTCCCATGTCCCCACACCCACTCTCTCTCAATTTCTTTTGTCTTCTTTATTATTTTTGCATATACATGCACACTGATTTCACTTAGTGGTGATCATGTCTACCTGTGTTTAGGTTGCCCACTTGGGATTACATAACCTCTCAGAGAGATAGTCGTTGTAGATATCTGATTCTCCCTCCCTCAGAATCCATTGATAGCCTGTAGATCTTCATCTTGAGGAGGAACTCTGTAATATGTCCTCCATCATCTGGTTTTATCATTATGCAGATCTCATTAGATTACTGTTAGTGTTCAGATCTGTAGCAGCCCCCTCCACAACAGGCCCTCAGATCAAAATTTGAGCCCCTTTGCCTGAGAAAAAGTCCAGGAGGGAAAAAATGGCTTTTAAAATCTTTTTCCATTTGTTCATGGGGCAAGGTGCCTTTAATTCTTTAAATGCTCCACTGAAGCCACCCAGCCAGTTCAGCCTAAGAGTCTCATTCATAAAAGAATTTAAGAATGGGCCCAACTGAAAGCTTTTAACATTTTATTAGACTCTTAAAAAAGTCCCCAGGGCAGGTGAGGTGGCAATCTTGGCAGCTGCCTTGAGGGGGTGAATAGAAGGAAGGGAAGAAAGCCATGGAGCCAGACAGGTTTAGGAGCCTGCAGGGAGGTCAGACACATGGTGGGTTGGCAGCCACATGGAGTAAAAAGCTCTAGAGAAAATGAAAGTAGAAGATACTGGGAAACCTAAAATGTTAGTGAAAACATGTTTAAAAAGGGATATAAAGAAGAAATTTTTCTCTGAAAATTTTAGAGAAGCAGGTAGACTTACAGAGACCTAAATGTTTGTAGCTAGGTTTAGAAACAGAACAAGAGTTACCTGAGGGGGAGAGAGGAGAGAGAGGAGAAGGATCCAGGGCATTTTCATGTGTAGGGAATCCATAACTAGTTAGAGGGAGGAGAAAAGATAGCCTAGAGTAAAGGATGGAAGCAAAGGAGACCTAAAATTGGATTGAACAGTATCAGAAGTCATCCTGAGCAAAGTGAGGAAGAAAGGCACTGTAAGAGGACAAAGACAGGGAAAAATGATGGAAGATGGAGAACCTTCCAAGCCCCTGGCAAAAGGGGGGGAGGGAGAGAGAGAGAGCGAGAGAGAGAGAGAGAGAGAAGTGTGTCAGGTGACATGACCACTCCTCTTTCTTCTCCAGGAGCAGAAGAGGAGATAGACAAGAAACTGAGCAGGCAGGTAGGAGAAGACAAAGAGAATAAAGAGAATCCTCTCTCCACAGGGAACAGAGGCAGGATCATAAGTCCAGGCAGGAAAGTGCAGGATACAAGGAAGAGAGAGATGAGGAGGGAGTAGAAGGAGAAGGATTTGGCATAGGTGGCACAAAACAAGAACAAGCCTAACCAGTCACCAAGGAAAGTGTCCTCTCCTGGCACAGTTCTGAGCATACGTTCGAGTTATTATTTCCAGGTCCCTGAAGGCGGCATCCCACAATCAGATCATCAGGGAGGGGAAAGACGAGGTCCTGTCCTGGACAGGAAGGAGTGCATGTTTCTATCTCTGGGGAAAGTGTCCCATACCCAGAGAGAGGAAAATGTTTTCCAATACACCAGTGTGATTTTCGAAGCAAGCAAGATGAGCGGAAAACTGTGCAATGAGAGCGTGGCATGACCAGCCCGTAGATGGAGGCAAAGTAGAAGGAATGGGATGGGAGAAAAGAAAGAAAAATAGAGAGCCAGAAGGGAGGGAAGCTTGTGGAGAAACAGAGAGAGATAGTGAGTGAGCAGGAGAAAGGGAGAGAGAGATCCCGAGGTTTAGTAGAAGCTGAGGGAAGATGAGCCCCAGAAGGGTGGGAGGGAGAGAGAGAGAGAGAGAGAGAGAGAGAGAGAGAGAGAGAGACGAAAATGAAGGCAAGATGCCACGAGCAAGAAAAGGAAGAGAAGGGAGGGGAGGGAGCCAAGGAGACGAAAAGGAGAATGGAGATAGAACAGTGAAACTCTGGTCTGTAGAGACAAAGCCCAACACAAAATAAGACAACCCTTGTGGAGGAAATAAGCTGCTTAGGTCACTAAGACCCCCAATTGCAACAGGCAGCTGGAAACCCTTTATAGCAGGCTGAAAGAGGCTTGTGTTCCTTTGGGAGAGCTAGCTCATGGACCAAGAGACTCCAAGATAATGGATTTGAGTGCATCAGAGGGGCAGGTCTGCCCCCCAGGTGGGCTTAGGCTGACACAGTAACCTTGCTGCACATTCAGTGGTCACGGAGACCAGTGCTGCCCAGTGGCCTTAAGTCGGGTCCAGGAGTGACTGAATTCAATCAGAAAGGAGATCAAAAGAAGATGTAGGAGAACCAGAAAGAAGTAAAAGCAAGACAGAGTACACTCCCCAGTGAAAGGCAGTTTAGAGAGAGAAGTCAGAGAGAGGGAGAGAGAAAGGAAGGGTTGGAGTGTACCTTAAAGCCAAATCAGTGGTGTTTTCAGAGGCCAGTAACATCAACCAGGTTCAGTTGGAGGTTTTTACATGTAATTTCCAAAAGGTTGGCAGTCCCTTGAGGTCAGGACCAAGCTTTGGCACCATATGATAGATGAATTGGGTTAATCAAGAGAAAGCACCAGGACACAGATAAAACTCCAGTGAGATAGAGTTTATTAGCAGAGGAAATTTGCATGGGACCATTCCCCTTTGGGGTAGGGAAATTGTCAGCCCACAAATTGTGGGCTGGGGTTTTTATGGGGGGGGGGCTTCAGGGGATGCAGAAGGCAGGAAGATATTTTTAAAAATTAGGTCTGGGAGTGGAAGCCCAGGGTTTATCAGAATAGCTTCTGTTAAAACACCCCTTCCATCTGTCAGCCAGGATCTGGGTCAAAAGGTGTCTGTTTATCCTTTAAGATCATCAAAGAGGAAGCACACTGTGCTGAAGCATGCAACTCCTTGGGTCTCTAGTCAAAAGGTGGAGTCTGTTTATCTTATCTTCAAAGACCAGGGTGCTCATTTACTCAGTCCCTGAATTCTCAGGGGCTTGCAAAACCATGAGGCCCTGTTGGGGAGGGGACTACTCCAGATCCGAACCCTAACAACTACCACACTTTAGAGATTTCATTTGTACAGCTTCCCTATCTTGTTTTGAATCCATTAACTAAGAGCAGGTGTCTTGTACCTCTGGCTCTTAAATTCTTCCCTCCACACCCTCTTTTCCAAGATGTTCCCTGAACCTTACAGGTAAAGGTTGCATTGTAGATGTGTTACTTATCACATTTCACAGACACTTACTCTTTGTGTTTGATCAGTTATAGAACTTTGTAATAGTCTCTATCTGTTGAAGAAAGAACCTACTTCAATGAGTGGTGAAAGGTACATTTTTTCTGTAACTATAAGGATAAGTATTTAGAATGTAGTAAGAAATTACTTTGTTCCAGGGAAATAACAGAAGTAGGTTATTCTCTATCTAGAGTCTATGACTTCTCCAGCCATGTGTACTTGGGTATGTTTACAGTACCACACATGAATTTGGTCCCATTGAACACTCCTTAATTCCAATGAGATAGCTTTTGATTATCCCTAAGATAAAAGTGCCACTACAGCACCAATAGAGATAATTTTCTGGGCTGGTTATTGTTATGGTTTGTCAGCTTTACAGCTAGGCAGGATCATTGATTGTTTTTCTCCCTTGGCAGCTTGCATCATATCTTCTGATAATGTGAATGCTTCAGTCTTAAGGGAGGAGGTTTTCAGATCAGTACCAGCTCAATTGCTCCAAGTCTTATTTCCAAAGTATGTTGAGTCTTCAGCAGTAGAGTCGTACCTTCAAGTTCTGAGAGGCAGTCAATGGCTATGAAAATAACCTGTTATCTTGGAAGTCTCTTGGGTTACCTGGACCAACAACTGAGAGAAGGTTGTCCTTGCCTGGCACTGTGATTTTTGTTGTACAGGTTTCAACTATACACATCCACTTACATTTATATTATACACATTTTAGTAGGCTTATTAAATATTACATTTCCTTTGATTTTCACATAACCTATGGATTATTTAAATCACTTTTTGCTTCATCCTGGGTGGCTGGGTAGTGGTGGACACAAAGAGAGACAAGTTATCCAATAATAAAATATTATACACAAGGCATTTTAATAGTAAAGAAAGTTGAGGGACCACCAAACTTCCTGTTCCTTAGAACAAAGAGCACTGACTCTAACTTCCAAGCTTTTATTCTCAGTGATGTGGTGCTCTAAGAAGGTATTCAGAAACAAAGGGTAGCAGTTCAAAGGACACTTCTCTGCAGGAAACAATTAGCAACAGTGTGGGCTGTTTCCAAGACACAAAGCAAATGTTCACACAACAGTGTACATAGGGAACAGTTTTTAATTAAAATAAATATAACAGACACTGCACTTCAGATCCTGCATCTGCATACATGCCTCTCTGGCTCTGACATCATAGACACTCTGAGCTACTAGCAACTTTGCACATGTAGGAAAGAGTGTTTTCTGCAAACTTCAAACAGGGCAATGGTCAACATCGTTCCTCTTTTCCCCCATTTCGTGCCCTTCAACCTGTTTGTCCAGTTAAAGTAGCCTCCTTTTCCCATTTCCCCTTTGGTAGTACCTGCTTTCTACTATCTTCCTCCCTCAAGCTCCTTTTTCCCCTTTCCTTCGAAGGTTCCTTTCCATTTTCTTGGATCCCTTGGTTACATCAAGACATATATTCACATCTCTGGATTTGGAGCTAGGATTCACAAATGAGAGAGAACATGTGACACTTATTTTCCTGAGTCTGGATTACCTCAATTAATATAAAATTTTCTAGTTCCATCCACTTACTTAAAAATTTTATGATTGTGTTTTTCTTGAACTCTGAATAGAACTCTACTGTACAAATGTACCACATTCTCATTTTTCATTCATCAGTTGAGGGGCATTAGATTGTTTCCATTTCCTAGCTATTCTGAAAAGAACATCAATAAACATGGCTGAGTAGGTATCTCTGTAGAAAGATATTGAGTTTTGGGGCACATGCTAAAGAGTGGTATAGCTGAATCATATGGTAGATCTTTTTGTGTATTTAAGAGTTCTCCACACTGATTTTCATACTGGATGCATGCATTTGCAATTCTACGAGCAATGAATGAGAGTAACCCTTTCCCCATATTCTTACCAGTATTTAGTGTCATTTGATTTTTTGATCTTAGCCATTCTGATGTAATATGAAAGCTTAAAATAGTTTTAATTTGCATTTTCCAAGTTACTAAGGATCACTTTGAAAAGTATTTCTTAGTCATTTTGTGTCTTCATTTGAGAACTCTTTATTCAGGTCTGCAGTCCATTTTTTGATTGTTTTCTTGATTCTTTGCATTTTGAGTTCTTAGTATATTCTGGAAATTAATTCTATATCAGATGTATAGGCAGCAAAGATTCCCATTCTGTGGGCTTCTTCACTTGATCGGTCATTTCCCTTGCTGTACAAAATATTCTTAATTTAATGTTTGTTTACTTCATTCCTGGATGAACAGAGTCCAATGTAGAAAGTCCTTTCCTGCACCGATATCTTACACTGTACTGTGTATGTATTCTTCGGTTTCAGCATTTCAGGTTTCATTTTGAGGTATTTAATTAATTTGGCGTTGACTTTTGTCTAGGGTGATAGATATAGGTGTAATTTCCTTCTTTTACATATGGAGATCTAGTTTTCCTAGAACTATTTGTTGAAGATGCTGCGTGTATTCTTGGCATCTTTGCCAAATATCAGACGGCTGTAATTGCATGCTCTCATGTTCGAGTCTTTGTTTTTTCCATTGATACGCATGTCTGTGTTTGTGCCAGTACTGTGTTGATTTTATAAATATCACTCTGTAATATAGTTTGAAATCTAGAATGGTAATCCCTCCAGCATTGCTCTTTTTGCTCAGGATTGCTTTGGCTATCTGAGGTCTTTTGTGGATCCGTATGAATTATAGGATGGATTTTTCTATTTCTGTGGAAAATGTCATGGGGATTTTGACTGGGATTACATTAAATCTTTAAATTGCTTTTAGTAGGATAGTCATTTTCCTAATATAGATTCTATCAACCTTGAGCACTGGAGCTCTTTCCATCCTCTACTTTCTTCCTTAATCTTTCTTCAAAGATTTAACACTTTCATTATAGAGATTTTGATGTCTCTGCTTGTGTCCATTCCTAGATATTTTTTGAAGTTATTATGAATGGAAGTGTTTTCATGACCTTTTTCTTTCACTGCTCGTTATTGGTATATAAAAAGGCAGGTGATTTTTATAAATTGATTTTGTATCCTGCCAGTTAGCTAAAAGTATTGATCATTTCTGGAAGTTTTCTGGTGGAAATTTTTGGATTTCTTATGTATAAAATCATATCATCTGCAAATAGGGATGATGTGAATTCTTCTTTTCCAATTAGTACCCCTTTAATTTCTTTCTCAACTCATTGCTCTAGCTACGGTTTCAAGCACTATATTGAAATGAAGTGGGATAGTAAACAGCCTTGTCTGGTTCCTGATTTTAATGGGAATGCTTTGAGTTTTTCTCCATTTAGAATGGTGTTAGTTGTGGGTTTGTTGTACCTAGCCTTAATTATATTGAGATATGTTTACCTCAGTCCATTTTCCTCTAGGAATTTTATCATGAATGTATTTTGTCAAAAGTCTTTTGCATCTGTGGAGATGATCATGTGAGTTTTGACTTTAAGTTCCTTTACATGATTTATTACATTGTCTTACATATACTAAACCATCCCTACATCTCTGTAATAAAGCCAACTTAATCATTATGGATGATGTTTATATATATATGTTTGTGAAAGGGTTCAGATCCAGGCGACCCCAGACCCAGAAACCAAAAGGCCCCTAAGAGGACCTGAGTCAGCCAACTCCTAGCCACCTGAAAGCTGACAAAAGCAGCTCCAGGAATTAATGACGCAATGTATTGTGATCACCAGAGCATGCTCCACAGGCTGACAAATAGGTTTCCCAAGCCCTTAGCTTCAGTGGGTTCTTGGAGCCCTGTAATTGTAGAAAACAAGTTTTACAGTAGATGTTTTCTTCGATAGTTTCACCAGGTATACACCCCACACCCTCCCTGAGCAGCCCCCAAAATAGCCCCAAACAGCAGAAAAATATTTTTTTCCACATTCCTTCCCTTTATAAGCTACCCCCCTACAGCCATTAGATTGCTCGTTCTTCCTCACACCACAGTTGAGGCCCAGCCCCGCCAACGCATTAAAGTCTCGCTTTGTCAGAGCCCTCTGTTTCTGTTTCATGGTGATCCTGACCCCTACCACGTTTTTATTTAACAGCAAGCAGTTTGCAAGTGTTTTATTGGGAATTTTTTTATTTATTTTCATTAAGGATATTGGAATAGTTTCTTTGGATAGTTTCTATTTCTGCTGTATCGTTACCTGGTTTGATATTAGAGTGTATGATATTTTGGTATTAGAGTACTCCCCAGCTTCAAGAAGGAGACTAAGAGTTGTTCCTCTATCCATTTGAATAATTTAAGCATGAATGGTTAGAGTTCTTCTTTGAAGATCTGTTAAAATACTCCTGTGACTCCATCTGAATCGGTTTTTTTCTTTCTTTCTTTCTTTTTCTTTAAGTCAGGAGGCTTTGTACTACTGTTTTGATCTCCTTATTTGTTTTGGGTCTAAGTTGTTGATCCCTTCTTGGTTTAACTTTGGGGGGTCCACTGAATTTAGAAATTCATCCATCCCTTTTAGATTTTCTAATTTAATAATAGACTACAAGTTTTTAAAGTATTACTTTACAATGCTCTGGATTTCTTTACTGTCTGTTGTAGTGTTTGTTTCCTTTTTTATCTCTGAATTTGTTGATTTGGATTTGCTCTTTCATTATTTTGATTTACTTGGCTAAGGGTCTATTTATGTTGTGTATCTTATGTATATTAGATTCATTGTTTCTTTGTTTCTATTTCATTGATTTCTTCTCTGGTTTTTATTATTTCTTCTAGTTGTCTGGGTTGGGGATTGTTGATTTTACAGGTTCTTTGTGTTATGCCACAAGTCATTTAATTGGACTCTTTCTAAATTTTTAATGTAGTCACTTAGAGCTATAAACTTTTCTCTTAGGACTTCTTTTAGTACATCCCAGAAATTTTATTGGGTTGTGTCTTCCTTTTAATTTATTTCCAGGAATAATGTCTTTTTTTCTTGATTCTGTCTTTGACCTCTTCTTCATCCAGTAGTGGTTAATCTCCATGAGTTTCTGTAGTTACCAGAGCTTCTTTTGCTGTGGGTTTTAAGCTTTCTTGCGTTGTGGTCCTATAGAAAACATGGAATAATTTCAATTTTCTGCATTTGCTGAGGCGAGTTTTATGTCCCAATATGCAGTCTACTTTAGAGAAATGTGCATGGGCTGCTGAATCAAATATGTATTCTTTGGTGCTTGGGTGGAAAATTGTGTAGATATTTGTTAAATTCATTTGATATATGATATCACTTGATTCAGGTGTTTCTCTGCTTAGTCTTTGTCCAGCTGAACTTTCTATAAAATGTAGGGAACTGAAGTCATCTACTATCACTAAATTGGGGTTTATCTGTTCCTTGAAGTTTAGTAGTACTCTTCTTTATGAAGTTGCTTGTGCTAGTGTTTTGTGCATATATGTTTATGAATGCAATGTCACCTTTGTCAATTATTCCCTTGGTCAGAATGAAATGACCTTCTTTATCTTTTCTGATTAAGTTTAGTTTGAAATCTATTTTTTTCTAATAACAGCACCTGCTTCTTTCTTCATGCTATTTGCTTGGAATATTTCTTTCCATCCTTTCACTATAAGGTGGTATCTGTTCTTGAAGGTAAGATGTGTTTCTTGTAGGCAACAAAAAGATGAATTTTTTTCTTAATCCATTTAACTCTCCAGTGTCTTTTGATTGTGCCATTGATATTAAAAGTTATTATTGGAAGATGTGTATTAATTACTGCCATTTTATTTTCTGTTTATGTTCTTAGTTATATTTTGTGTTTCCCTAGGTAGAACTTTGCTTTCTTTCCATAGCCTTTTGGGTTTTATTATTCCTTTCTTTTGTCCTTTGTATTGCTTCTAGTATTCTCTGTGGGGCTCTTTTGGTGTACAAGAATTCTTTCAGTCTATTTATATCACGGACAATTTTTCTTTCTCCTTTGACTACCATAGTTTTGCTGGGTAAAATAGCCTGGGTTGGCATCTATGATCATTTAGAACTGTAATACATCATGCCAGGTTCTTTCAACTTTAAAGTTTGCATTGAAAACTCAGCTGTTGTTTTGATGTAACTTTTTGTCTTTTCTAGTGGCTTTCAGTATCCTCTCTTTGCTCTGTATATTTAATGTTTTACTACAATATGCTATGGAAAGCTTCTTTCCTTGTCTGGTCTACTTTGTGTTCTCTGTGCTTCTTTTATCTGTACATATATGTCTTTCCTGAATTTTACAGAAGCTTTCTTCTGTATCTCTGTAGATCTGGTCAGTAACCTTGACCCAAGATTCTTCTCCTTTCTCCACGCTTATAATTCATATACTTGGGTTTTTTATGGTGTCTCACAGCTCCTGAATATTCCATTCCTGTTTTATTCTAACTTTTCATATTCTTTGCTTGAGTGGTCCAAATCTTCAAGTGTATCTTCAAGTATTGATATTACATTTTCCATTTTTCCCCTTCTGCCGTTAAGACTTTCTCCATTTGTTGCAAGTTGGTTTATTGTGTTTTTCAATTTCATTTTCGTTATAGTTTGAATTTTCCTTAATATTTCTTTCTCTCTTTTGAATTCACTTTTCAAATCCTGAATTGTCTTTGTCATTTAATTCAGCTGTATATTTGTAGTTTCTTGAGCTTCAGTAAGAAGTTTACTCCTATCCTCTTTGAGTTCCTTGAGTTGTTTGTTTGTTTGGTCTTTGAGTCCATGTTTTTTATTGTTCTTTTAAGTTTAGTATTCTAAGGTTCCTCTGGGTAGTTCTCTTTATAGACCATTTTTACATCACTGTTGGGTCTGTGTCAGAACACATTACCTTGGTTTTGCATTTTCCATATTTGCAATTTTGCATTGCCACTTGAGCATATGGGCTTCTTTTTTTGGTTATGTGCCTGATATAATATTCTAGCCTGCCTTTATCAAACAGAAGTTTGGTTCTGTTTTTATTGTTGTCATCATAGCTTTTTGGTTTTTTGGTCAGGTATGAATAGTTAGTTGCTCTGTGCTTCAGGTTCTCACTTTCAATTTTTTATTGGAAGGACAGAGTGATTCCAGGCTGGTATGGTGTGTGACTTGGGCTATCACAGATAGGACAGTGGGTATTGAGATGGCAGTGGCTGCACTGGTTTTAGCTAGCTTATTGAGCTAGTTTGGAGGTGGGCCCTACCTTTCAGAGCCTAGTCCGGGATGGATGTGTTGGAGACTGAGTGGATAAGTCCTGACTAGCTTATCAGTGTAATAGGGGGAGCACTTACTTGTGGGTCAGGCCTATTCCCAGGAGGGGGGATCAGGTGGGGGAAGTGGACAAGGAATGAGTGGGGTTTTTGTCTAGCTCACCATGTTGGTCCAGAGTGTGACAGGAGTGGGTTCCTGCCTTAATCCTAGAGGGCAGCATCAGCATTAGTTTATTAGCTACAAATGGAAAATACCTATTAATCCATAAATTTGTGAATGTATCAAAAATATAAACTCCTTCCACACAAAATGGTATCAGTACTATAAGGAACTAATGACTGATATATGTGACAACATGGTTGAAACTCATAAACATTATATTGATGAAAATATCCAGATTCAAAAGACTACATATTATTCAATTTAAGAATATTCTTGATTATCTAGGGCTCCAGAGTAAAAACATAATTTGACCTGACAGTTTTCCATTGCTGGTGTTGGAACCCAGAGTCTTGTTTGTACTAGGCAAATGCTTAACTTCTGAACAGGAGCCCCGGCTCAGGAGTGAACATGAACTTCATTTGTTGTGGGAAGCATTTTAAAAATGCATTATAATTTTATTTCACCAATAGTCACATAATTTTGTACCTTTATTTAAGACATTACTTGAATATTTAAAGCTGATAAATCATATACCTCAGAACATTTCAAACAAAAGAGGAAAACAAAACTCTAGAGACGGCAGAAGAGGGAAGATAATTCACTGTAATTGATAACATCAAAAGGGTAGGAAAAATCAACCAAATTAAAAGCTGCATCTTTGATAAACAAAATCAATATACCCATCAGACTGCCCAAGGACAAAAATGAAAAAATATCAAATATCATGATGATAGAATAAGAGGAATTTAATAACAGAAACTATAAGTGTTGAGAGGCTAAAACAAGCAAATAATCACAGATAAAGACTGAAATCCCAAGATTATTTCTATTCTAGTAGTGTTAGGCTTACATAGCCAGCCTCCACCCTGGTCATTATCCCAACAGTTTGACTTTCTCCTTTTTCTATTCTCACTCCAAGGTTCCCATTCAGGATACACATCTCCACACATAGTTGCCATTGTCTTTTGGTAGTGAGAACTTTCAATATCATTTCAAAGTTTATTCTGAGAAAATATCAAGTATATAGTAAGTATATCATGAATGTGGTAATAACCATGCTGCACATCACATGTTCAGTACATGTGCAGGATAGATTTAGTTGTCAACTTGATACACCTGGGTAGAGGGAGCCTCAATTGGGAAATTTCCTCCATTGGACTGGCCTGTGGCCATGTCTGTGGGGCAATTTCTTGATTGTTGAGTGATGAGGGAGGGCCCAACCCACTGTGGGTGGTGCCACCCTGGGCAGGTGGTCCTGTATTATATAAGAAAGCAGGCTGACCACAGGCCAGGGGAGCAAACCAGTAAGCAACATTCCTCCGTGGCCTGTTTCAACTCCTGCCACCATATTCCTGCCCTGAGTTCCTACCTTGGGCTTCCTCAATGATGAACCATTACCCAGGAAATGTAAAGCAAATAAACCCTCCCCCCCCATCCAAGTTGGTATTGGTCAGAGTGTTTTGTCACAGTAATTGAAGGCAAACTAGAACAGTACATAATCATCTTAAATGAATGTCTGAAACTTTTAAAGAGTATTTCTCCCACCTCCAAGACTCTAGGATCTACCATTATCTCTATTAGGGTAAGTCTGGATTTTTATAAATTTGACATATAAATAAGATCATGCAATATTTGTCTCCTGCACCTGTCCCATTTCACATAGCATGTTATAAGTGGTGTCTCTCACATAGGAAAAACCAGGAATCAGTTGTTAATCTGTGTTTTATTCAGAGCCAGCAATCGGACATGACAGTGGATTAGCATCATAATGATTTGTCTTTCATATCATCTTTAGCCAGGGGATTATATAAGCAGGGGAAACAAATGCAGCCAATCATTTCAAAGTTTACTCTAGCCCCTCTTGTCAGATGGTCAATCTTGTCTGAGATTTCTGGTCTTGGTGATTTTCTCATGATCTCTTCTCTGTAGCAGGGGAAGGGTTCATAAACATCAAGGCTACTGAATCTTGTATTCCTCCTGAGTCAGTCATGTGGATGACATCAAGATTGAAAGTTAACTTAGTTTAAAAAAAACATTAGCAGTGTGTACATGTAGATTATTTCCTGTAGAATGAAGTACAAATGTGTTTTTTTTAAATATAT
>NW_008350357.1:293622-309835 GCF_000622305.1 Nannospalax galili
AAGAGGGCTTCAGATTCCCCTGGAACTGGAGTTAAGGATGGTTCGTAGCCACCATATGGGTGCTGGGAATCAAATTTGGGGCCTCTGCAAGAGCAGTCAGTGCTCTTAACCACTGAGCAATCTCTCCAGTCCCTAAATGTGTTTTTATAATATAGAACATGGGGTCAGAAAGAAAGCTCATTGAAGTAAAAGGAACTTACTGTACAAGCCTGATGACTTACCTCTTCAATTTCCAGAACTCACATAAAGGTGATTCCACAAAGCAATACTCTGAACCTCTCACACATGCTGTGTGTTCTCATTGCTTTTCTGTTTCTGTGATAAAACAATGATCAAAACCAAATGGAAAGAAAAGGGTCTATTTCAGCTTACAAGTTAGAGTCTATCCTTGAGGGAAGACAAGGAAGGAACCTGGAGTTAGGAACTGAAGCAGTGATGATGGAGGAACACTGCTCTTGACTTGATTCTCCTTGTTTGATCAGTTATGTCCTTATTTTTAAAATATTTTATTATTCTTATTTTGTTTGTATGAATGTATTGCCTACATTTATATAAGTGCATCTGTGTCATTTAATGCCCACAGTTGTCAGAAAAGGGCATTAGATCCCCTGGAAGTACAGTTACAGATGGTGATTAGTCACCATGTAGGTGCTGGGAACCAAACCCAGGTTCTCTGCGAGAACAGCCACTACTCTTAACTGCTGAGCCATCTCTCCAGTCCTTCAGTTACCTTTCTTAAATAGCTCACGTCCACTTGCATAGGGATGGCATAGCACATAGTGACCTGGACCCTCCTATATCAATTAGCAATCAAGTCCTACAAACACGGCCACTGGCCAATTCAATGGAGACAGTGCCTCAATTACGATTCCCCCTCCCCAAGTGTGTCAGGTTGACAACTAACCAGTATACTGTGGCACACACACACAATAATAATAATAAATAAAGATGTAAGTAATATAGCTACTTAGTGTCCTTGTCATTGTGCCCCATCAGTGACATTCTCAAAATTTATCCATCAGTGTAAATGACAAGATTTCCTTGATTTGAAAGTATAGTATGTGGAAAAGTGGGTCTATGTAAAGATACATAGACTTAAATATATGTGTAAATTCACTACATAGTTGTAAATTTTCAATAATAGAAATTTTTGACTGTCATTAAAAGTTCTTCAGAACAACTTGTAAATCTTTAAATTTTTTTTGTTAAGGTTGTTTTGAATTCTAAAGTTAAATGATGTAAGAAATACCTATGAATATATAACATTGTGATGAATAGTTCTCTTTTTATATTTTATTATTTTTATTTTTATGTGTATGAGTATATTGTCTGCATGTATGTAAGTGCATCAATGCCATGCAATGCCCATGGAAGTCAGAAGAGGATGTCAGATCCCCTAGAACTGATGGTTGTTAGCCACCACGTGGCTGCTGGGAATTGAACCTGGGACTTCTGCAAGAGCAGTTAGTGCTCTTAACCTCTGAGCCATCTCTCCAACCCTGTGATGAATATTTCTTTAAAACTAATGCCAAGAGGAATTGGAGAGTCAAATTAATTTTAACATTATTCCCATGTGTATTGCCAGATGTCTGTCTAGCCAGATGCTGTGAATGCATAAATGAATCTTATTAGATAGGAGAAAGAGTTTGGTTTCCTATAGGAGCCAAAATTTGAATTAAGCATGAAAAAGTAGTTGCTTCCAAAATTGCAAATAGCTCAATTTTTCTGAGTATAAGTGGAATCTCTCTTAATTGAAAACACATTGTCACAAAATGTGAAGAGTCTAAAACTTACTCTTAACACTCCTCCCAGAAGCCATGAAAATCCTGGTGACAGGTGTGGAATACATCCCTGTGAGTTTGGGGACAAGGAGGCCCCAGAGACCACTAAAACAATACAGAGTATTGCCATTACTCTTGATTGACCACTAAAACATAGTGATAAGATTATTGCTGAAGACACTGCATGTTTTGGCCAATGGAAATAAATAAATCAAGCCTTTATAGTGCCAGAAGATGCTATATAGGCTGCAGAGGGGAAAAGTCATCAACATTCTTAACCAGCAATGAACCCTGTAAGTTGTAATTTTAACTGGCCAGACAAGAGGTACTCTCTACTGTAATAGTGTCATGAATGTTATCGGGGGTAACCAACTGCTTTCTTATTGGATTTGAAGCCTGCCACACAGAAAGGAACTCATGCTTAATTCTGTTAAACCTGGTCAAGAGCCCATGGCTCAGAAGATCATAAGCCCTAGGAGGGAACCAACTATTATTGTTTTGCTAAATGATAATGTTGTCAAACTACTTTCTGAACACTCATAGATTGTTGTGCCCACCCTTTACCACAGAAGCTTCCTACTATAGCAGGTGATGGTTAATGCAGAAACCCATCACTGACCAAAGTATGGAGAATAAGTGATGGGAGACTGTATATTCCTAAATAGGACAGCTATATCACCCATTCCATGGCTTAGAGAACAATTCAGAAGAGAGGAAAGAAGTAATGTCAGAGCCATAGGATAGGGAGATGCATCAAAAAGGCATAACCATTTCACTCACAAACTCTCACAACTATGATTAGTTGCATGGGATTGGACCTCTCAATACTTAATCACCAATATTGGAGGAGCCCACAAAGCCCTAACCATCCTTGAGGGACTCCTGACAATTAATGTTTGTTGGGAGCAGGAGCGTCATTTTCTTCAGTGGTTTAGTCACTGATAAGTTTCACTTGCTTCAGTAAATAACCTCCTATCCATGCTTGAGCAAGAAACACTAACTGAACTCAATGGTTCACACACAAAATGAAGACATGAAAGAAAGAGGGGGATTTTCTGAGAAAGAGCAGCATAGTCCAGCAGGAGTGTGAGTAGCATGAGAGAGGGGAATGGGGAAGGAAAATGACTAAAATTAAGATTAACTGACTCCTTAGCAGTGTAGAGTCTCTCTGTAAGCATATCCGGCACTTGGTCAGATTGCACAAGGCTGCTCTTTTGTCTATATGTGGGGTGAAGGAATAAGAGATGCCTGACATGAGAGAAGACTGCTAGGATGAAGCTCAGCAGGAAAGTCATGGTTTCCCAGAAACCTGGAATAGTTTGTAGATTACACAGGGTAGTAAACCTTTGACCACCAGAAGAAAAAAGTTATCTCAAGACAGGAGCCCTCATCTATTGTGATAGTCTCTCTCTTTGGAGGGATTGAATTCACTTGTCATTTGAACACATATTTACATATTTGATGTCTACCAGCAGTATTGCAGTAGAACTGTCATTGTCATATTCTTCCTCACAGCAGCATTTGGGCTCAGTTGTGTGTTCCAAGATTGACTTTGGAGTATTGACTCCAGCTGCTATGCCTAGGACCATATTAGCAATGAGAGTAGACCTGTGATCTTGAAATGGTCCTTTACACACTGGGATAGACTGAGATGCTTTAGGATTAGATTTACAGACTTTGATCAGTACCAAGTGTCTAGGAGCATACAAAGGGCACCATGATCAGATTGGATTTTTTTCTCTTTGCTGCCTCCTGACACTTGCTGAGAGAAGTTGAATATATTAACACTCCCCCCCTCTTCTGTATTTAAAAGGGCATTTGAATTTGCAAAAATTTGGCCACACTGAGCCTCAGAAGGACTTACTTCCACCTGAGTAGAAGGCTTACCAGGAGAATTAAGTTCTAGGAAAGCCCTATCTCCTGATAATGATTCCCAAGTGTAGCTTGAGGTTTGCTTAATCTTTTTTACTTTTCCAGAGGGTTGAGTCCTCCACAAAGAGCAGGGATACTATTTAGTTCCAAATTCCTTAGCAAGCTGTTTAGTTACTTTTGATAAAAAACAAGGTCCAGTCTCAGATTGTAGAAAGTAAGGTGATCCAAACCTGTAGAATAGCCCGAAGGAGTGCCTTAGAGACCTCTTGCCCCTCGTTTATGGTTTCGAATGCTTCTATCCAGTGAACAAAATTGTCTACAAAGACTAATGTAAATTTAAATCCCTGAGCCAGAGGTAGTTATATGAAATCTATGTGCCAACCCTCCCTAGAATAAGTTTCATGACTCTGCACTGACCTCATTAATGGAGGGCATTTCCCTGATTGAGGATTATTAAAAGTATAAAGTTCAGTGGTTTGTAAACCTGGGCTGCTACTTTTGTAGGGTCTTCCCTGAAAACAAATTTTAAATAGGCTTAGCAATTTCTCTCTACTTACGTGGCAAGAGTTGTTAAGGACCTTACAGAACTTCCATCACTAGATCATTGCTGTGATGAAACAGTCTGACAAAAAACTTGGTGAGGAAAGGGTTTATTGCATCTTAAAGCAAGCACATCATGGAGAGAAATCAGGCAGGAATTCAGGACAGGAACCTGACCACGAAGGAACACTGTTTACTGATTTGCTCTTCTGTCTGGTGCTCAGCCTGCTTTCTTATACAACCCAGAACTACCTGACCAGGGGTGGGAAATTCCGCAGCGGGCTGGGCACTCCCACATCATTCAGTAATCAAGAAAATGCGTCACAGACATGTCCACAGCCAATCCCACAGAGGAAATTCCCCATCTGTGGTTTTCTCTTCCCAGGTATGCCAATTGGACAACTAAAACTATCCAGCACTCCAGGTAAGTGGAGAACGCTGTATTCTGAAGACCAGCTATCTGATCCCTCGATACAACTTTAGGAAGAGGCCCAATCAGACTTCTGGAGTATGGGTTTCCACATGAGTAGACAATGTGAGGGCTACTTGAGAAACAAGACATTTTCCTGGTTGTTTTGTGGCCTTGTGTGTGGCCTTGTTCCCTTTACATATTTCATCCTTGGTTCTTTGATGTACCTTGCTAATTGAGTGGTAGCTCTGTTGCTTCCAATGAATATAAATCTGGAGAGATATATAATTAGGCTATTTGGATGGTAGGAAGTTTATTCCCACTACTCTGGCTCAAAGGGTGAGACCAAGTTTCAGGGTCAGAAGTTTGAGTGAGTTCACCCTGAGTTTCCTCTGCAAGCTGTCTTCCCTTAGGCTAGACTTCGTCTACCTGTCATTCAGGTCTTCTATTTTCAATCTCCCAAAGTCTGACTTCAAAGGAAGTCTTCTAATATCTTAGATAAAAGAAATTTAAAAAATCTGAACTTTATTTTACATAAGAATGATTAGAAGAAAAAGATATGACAATAGTCGATTCTAGAGGCCTAAAGCTGTTATGCAGAAGTCAGAGAAAAGTGCATTTACTGCTAGGCAAATTTACCAATACATTTTATGAATTAGAAACCATTTTTGTTTATGCAAGAGTCAAAAACTTGATCTTCCTCCTTAACAGTGAATTATTGAAATAATTATTAGGCATTATTGAAATGTGTCACGCCTCTTGTAGCTAATGATATACTCACATAGTCCCTGAGTAAAGGGCATATAGTCTAGTCACTGAGGATATCTGAAAGCCTTAGAAATTCACTGGCTCTCACAAGATCTCCCTCCATGAACAAATTCATGTATTGTTGCTGACAATAGAAACTTAAAAATCTTAACATGTGTAACGTTTTTATTTCTTCAGGTTGAACAAGTAATGCCTCCCATTGTGTTCTGGTAAATGAGACAACCACCAAGGTGAGTCCAATTCTGTTAAAGGTCCTCTTTTGCAATATAGAATTTTCCCCAAAGTGCTGAAGAGAGAGAAACATATTTTCCACCATTATCCTCTGGCTTTTTTTCCTTCTCTTTGATTTTGATAGTGCAATATTTTATTTTAATGGTGCTAATGGCATTCCTTTTTGTTCCTGGCCATAAACTGCTCTCTCCTTTTGAAGAGGAAAACTGGAGGATGTTTGTTTTACTTCTAACATGACCAGAACATCCTTGACGGAACAACTCAAGAGAAGTTTTATCAGAAACAACAATTCTTCCTCTATTCTTATTAGTGTCTATTATTGGTCACTATGCAATTAAAAACTTGCATCATAATTGTTAGTACCATGGAGTTGAAACTAATGTTTGAAACAGAGCACTCTTCTTGAAGTTCTTTGGGAAGAAGTAGCCTCTGATTATTATCTCCATTGACACTGTCAGAACTTATAATTAAGAAGATACCAGCAAACATGCATACACTTCCTTAGGACTTCATGGAAACTCTGAGAATCTCAGTAAAACTGGTTACATAAATCTTCATCTTATCAGTGGAAAGGTCATATATCTCCAACCATTTTCAGCTTGTTATATTTTATGGCTTATAGAAGAAACTTTTTGAAATTCTCCTCTAGCTGAGATTGATAATGGAAATATATGGAAGTTTGATTCAAAATTTAAATAGATCCTTGAAATCATCTTTTTTGGAACTCTAGTATAACTGTATTAACCCATTCTTGTACTTGAAACTCATACTTTATTGATAGCATTTTATGAGATGTCTTTCTATATCCTTGTTGTTAATAAAATCTATCCACTCTCTTTTGATTTCCATTTAAGACTTCAGCTTTTAACGGACTTTCAACTTCTTCAATTTTATTTTCATGCACAGCAAATTCATGCTGAATTTTTGATTTGTATTTATCCATCCACTGTTCATTGTCAGACAGATATTTCTAGACTTTTTAGATCATAAGTCTGTTCTGAGGAAGGTAGCTTTCCTCATTTCCTAGCTGGAAATTTGCTAGTTTCTAACACAGAAGGAACAATTCTTCTTCTATGGCTTTCAAGGTTTGTTCGAACAGATGAGCCAGTAATATTTGAGATGGCTGTAGTCTCTGAAAAATCATCAAATGACCTACCCAGTCTGTTACCTTTATAGAAGACACCTTTAACCTAAGAAAAACTTTTGACACCATAAACTAGAATAGATTTGATTCACAATATACAGTCTAGGGAAAATTAAAGAATAATTCACCTTCTTTAATAAGAAGGTAACTGTCTCTGATGATGCCAAGTTCCTGAAATGAGAAACCAGATGTAGAGGAGACCTTGAAAGATATTTGTACCAGGCCCACTATCATCCCAGACACTACACAAGGGGCACTAAACACACACATATATTCACCATAATTTTACAATCAGCCAGACTGAGACTGTACATCCTGATTCTGGGCTAGGGCCCTGTACTCATGTCCTTCTCAACTCCAGATGGGCTGGATAGGTTGAAAGGAGTGACGAGAGCACAGGAAGCTGTAAAGGCACAGCTAGCCTCACATCTCTGGGACATTAATAAATGCTGCCACAACAATATGTGTGTGTGTGTGTGTGTGTGTGTGTGTAAGAGATAGTGAAAAGTGATTGTTTTTAGTTTTGTTTCTTTTTTAAATGTATACTTTTATTGAATTTTTGTGCATTTCATAAAATACATCTTGATCATATTTAGACCCCCTCCACTATCTGAATCCTCTCATAGCCCACCTACCAGATTTCACGTATTCTGTCATGTATGTTAAGGCTTCACAAGTCAAGTTTGTGTACCCAGATATCTCTCAGAGTGAGTTCATCCACTGGAGTCTAGTCAGCCTATCTAGCATCATTCCCTTAAAGATGAAAAACTCTTCCTCACCCAGCAGTGATCAGCTTCCAGTAGTTCCTTGGCTAAGGTTGGGACCTCCTGCTCATTTCCCCAGTTCTATCCTGGGTTTTTGTCTGATTGAGTTTGCATTGGTCTTGAGCATGCTGACATCATTGCTGTAAGTTCATATGAGCAAGTTCCCAGAAGCCTGGAAGACTCTGTTTCCTTGTGGTCATGTACCACCCCTGGCTCTTACAATCTTTCTGCCCACTCTTCTGCAATAGTCCCTGATCCCTGGGTGGTGAGGTTTAATAAAGGAGTCTTATCTAGGGACTCTGAAGTGTCTTATTCTCTATACTTTGGCCACTTGTAGCCTTTCGTGTTCACTTCCATCTGTTGCATGAGGAAAATTTTGCTGGTGAGAGTTGAGAGGTACATTGGGAAAATTGTATAAAACACCAGACGACTAGTGAGAAATAATCTTCAGACTCCAAATCACTTATTGTAAATTTCAAACCTCAATTTCTGTGAAAACCAATGATATCTCCTGCCTCACTTATCTGAAACAAATAAGCTGAACTGAATTGAGACTGTTTGTGATCAGGTCAGGCTTTATAACCTTGTGTCAGAAACATTTTACATGTTGATGTAGAAAGATGGTAACATTTACCATTCCTATTTTGAGACCATACTTTGATTTCGTGGTAAGGGATAGTCTATCAATTTCAAGATATTTGATGACAAGAATCTGAGAGAGAAATTGTAGACACCTGATTATAAAGTATTTTTAGAAAATTAATACTACTATTCAAACACTAAACTAATAGACTTGAGACTGAAAAGTTTATCAAAGAAGTAATATGCTTCTTGAAGTTATTTCCCCCCATATTTGTGATAATATGGCACTTGCACTTATTCTTTGACCTTCTGATATGATGAATAATTAAAATTTTTTTCTAATATACTATCCATGCATGAAATCAGCCATGATGTTGATTTTTAAACATATTGTTGATATTTGTACACTCAAATGTCACGGATAAGAATTAAAATTATGATTCTTAGATATATTCCTCCTTTGTCTCACAGAAGCACTCATGTGAATGAACCTTTGCAAGCATGCTCATGATTGTACAAGTCTGTGCCTAGTTTTTGAGATTTGTCCATGTATTATCTCTTCTAGATTTCAGTGTTAGAGTTCAGACAACCTTATTAAACAAATTGAGGACATGTCCCTCCTTCAAGCTTCTAGACACTGAAATAAGGCTCAAGAATTGTGACTTCTGAAAGTATTGTATGCTTGCATTTCCTTCTGATTGTACCTTCCTTTGAAAATTTGCTTCTGAAGCCTGGCTTAAAATGTAAGAACATTTTCTGAGAATGCTATGACTATTCAGAACTATCCATTACAGAACAGATAGCAATAGTATGTGAAAGAATGCCGATATCAGAAAGACTTGAGATATTCTCCTAAATCAACCACTTGCTTAGTGTGTGAATTTCAACAAGTCCCTTAATTTATATAAACTATATTTTCTTCATGGGAGAAATGGAAATACAGTCCCTATTCTTCTTTTCATTTTCTTTCCCCAAGATTCAGCAGCAGGCAATGATCACCTTAGCACCCAAGAAAATTAATGTGGCAAATTATATGTGTTATATTGATTAACTAATACAAATAATTGCTATCAACCATCAAGACTTAACAGCTCAGTAATTATGCACTTTGGAGAATTTATATAATCTTAAATTTATCATTAAAACTGTTATGTAGTCATGTACATAAAATTCTAGAATACTCCTACGCATTCACCTTTTATTTTAAATTCCCAAACTGCATCTATTATATTACTAGTTAAAGAGAAAAACGTCAATGAAAATAGAAGGCACTGGATCCTAAAGCCACAGCATGCTCCACTCCTACTCTTCCTCTGAGACTTCTGACATTTCAACTATTGTTCTTTTTGCTGTTGAGCATGATCTACACTCATAGGGTGTAAATTGAAGAATATTGCAACAGGCTCCAAATGAGAATTATCATTTATCCCCAGTATTCAGGAAGAAAAGAAATCACTTCTGTCCTCACGATAAGAAAATGCTGAAGACAGTAAGTCAATGTATTTTTAGACACAACAGCAACTAGAGTTTGGAGGTACCCCAGATCTGTGGAATCTTGAGACTGATAGCATATCACAGTTGAATTCTCCATCCTGGACCAGAGGCCTCTGCACTCATAAACTGATAGGGAGACTAGAGAAGAACAGTTTAAGGCTGAATATTGACGGCTATGGGAGCTGGGACACCCTGTGTCTTGCAGTCTGTAGGGTTGTGAACATGTTCACAGTCTTCTGCTCAAGAGCTGATTATCCACCAGGGCATATCTCCCAAAGACTTCATGGGTGTTTTCGCTAGTAGAAAGGATAGCTCAATGTCGAATGTACTCAGAGACTTTTCCCAAACAACGATTTAGTGCCTAGGGGTAAAAACTTTGTCAGAACCTAATTCTAGTTGGAGAAAGTGTATTCTGAGCACATCAGTCACCACTAGCCATCATTTCTCAGCTAAGGAAAAAATAGAAGTCACATCTTGAAGAAATGATGTGGGAGTACTGCAGCCAGGCAAATAAAGAGTGCAGGAGCTGAAGGTAAGATCATCAGAGAAACACCTTTGGTGATCACATCACACTCCCTCCTAGAGGCAGTCAGTCACATGACCTGTAGATTTCTCTGCCTTTCCCCATACCAACTCTATACAGAGAAAATTATAGTGGATTATAGTCCAGCATGGTACAAAACATCAACTCTTTCTCTGAAGTTCTTTGGGAAGAGCACAATCAAGAAGAGGAGGGGATGGAGAGGCGACTCAAGTTAAGAGCACTGGCTGCTCTTACAGAAGACCTGGGTTCAGTTCCCAACACTCACATGGCAGCCAACAACCATAGGTAACTCCAGTTCCAAGGGATCCGATGCCTTCCTCTGACCTCCATGGGCATGGCATGATATGGGTGCACTTCACACATGTAGGCAATACACTCATACACACAAAATAAAATAATAAATAAAAAAGAAGGGGAGACAAAAACCAGGATCTTAGAGAAACTAGAAGTCTGTAGCACTTAAAGGTACAGCACCCATCAAACACAGCTTATCTCTCAGCAACTTTAACATGAATGTTCATAACATCGCTCTTCAGTCAGATCCCATTACCTGAAGGAACGAGACTTCTTTCAACATAAAAGCAACAATAAACAATACCTGCCAGAAATCACATATAATCACATAATAACAGAGAAGATGGGAGAGTAGAGGAGGGATCAGGTTGGATTAGGGGACAAATATGAGTAAGAGACAAAGATTTTATGCATGAAAATATCATAATTAGATCTACTATTTTGTATACTAATGAACAACTTAATAAAAATGGATACCTTGGAGACAAAGCAAGGGATAAACGAGTCAATTATACCACAGATATTAGAACAGTCAAAGAGGGAATTCAAAGTAGCAACAATAACTACACTAAGGGCTGTCATGTTAGAGTAGACATCATGCAAAAACAGAGAGTTTGGAGAGACACGGAAATTCTGAGAAATAATTAAAAAGAAATACTGGAACTCAAATGCAGTGTAAGAGAGGAAATAAGAGTTGAGTGTGGTGGGGCACAACTTTAATCTCAGCACTCCTGAGGCAGAGCCATGAGATGGAGGCCAGCCTGGTCTGCATATCGATTTCCAGGCCAGCTGTGGCTACAGAGAGACCCTGCTTCAAAAAAACAACCTCCCTCAGAAGAAGAATTAATGAAGAAGATCTGTGACAGTGTCATTAGTAGAATTTAGACAAGCATGAATTAACAGGATTGATATGCTTAAAAATGGGTTTAGGTCAATAGAAATTTTCCAAATGAACACCCAAACATGTAAAAACTACAAAAGTTTGAGCTGGGCATGTGGCTTGGTGGTAGACCACTTTGTTGTATGTGAGGAGCCCTGAGTTCCAGCCCTAGAAACACACACACAAAAATAAACCTGCAAAACTTTTGCAATATTAACCTAAATACTAGAAAGAGGGAAAAATAAAACAGAACATATACACCACTTATAAACGTGTGTACATACACACCACAGTTCACATCTAAGAATGCTCAAACTGTAGAAATCAACAGACAATAAGAAAACCTGGAACAAGTACTTCAGTACTTCAAATAATCTTATCTATAGAGTAAGATACAATAGCATTGCATCAAACTTCTCATAGCAACTCATGCAAAGGAAAAGAGCATGGACTGAACTATTCAAAGTATGCAAAGAGAGAAAAATAAACCTATACTGTCTATACCCAGCAAAGTTATCATAAAGATGTAGTTAAGAAATTTTTAAAAAACTTTCTCAGTGCAATAAAAATAGTTAATTTATCCATAGGAAACCTGCTGCAGATGAAATGTTAATAGTCACAAGGGAACTAATCTAGATTACAAACATGGATTTCTATACCTATTTCATATGGAAGCCTATTACTCTGTAAATTACAACAAAGAACAATGAATAATAAACGAATATAAATAAATAAAATTTTTAAACTTAGATTGTCATAAAGAAAGGACAAGATTCAGTGAAGGTACAAATGGGGTGAATTAACATCTACCAGTTTGTAAGCTTCTGTGGTATAAAATGTGACTGACTAATTAGGAAGAACAATGTGCGACTATAGTTACATGCATGAGTGAAATGAGTATTAGGAATGTAGGGAGTAACTGGGGGGATTGTTTTATTAAATATCAGCACTACACATTAAAAGTACAGGTTTATTTGAGAATCGACTTAAGTCTAAGGAAATCATAGAAAACATTTTTGTTTTGAGATTTCAATATTTTATACAAGCTTTATTTTAGGTTATGTTACTTACAGCATTTGAAGGGGAGGATCTAATTCCACACAAAATGGAAGACTCTAAAATGTATCCATTAAACTGTTCTTTTTTAAAAAAAAAGAGTGGAGAGAATAAACATAAGTCTAATTTAGATCCCTAGTGTTGTCACGCGTGATCAAAATCCCTCATGCTCTGCCCAGCTCAGAGTTGTGCATCTCAGAAGTTATTTCATACTTGGTGCAATAGCAAAAACAATAATAAAAGGAATAAAAAACCACCACAACACGAAGAAGAATCAAGTCCTGAATTATTGCCTTCATCACACCCAACCTCTCCACCCCAAAATGGCACAAAAGAAACAGCTAACCACACCTTGTAGGCTACTTTTGGTATAAAACAGGTGCTAATGGACTTGGGTGGAAACAGGGCATGAATATCTGTCTAAAAAATTCCCTTTCCAATGGGTGTGTGCACACTATCAAGCTGTGGGCTTCTCACATTTAGGGTTGGGAAACCAAGGTTCGATGCTTGGGTAGTCACAATTTCATCATGGACTTGATACAGTTATAAAGGGCCTACACAGTTATCAGCTTCCTCTTGCAGCCATTTCTAGATTAAACAGAGAAACCTGGTATCTCTAGTGGGACTCTCCCCAAAGTCTACAACTGAAAGAACTTTTTTGGAATTGGTTTCTTCTATACCTCTGAAATGGTAACACACCTTAAAGCTGAATCATCTTTAACCTGGAGGTCTAATGTGATATTCAGCAATTCTTGCATCCCCAACATACAACATTAAAAGGTATACTATGTTCTGAAGGTAGCTATGCTGCAAAATACTTTAGAAGTAATGATTGTACAGTATTCATTTATGCTTGAAACTCTAGTCCTAGACCAAGCTTATGGCCACCTACATTGACATTCTTGCTGTCCTGTAGAACAGATAGTGTCAGTCTGATACCTGGCTTGAGGGTATGAGTGTACCCTAAACTGTTCGAGTTGGAGTTGTTCACTTTAGCCGAAAAGCAGGCATCCGAATTGATCTGATATACTTGGCTGCTATTTCAAAGTGAATATTACGGTTTCCTGCGGTCCAGGTGAGATTGACAGCAGTCTCCAACTTCTTGCTCACCTGCTGGTAAATGGAGCCACCAAACTCTGTCCCATCATTCACGTTAGTATGAAGCTGGAATTCGTTAGTCTTGTAACCAACCGCAAATTTTCTCTGGGTCACCCATGACTTTGAGGTCTCAAAATTCTTGATTTTAGCATTTTTTTCCCAGTGTTAGGCGAGAAGGATAAGTCAAAGGTCAAGCACAAGCTGGTCTTCCAAAGGGATCTCTGTACCTAGTGTGTTCCACTTGATCATAATTGTCCCGACATACTCGGACCACAGGTACTTGGTTTCCAGGCTGCCATTCACTTTGGTGGTCTCTGTGTTGGCTGAGACCAAGTTCGTAAATCTCAGACCATTCTCAGACTTTGTCTTCAAATCAAGTTTTATGAAACCATATCCATAGCCTTTGCTGAAGACACCCCTGGCAGATTTGCCAAGATCAGCACTCGTGGAAGGCACAGCCATCTTCTTGAAGGCAGTGACTGCCTGGGCAGCGGTTGCCTTGTGGGTGGGAACCATAGAAAACAGTTTTAAAGGAATATAATCAATATACTAAGTAAAGGTAGTCATCACATGAGTTTAATTAAATCCGCAGGGGTAAAAAAATAATGTAGCAAAAGTAATGAAATGAATAGAAAAGAATTGCCAATACACATGATTATATCAAATCACTTTAAACAGTGATTATCCATATACTTTTGCTAAAGACAGAGATGCTCAGGGTAGAATTAAAAGCCACCTATAATTTGTATATAGAATAGTCACACTCAATACAAAGACCAAAATTAAAAAGGATGGAGAAAGGCTTGCATTGTTGATGCTAAACCAAAGAATAATACAGTAGCAGTAATTTCTAATGAAGCAGACATCAGATAAAGGAAAACAGCAAGGGGTAAAGCAAAGCACTACATACTGACTAAGTAGTCAGTCCTCCAAGAGGACCTGACAATTCTAAATGTGTATGCACCTAACAACAGTGCTAAAACCTGAAAAGTATTGTGGAAAAAGTCTACAGTTCTAGTGTAGTATTTTAACATTCCCCTACCACTAATTGGTAAATCAAAGAACCAGATGACCAGAAAAGAGATAGACAATCTTTTTTTTTAGATAAACAATATTTTTTTAACTTTAAAAGAAATTTATTGAGAATTTCATGCACACATATAAGGTGTTTTGATCAAATCCATGCCTACTCTCTCCCCTCCAACTCCTCCCATATCTCCCCATTACTTATTCCTGACAAATTCGTGTACTCTTTCTTTCATTTTCTTTAATGGGGCTTTTTTCTACTCTAACATTCCCCCCTCTGAAGAGCTAACCCTAAAATCTTTTAGGGATTAGAGAAGGGCTTCCAAATACTTTTGACATTTTTGGTCTTTGGAACAGAGCATGTGACTAAGAGGCCCAAGGACATTTTGCCTTTTAGCCAAGAAACTGGTTACTTTTCTTTGGAGTATTTTTACCCTAACTGCCTAGCCAATTCCTACCTCCTATTATCACACC
Source organism: Nannospalax galili (assembly GCF_000622305.1). Classification (NCBI taxonomy): domain Eukaryota; kingdom Metazoa; phylum Chordata; class Mammalia; order Rodentia; family Spalacidae; genus Nannospalax; species Nannospalax galili. The sequence continues at coordinate 308,580 of NW_008350357.1, forward strand.
ATCTTCTGAAGAGTCTACCCAAGTTGTTGATGGGGAATCAGGATGCAGACTACTCTGGCTTCTTTCATGCTGAACAGGGACACAGGGTGAGGCAATTGGGGTACCCCTTCAGTGGGTCCTTCTAAAAGACTCCTAAATTGCATAACTCTTAACTGTAGGGAGAAAAGGAAATCCTTGACTGGTACCAAGGAGATGTGAAGGAGAAGTAAAGGCTACAGTAGTTAGCATTACAAGTTCTAGACAGGGAACCAGATAAAGGTCAGAACAAGGCAAATTTCAAATGTTCATATGAGGGTCCATTGAAATTTCATGATGACAGCTTCCAAAAGCATCCCTCTGTTGGGTTCCTCCTCATTTTTCTTTTGTCTGCCAAGGCTAGAGTCAAAAGTGATGGACTCAGGATTTGTTTCCAGGCACTTTGATAGCTATTGGAGTGGCTAGAATCAGCATCAGTTCCCTCAAAAAGGCTTCTATCTAGAACGGAAGAAAACAAATTTAGCCATCATTTTAGAACAATAGTGGGTTGTCTCCCTTAGCTACCGGTGGTCACTACAGTATTGTAGACAAGATTTGAAGTCTTACATCTGAGCAGCACTTTCTGCTTAGAAACAAAATCATCAATGAGAAATAATTGTCTAAATAACATTTTGTACTGACTTGAGCTTAATGTCTGGCAAGTGCAATCCCTTGAATTCTTAAAGAAATAAAGAGATCACTTTAATCTTTGATTATAGTTTCCTTTTGGGTGTTTAAAATCATACAGTTGGCCCAAATAAACCAATTTATTTTTACTCTTAAGGTCGTTGGAGGATCTGTTCCTTGGGGGTCACATGGGCTTTAAAGGAGCCTCTGGCTCTTTTCTTTTATCAGTTCCATCTATGTGAAGATAAGTCAAAGGTCTTACATAACTATGACTGGGTTCGCTTGAAAGCATGGAGGAAATATTTCCTCTGTGTTGACCCTCCTCTTTGTAAACTGGACACTGGTTCAAGTCCATCTGGTGGGGTCTTCATGGCCTCCGTGAACAAGAGGACAGGTAACTCATCATGGTCACAGGACATTTTTTCCCAGTTAATTATTTATTTAATAACCACATACTTAGAAGAAGCATTTCATTACAACAGCATTGAGATATTCAATAACAATTTTCTGAGCTAAGATGCATCTTTTTCAGAATTGGCTATAAATTTTTAGGTTTACAGTTGAATTATTACAGTTATACAATATTGTACTCAGTATAAACCCTATAAGACATA
>NW_008350357.1:309920-330609 GCF_000622305.1 Nannospalax galili
GTACATGATTAGAAGAATTTCACTACAGCTTTAACAGATTCAGTAACACACTGCAGAGCAAGAGTACATCTGTTTCACAAGTGGGTGCAAGTTTCTAGGTTCACAGTTGAGTTAATACAGTTGTACAATATTGAACTCGGTATAAGCCCTGTAAGATGTAAAATTGAATGAGTTTTTAACCCTCAAAAAAACATCTACATTTCATTCTAAAATATATGATTTCTTACAGAAAAGTCATTTTTTTTTGCTACTAACACTGAGATGTTGGAGCATACATCTCTAATCTGTATGTATCTATTACTAGTCATAATGGATTGAACTTGGATCCTTGGTGCCTGTATATGTCTATAAAGTCATTGGGTAGATTTCAATGGCAATGTTTATCACCTCTACTAATTAACATGATGTAAATTTTCATGCATCCTCCTCAAAAATAATACATTTAAAAAATTTGTTTATTTTTTGTGTGTATATATGACACAGAACATCCCAAACCAACTTATTAAATTATACACCCACTTCCCAAAATGGCACCATCCCATAGCCTCCCTCCTCCCACTAGAGCCCTTATACTCTGATATCCCTGCTACTGTCTCCTGTGTTGTTGGCACCCCAGCCATTCCCACTGCTTGTCCATCTGGTGAATCTAGTCAGCCTGTCTAGAGGTCTTTGCTTTAGGAAGGTCACCTGTTCCTCATCAAGCAGCAATCAGTTGTCAATATTCCTTTAGATAAGATTGGAGTCTGCTGTTCATTTTCCCAGTTTTATGCTGGGTTACTATCTGGGAGTCCCTTTGGCCACCCTGGCCAATAACTCAAAAGAAGGCATCACATATCTGGCATTGTTGCTTGTTGTGTAACCTTTAGCTATGCATATGGACTCTTAAAAATTATATTGGCCCCTTTGATCTTTGGTTATACTTTCCTCTTGGGTGTTTAAGGCCATACAGTTGGCCCAGGTAAACCAATTTATTTTTACTCTTAAGGTCGTTTGAGGATCTTTTACTCAGGGGTCACATGGGCTTGGGAGGAGCCCCTGGCTCCTTTCTTTTACTAGTTCTGCCTATGTGAAGATAAGTCAAAGGTCCTGTTCGACCATGGTTGGCTTCCCTTGCAAGCATGTAGGAAGTGATTCCTCTGTGTTGACCCTCCTCTTTGAAGACTGGACACTGGTTCAAGTCCATCTGGTGGGGTCTCCTCAGCCTCCTTGATCAAGAGGGCTGGTGACCCATCACAGTTACAGGATATTTTGAGAGATGTTCATAGACCCCCTGGAACTAGTTAACCTAGGAGGGCAAGAAGCAAAAGCTGTCCTTTATGTCTCTGACCAAATTATTATAGGCCTCAAAGTATGTCTGTTAAAAATCCATGAAAGGTTAATTCCACCAGTCTGGTACTTTTAATTACTGCGTGTCATGTAGAGAAATCTTGGGCAAAGACCAATTGTTCTCAGATAAACCTTAACTCTTTGGTTAAACATTCCTTTTGGGTGTTTAAGAGCATACAGTTGGCCCAAATAAATAAATTCATTTTACACTTAGGGTCATTTGAGGATCTGTTCCTCAGGGGTCACATGGGCTTGGGAGGAACCCCTGGCTCCTTTCTTTTACTAGTTCCATCTATGTGAAGATAAGTCAAAAGTTCTGCTCGACCACGTCTGGCTTCACCTGGAAACAAGAATGAGATGTTTCTTCTGAGTTGACTTTCCTCTTTGTAGACTGGACATTGGTTCAAGTTCATCTCGTGGTGTATTAGTCAGGGTTCTCCAAAGAAACAGAACCAGTAAGATGAATATATATGCATAGATATTTATCAGCTTAGCCTACAGGATAGAGTCCGAGTAGCCCAACAATGGCTGCACCCCACAGGAGAGGCTGAGAATCTGTAGTCACTCAGTCCATGAAGCTGAATGTCTCAGTAGGCCCAATCTGGAGCTGGAGGTCTGACGAATTCCAAAAGATCAGGTAGTCTTCAGTCTACAGCAGCAAGACAAACTCACCAGTGAGAGAGAGGGCAAGCAGCAAGAAGCCTGCCATTCTCCTCTGCCTTGGCCTTTTATACAGGCTGCCATCAGAAGGTAAGACCCATATTTAGGGTGTTTCTTCCAGTTTAAGATGATCCAATCAAGAAGATCTCTCTCATTTCAGTTAATTCCAGATCCACTCAATTTGACACCCAGGATTAGCCATCACAAGTACACCCCTTGTCAACTTGACACACAATAACATCTCTCTATGTCATGCTTAATTTTCAAATGAAAACAATGTTGAGGTCATAATTTCACCTAACAAGATATGACGATCCCACCATACAATGACCAATGCATTATATATCTTAGAGTAAGTGATAAGGTCTTTGAGGAATGCTTAGTCCTTTAGTGTCTCATAACCCCATATAATCATGTAGGTTCACAACACTTAACCACTTAACACATCTCAATTACACATTCAAAAAAAGAATAACTCAAGTATCTGTTTAACATTTGTGTATATACACAGAACCCTCCTATTAAACAAATAGGACAAGAAGGCTCATGTCAATTACAATCAATGTTTCTGCAACTGGTCACATGGCCCAAGTTGGTATTTGTAACTACCTTACTCTACAACCGATTCTGTATTTCCTCCACCACCAGCAAACGGCTCTGCAGGTCTCGGCTCTTTCCCTGGAGGCGTTACCCATACTTTCATCCCTGGAGGGTCTGGGACATTTTTTGTCCTGTCTGGATTGGGTTGTTGCACTCCTGCCTTCCAGATATAGTCTTCATTACCTCCACTGTGGAGAACCAGTCCAATTTCCCCCTGGTAGTCTGGGTCAATCACCCCTCCTAATACTGTTATTCCTTTCTTAGCCTGTTGACTTAAGGGCCTCAGAAGCCCAAAGTGTCCAGGGGGAAGTCTTAGCTTCCAGTTCAATGGAATGTTTGTTGTCTCTCCTGGCAGAAGCACTCCCTCCTCTGGAACCAAAATATCTAAGCCAGTAGAGTGCAAAGTCAAGGGTACAGGAAGCAAAAATTTTCCGGGTGATAACAAGTGGAATCATTCCCAATTCCACCCCTTAATTCCTGGACCCATGAATCCTGGTTATAAGAAAAACTATACTATGTACTGGATAGTGATTCAACGCGTACACTGCCTTCTGGAGGACCTTGCCCCAGCCCTCCAGGCTATTTCCACCTAATTGGTGCTGTAACTGTTTCTTTAAGAGACCATTCCATTGTTCTGTCAAGCCAGCTGCTTCAGGATGGTGGGGAACATGCTAATACCAGTGGATTCCATGACCGTGGGCCCACTGTCACACCTCTTTGGCTGTGAAGTGAGTTCCCTGGTCAGAAGCGATGCTGTGTGGAATAACATGATGGTGGGTAAAGCATTCTGTAAGTCCCTGGATGGTAGGTTTGGCAGAAGCATTATGTGAAGGAAAGGCAAGTCCATAACCAGATTGTCTATTCCTATAAGGACAAAACACTGTCCCCTCCAAGATGGAAGTAGTCCAATGTAGTAAACCTGCCACCAGGTTGCAGCCTGGCCGCCACAGGGAACAGTGCCATATCGGGGCCTCAGTGTTGGTCTCAGGTGTTGGCAGATCTGGCACTCAGCAGCAGCTGTAGCCACATCAGATTTCGTGAGTGGGAGTCCATGCTGTCGAGCCCATGCATAACCTCCATCTCTGCCACCATGGCCACTTTGTTCATGGGCCCACCATGGCCACTTTGTACATGGGCCCATTGAACATTGACAGGGATAGCTGAAGAAAGAGGCTGACAATCCACAGAGCGGGTTATCCGATCTACCTGATTATTTAACTCATCTTCTGCTGAAGCCACTTTTTGATGAGCATTTACATGAGACACAAGTATGTTCACATCCTTTGCCCATGTGGAGAGACCTATCCACATACTCTTTCCTCAAATGTCTTTCTCACCAATTTTCCAACCATGCTCCTTCCAAGTCCTTGAGCATCCAGCCAAACCATTGGCTATAGCCCATGAATCAGTATATAAATGCACCTCTGTCCATTTCTTCTTCCAAGCAAAATGCGTGACCATGTGCACTGCCCATAGTTCAGCCCACTGTAAAAACTTTCCTTCCCCAGTGTCTTTCCTCAGGGTTGTTCCAGAAATTGGCTATAATGTCACAGCTGTCCATTTTGAGTAGTGCCTGCACAGCATGGAGAACCATTTGTAAATCGAGCCCTAGTCTTCTCTTCCTCAGTCAACTGATCTTAGGACACACCCCATGAAGCCATAGGTGCATGCTTGAGAACAGGAGGCATCGTAACAGGAGTAGAAACCATAGGCATTTGAGCAACTTCTTCATGTAACTTGCTTGTGCCCTCCAGGCCTGCTCGAGCCCTATCATGTATTTACCACTTCCATTTGATAATGGATTGTTGCTGTGCATGGCCTACTTTATGGCTTGGTGGGTCAGATAACACCCAGCTCATGATGGGCAGCTCCGGTCTCATAGTGACTCGGTGACCCATTGTCAAACATTCAGTTTCCACTAAGGTCCAACAGCAGGCTAAAAGCTATCTCTCAAAGAGAGAAGAGTTGTCCACAGATGAAGGCAAAGCCTTGCTCCAAAATCCCAATGGCCTCCACTGTGATTCCCCTATGGGGGCCTGCCAGAGACTCCAAACAGCATCTTTATCTGCCACTGATACCTCAAGCACCATCGGGTCTGCTGGATCATATGGCCTAAGGGGCAGAGCAGCTTGTACAGCAGCCTGGAATTGTTGAAGCGCCCTTTCCTGTTCTAGGCCCCACTCAAAGTTAGCTGCCTTCCTAGTCACTTGATATATGGGTCATAGCAACACACCCAGATGAGGAATACACTGCCTCCAGAATCCAGAGGCCGACCAAGCATTGTGCTTCTTTCTTGGAAGAGGGAGGGGCCAAGTGCAACAACTTATTCTTACCCTTAGAAGGACTGTCTCTGCATGCTCCACACCACTGAACTCCTAGACATTTCACTGAGGTAGAAGGCCCTTGAATTTTAGTTGGATTTGTTTCCCATCCTCTCATGCATGTATGCTTAACCAACAAGTCCAGACTGTCTGCTACCTCCTGCTCACTGGGTCCAATCAGCATAACATCATCAATATAGTGGACCAGTGTGATATTTTGTGGAAGAGTCAGGCAATCAAGATCCCTTCAAACCAAGTTATGGCCCAATGCTGGAGAGTTAAGATACCCTTGAGCCAGGACAGTAAAGGCATACTATTGGCCTTGCCAGCTGAAAGCAAATTGCTTCTGGTGGTCCTTATGAACTGGTATCGAGAAGAAAGCATTTGCCAAATCAATAGCTGCATACCAGGTACCAGGAGACATATTAATCTGCTCAAGTAAGGAAACCACATCTGGTATAGCAGCTGCAGTTGGAGTCACTTCTTGATTAAGTTTTCAATAGTCAACTGTCATTCCCCATGATCCATCTGTCTTCTGCACAGGCCAAATAGGAGAGCTAAAGGGAGATATGGTGGGAATCACCACCCCTGCATCTTTCAAATCCTTGATGGTAGCACTGATTTCTGCAATCCCACCAGGGATGCGATACTGTTTTCGGTTCACTATTTTCCCTGGCAGAGGCAATTCCAGTGGTTTCCATTTGGCCTTTCCAACCATAATAGCCATCACTCCACAGGTCAGGGAACCAATGTGGGGATTCTGCCAATTCCTAAGTATATCTATCCCAATTATACATTCTGGTACTGGGGAAATAACCACAGGATGAATTCACTGACCCACTGGACCCACTGTCACTTGGATCCTTGGCACCTGTGTATGTCTATAAAGTCACCAGGTAGATTTCAACAGTAATGTTTATCATCCCTACTAATTAGCATGAAGTAAATTTCCACGCTTCCTCCTCAAATATAATGTATTTTCTAAAATTTGTTGATTTTATTTTGTGTGTGTATATCACACAGAACATCCCAAACCATCATATTCGACTATACACCCACTTCCTAAATGGCAACCTCCCATAGCCTCCCTTCCCCCACTAGAGCGCTTATACTCTGATATCCCTGCTACTGTCTGCTGTGTTGTCAGTACCCAAGCCATTCCCCACTACTTGCCCTTCTGGTGAATTTAGTCAGCCTATCTAGAGGTCTTTGTTTTAGGAGGGTCAGCTGTTCCTCTTCTAGCAGCAAACAGTTGTCAATACTCCTTTAGATAAGATTGGGGTCTGCTGTTCATTTTCCCAGTTCTATGCTGGGTTACTATCTGGGAGTCTCTTGGTCCATGCTGGCCAACAACTCAAAAGAAGGTAACTCCTATCTGGCATTGTTGCTTGTTATGTAGCCTTTAGCTATGCATATGGACTCTTAAGAAATTATATTGATCCTTTTAATCTTTGGTTATACTTTCCTTTTGAATGTTTAAGGCCATACATTTGGCCCACATAAACCAATTTATTTTTACTCTTAAGGTCATTTGAGGATCTGTTCCTCAGGGGTCACATGGGCTTGGGAGGAGTCCCTGGCTCCTTTCTTTTACCAGTTCCCCCTATGTGGAGATTAGTCAAAGGTTGGCTTCACTTGGAAGCATGGAGGAAGTGACTGGTCTGCATTGACCCTCCTCTTTGTAGACTGGACACTGGTTCAAGTCCATCTGGTGGGGTCTCCTCAGCCTGCTTGATCAAGAGACCAGTGACCCACCACAATTACAGGGCATTTTGAGAGATGCTCATAGTCCCCTGGAACTAGTTGCCCTAGGAGAGCAAGGAGCAAAAGCTGTCCTTTATGTCCCTGTGACCAAATTAATATAGGCCTCAAAGTATGTCTGTTAAACATCCAAGAAGGTTAGCTCAACCAGTCTGGTACTTTTAATTAGTGTGTGTCATGTAGATAAATCTTGGGCAAAGACCAGTTGTTCTCAGATAAACCTTACCTAGACATATATTTCTTGATCTGCTATGTATAATTTGTCAGTAGATTGTAGGAGTACTCTGGTTCCCTCTGGTTTTCAAAACTAGCTAGGCATTATTTATCTCTCACATTGTCTCACCCCTCCACCATAGTTTTTCCACTTATGGTGCCCCCATTTCCCCCATTTCTCCCTTAATAATACTCTTCTCCTACAGTCCTAACTCTCTTGAGCTCCTTCTTTCCCCTTATCCCCTAGATTCCTTGTATACCCTTCCCTTCCCCCCTCCCTTAAACTAACCCAATATTCAATTCATATCTCCCTTATTAAGGCCTGTTTCCTTCTGTTTTCTCTTTCTTCTTATTTCTTTTCCTTTACCTCCCTGTTTCCTTTCCATTTTCCTGGTTCCTGTAGTTATGTCTGATTGCATACTTATTTATCAGAGTCTGGTTCTAGGATCCACATATGAGGGAGAACATATGTCAATTTTTTTTCTGAGTCTGTGATACTTCACTTAGTATAACAGACTCTAGTTCCATCCATTTACCTGAAAATTTTATGGTTTCATCTTTCTTTACTGCTTAGTAAAACTATCGTGTAAATGAACCATATTTACATCGTCAGTTGAGGGACACTTAGATTGCTTCCATCTCTTAGCTATTGTGAAAAGAGCAGCAACAAACATGAATGTACAAGTGCCTCTGCAATAGGATGAGTTCTTTGGGAATAAGCCAAGGAGTGGTATAACTGGGTCAAATGTAGTTTTTTAAGAGTTCTACACATTGCTTTCCATAGGGGTTGAACCAATTTGCAGCCCCACAAGCAGTGGATGAGTATTCCCCTTTCCCCACATCCTCTCCAACATTTGGTATCATTTGTTTTCTTGATCTTAGCCAGTCTGACTGGGATAAGATGAAATCTTAAAGTGGTTCTAATTGTATTTCCCTAATTACTAGTGATGTTGAACATCTTTTAAGATGTTTCATACCCATCTTTACTTCTCCTTTTGAAAACTCTCTGTTCAACTCCTTAGCCCATCTTTTAATTGGGTTGCTTCTTGTCTGGATTCTCTGTTTTTTGAGTTCATTATATATTCTAGATATTAAACCCCTGTCGGATGTGTTGCTTGTAAAGATTTTCTCCCATTCTGTGGGTTGTCTGTTTGCTTCCCTGGTTTCCTCTTTTTATGTACAGAAGCTTTTTAGTGTAATGAGGTCACATTTGTTAATTCTTGCCTTTGTTTCCTGAGCAATTCATGTCCGGTTTAGGAAATCCTTTCTTATGCCTATATCTTGCAGGTTTTTCCCAATGTTTTCTTCTAACAGTTTCAGAGTTTTAGGCTTTACATTGAGGCCTTTGATCCATTTGGAATTGATTTTTGTGCAGGGTGAAAGACATTTGTTTAGTTTCATTCTTCTATTGGTGAGGCTTTCTCCTGTCATTTCTAATTGGCTTACTGAGTGTTTCACTTCCTTCTTCATTTCAGCCTGAGTATTATTCAATATTTCTAACTCTTTCTGAATTCATTCAGAAGTTTATCTCTATCTTCCTTCACTTCTTTGATTTCTTTTTGTGTTCTTTAAATTCACTGAATTCTTTTATCATGTTTATAATTGATCTTTTGGGTTCCATGTCCTCCATTATCTCTAGGGGGTTCTCATTGTACTCCTCTAGAGGACTATTGGTATTTGGTAGGGATATGTTATTTTGGTTTTTCATGTTATTATTTTTTCTCCATGATTTTGACATGTGAATTTATTTTGTACTTTCTGATTCTTGTGTGAGGCTCAAGTCTTCAAGTTTAGGTCTGCTTCTTTTTGTGAACTTTATGTGTCTTTGTGGTTTACTTTTTGGGCATGAAAGGCTGGTTCCTCTAAGCTTCCGGTTCTCTCTTTTGATTTTATATTGGAGTGGCCAGATTGCTTTTGTCTTCAGGAGTTCCCACAGAGGCCTAGGTCAGATGAGGATCAGATGCTCTCAGTCTTTCTCCTAAGGTCTGGATCCCTCCCGGATAGATTTTGGCCTCAGGAATTTGGCGATTGGACTGGCGTAAGAGCTGGGCCCAGGAAAGATGCTGGTCTAGGGCAGTTGGTGGCCATGCCACCCAGAGATGCAAAGGAAGATGGGGGTGGGATGTGGCCCCAAGGGTCCCTGGGGACTGCACTGAAGAGCTGGGTTGGTCTGGATGCAAAGGACCAGGAAAAGGAAAGGTCATCCCAGACATCCAGGAAAGAGGCTGGAGGGTTGTGCAGACCCAGGTAGGCAGAGGGAGGTTAGGGTGGGGCCAGACCCAGAGCATCCCTGGGGACCCAAGAAGGAACTGAGTTGCTCTGGATGCACAGGATCAGGAAGCAGTGTTGGTTCCCCAGGTGTCTGGGGTGCTAAGAAGAGAGACCAGTGGGGGAGATGGGAGGGTGAGTGAGGCTGGGGGAATCAAGGCTCGGAGGGTACCATCGACTTACCCTGGAGAGAGAGGCCTGCAGGTCAGAGAGGGGCCTACAGGTCCTGCAAGCCTGAGAAAGCAGAGGGAGTTCAGGACGGGGCTGGCTCCTGGGGACCTGAGGACCTGAGAAGGAACTGAATTGCTCTGGATACAAAGGATCAGGAAGAAGCAGTGGTGGTTCCCCAGGTGTCTGGGGCTCCAAGACAAGGAATGGGACAAGACCCAGACTAGGAGGAGAGACCAGCAAGGGAGATGGGAGGGTGGGTGTGGTCACAGGACATTTTGAGATGCTCCATTGTCCACTGGAACTTAATCTACCTTGAAAGGCAAGGAACAAATCTGTCCTTTAAGTCCCTCTGACCAGAATAGTATGGGCCTCAAAGTATGGCTGTTAAACATCCAGTAAGGTTAGTTCCACCAGGCTGGTACTTTAAATTACCATGACCTATGTAGATAAAGCTTGGGAAAAAACTAAACATCTCAGATAAAGCTTGAATACAAATATATTTTGTTCATAGAACTAGTTGACTAAACTATGACCTTAGAAATTTTAAGATTATGTATATATTATTTTTGTCTCATCCTTTATATATCATAAGAAACCTACACAGATCTTCATCACTTACTTAGGCTTTCTCATTTTTTTCTATTTTGGAAAAAATCTCCATTCCCATATCCTTTTAACATCTTTTATATTCTTATTTTCTTTTTTAATATTTATGAGCCATAATAAAATTAACAAATAAATTTTCCATCTGCTGTGAGAATTCTTTTCCTGGGGATACTAAGCAATGTTCATCCTCTTCTAAGGTTCTAGGGTCAAACCAATGTTTGATTAAAATTTTCCTAGGGAACCAATGATTTACTGAGCTTACTTACAGAGATGACTGAGGGGTTGCTGAGGTATATGAGTGACCTGAGGGTATGCACGCTGGATAGCCTTTACCCAGCATGCAGCAAGCTTTCTCTTCCTAGCCTTCCCCAAATTATATACTTTAGTCCTCCACAATTTCAGGAGACCATGTGTGATTAGGGCCAAATTACATACAGTTGGCTGGGAAGAGTGGCTGGATTCTCCAGTGAGGGTCCTCTGACCCTGCTTGGCCCTCCTTTAATGAAGGAGCACAACTGACAACAAACCCACTTGTGACAATGTTTAGCAAGCAGGCCCAGCTGAAGTCATTATGACAGTAGTTATTTCACAAAGAAGACACTGCTGTACAACATCATATTATTAAAAGAACATAGAATTTAAAAGAATTTGGTGCTAGGATCTACAAGTGAGGGAGAACATACATCTTTTGTTTTTCTGAGTCTGTGTTACTTCACTTAGTATAACAGTTTCTAGATCCATCCATTTACCTGTAAATTTCATTATTTCTAGACAGACAACCTTATCAGCACTAACAGTACACTGATCTACTTGACATTTACAAAATATACAATATCCAACCATAGTAGGAATCATTTCTCTCAGGGTCACAGGGAACATTTGTAAATGGAGCTCACTCTTGGACACAAAATATACATTAAAAATAACAGAGGGGCTGGAGAGATGGCTCAGCGGTTAAGAGCACTGACTGCTCCTGCAGAGGACCTGGGTTCGATTCCCAGCACCCACATGGCGGCTACAAACCATCCTTAACTCCAGTTCCAGGGGAATCCGAAACCCTTTTCTGATCTCTGCAGCATTGCATGACATGGGTGCACTCACATACATGCAGGCAATACACTCATACACATGAAATAAAAATAATAAATAAAAAATTAAATGATAGCAGAAAGAAGTCATGTAAAAAGAGTTTCAAACTGAAATTTAAGACATCATTAAAAGTTCAGGGCTATGAAGATAGAATGCAGAATGTTTTGATATAAATCAACCACATCACGTATTATTGAGCTCTTTATTGAGGAGCATGAATTTAAGTAACTTTAGACCTAAAAGAAGTTTGTAAGGCTAAAGACAAGAAGGTATACATTTTCACTATTCTAGTGAACAAAACTGCTGCCCTTATGGACTTATGGAAGGAGCTTAGCAAATTGATATGAGAAGTGAATTAAACGAATGGTAGATGGGGGTAGGAAATCTTACCTCCGGAGAGAAGAACAGATATTAAAGTGGTAGAGGCAAAAATGTTTCATGAAATAATGTAACAGTACCAAAGAGATGGGCTTGAATTCATCAGAGGTCTGTTAGAGACACTCATGTTAAACTTTAACAAAATTTACAGCAATCTCTGTAGGTGTGTGTGTGTGTGTGTGTGTGTGTGTGTGTGTGTGTGTGTGTGTAGTGTATACACAGGTTTCCTTGTCGTTTTTAGCAAGAGAGAATAGCAAATGCTACACCAAGTAAGAACAAGCACACCTAATTCACAGTAATTTGGTCACTACCACCACCATTATATAGTAAAAAGAAATAGAGCTCTGTGAAACACTGACTGGTTTGAAGAACTAGAATATATGCAAAAATGAATCAAAAGGAAAAATGGGAAATGAATATATTACAACCTAAAATATAAAGATTTATCCATCATGGTGTTCCTAAAATTTATATAGTTGAACAAAAACATAAATAGACAAGCAGTGATGTATTCAGAACATCTCCACAGATTTTTGGGCTAGGGAGATGGATATACAATTAAAAGCCCTTGCTATACAAGCTTGACAACCTGAATCCATGTAAAAAGCAAAATATAGTAATAAGCACCTGTATTCCCAGCATTTCTACCATGAGATGGGAACTGGACTCAAATAGGCAGGATGCTCAGGATGAGCTAGCCTAGAACACACACTACTAATGGAAATAATTACAGACACTGCCTTAAGAACAGGGTAGAGAGAACCAACTACTGAAAAATTATCCTGTGATTTCCACAGGTGTGCTGTGGCACATGCATACACACACATACACACAATATTTTTATTTTTTAAAAAAGAATTTATGTACATATCTTTCTTAAGGAAAAGGTCTTTTGCTATATGTAGTCCATTTCTTAAAGACTTCCTTCCAATGAGCACCATGCAGAAAAGGATAAAAAAAGAAACTTTACATGAATAAACTTGTTAAATGCTACTTCTACTATAAGAATCATGCCTGAGAATAAGTACCAGAGGCAAGGTGGACAATCAGAAAATTTTATTCATGACAGCATGGACTCAGGGAAGTAACCATCAAAGCTTTAGCCCTTACCCACAATTTTTTAACATTTATAGGCTATCCAGTGTCATTTCAGACATGTTCTGACATAGGTGGGTTAAAATTCTTAGCCTATGTGCCTGAAGGCTACATGTAGGGGTCTCTAGCAGTATCCATGTTTAAAAAGTTAGAAGCCATTTCACAGCTATTCTTCAAGATAATGCTCTTGTAGTTTTGTATCCAAATTGACTCTAGCTTCTTCACTTCAGCTAGAGAATCAAGGTCAACTTCAACAGTAAAAATCCATGCTGATATTACACACATTTTATGGAGTGATGAAAATGGCTTTTTATGAGTTGTTTCTCTCATAACTCAAATCATTAAAATCATGAGAAAACATCAAAAATATGAGCAGAAGAGTATTCTACAGAATATCTTACCAGTAACCATCAATATTCTCAAGCATATCAAAATAATAAAGACTCTAAAATAGTCATAGCTAAGAGAAACTTCAAATGACATGAAAACTAAGTGTAGCATGGAAGACTGCAAGACATTCCATGCAAAGTGCGCACTTTGCTTTTTTCTGCCTTTCTGCAACCATCATCATGGAATTCCTGGAGCCACAATACCACATTGTGAATCAAGTACACAAAACAGCAGAGCAGAGTCTCTAAAAATTATGTTTTCTAAAAGTGGACGACAGGATCTTCATGCTTCACCCAAACAAGGCAGGTGGCTTCTAAATTCAAACGTGAAGTAGGAGCAGAGGCTCCTAACAGGAGGTTAAAGTACCTGGTACAGAATAGGAAATAACCCAGCATACCAAAGAAGGAAAATCAAAGGAGACAAATCAGTAAAAGTGTCAACAAAGAGATGACTCACATGTTTCAATTACCTGACAAACATTTGAAACAACCATCACAAACATGCTTTATTTAGCAATTACATGCAATCTATAACCAGAAAAAAATATGAACTCTCAGCAATAAAAAAAAATGTTGTTTAAAAAGAAATTAAGGTATAGGAAAAGTTCAATTGCAAATTCTGAAACATTGTAGTATGGGCACAACACAGTTCACCAGATGACAGAGTGCAGTTGAGGACTGATCAATACCATTTAGCCAGTCTGAGCAATAAAGAAATAGAGAATGATTAAAAATGATGAAATGTGGACATTAGTGGACTACAGTGAGCCACTTATGTTTATCGCAAAGCCCAGAGCCACCACTGAGAAATGTTACAAAGCAAAACAAACATGGTTAAAATGAGAACTCATGAATTGTTCATCTAAACCATACAGTAACAAGTAAGAGGGAAAACATGGATTTAACACAGAGGGACCAAAGAACACTAACAAATCTGTTGTCTTAAACACTAGTAAAAGGATAATTTTAGTAATGTAAATGCGCTAAATGTATAATTTAAAAGGCAGATGTTGACAAGTTCATAAAACCACATCTCATTTTTTTTGTTCTTTTTGAGACAGGGTCTCCCTATAGCTCCAGCCATCCTGGAACTCACTATGTAGGCCATGCTGGCCTTGTACTCACAGAGACCCGCCTGCCTCTGCCTCCCAAATGCTGGAATTAAATGCATGTGCCACCATGCCTGGCCCCAAAACACATCTCACCTTATAGAATATTTATATGAAACTTGTATCTCTTTCTACCAACATACGTGAAAGAAAAGAATGGGAAAAATCAGACCATATGAACATCAGTTTTAAAATTTTATTGTATTTTATACAGACATAATACTTTTATTACATTTTAGTTATTGTGTGCTTTCATGTGTATATATGTGGATGTGTGTATGTCACAGTGTGTGTGTGGAGGTCGAGGACAGCTTGTAGAAGTCAACTCTCTACTTATGCTGTGGGTCCTAGGGATCAAACTCAGGTGTCAGGCTTGCATGGCAAGCATCATTACTGGATGAACCATCTTCTGGGCTCTGAATAAATTTTCATTTATTTATTTTGTATGCATGTATGTGTGTAGGTTGCATGTATGCCACAGTGTGCATGTGGAGATCAGATGATTTATTTTGGGGATTATTTCTTTCTACTGTGTAGGTCTGTTGGATCAAACTCAGGTTGAAAGGCTTGGCAGCAGGTGTCTTTACCCACTGAACCACCTGGTTGGCCTATTAACATTAATTTTAAATGCATAAATAGGTATAACAGTAGTGAAGTGGACGTAATTAGAAGGAGAGCTCTTACTGATAAAAATAAAGCATTACCTAATAAAGAATCCATCTTGCAAAAAGATAAAAGCACCTCCTATCCTCTCCCTCCAACTAGTATACACTGGCACCCTCAGGATTCCTTGAGCCCTCTGGCTCCCCCCCCCATTTCACATGGTTTTGTTTATTGTATTTCTGTGTAACTGACCCTAGATAGTACGAATTCTTTGTAGGTACTAATAATCCAATAAAGCCCCAAAGCCCAGTGGATGGCTCAGCATGTACTAGGGCATGGCTGCCTTTCCAAAGAACAGGCAGCTTTGATAAATTGTTTTGATAGAGTCAAGCGAATGGTCTCTGCATCATTCAAAAGCTGTCCAGTCATACTGGTGCAAACCAGAAGTCTGTTCACGAGATGCATAGTGAATAAGGGGTGGTGGGCACTGGATTAGAAGACTTCAGGTGCCGTGGGTAGAGTAAGGACACATTGACAACTGCAAAGCACAGGTGAAAGTGAACAGGGGCCTAACATGATTTGTGCAGTCATGGTGGTCCTGGCCCCAGTTGCAGGTGATGTCACCTCTCCAAGTAGAGGATAGGACCACTTAGAAGAGGAGTTGTTGGGGGCCAGGGAGTGGCCAGAAAGTATGTAGCAGAAGGACTACTGGTAGAGCATCCAGGAGATGGGCCCTAATGAACTGCATCTGCCACATCATTAACAAACGCCCAGGTTTCAGTGCTCACCCCACCTGTGGAGGCTACATCTCCCAATCAGCTAGATCTAGAACTCAATAAGACTGCTGGGAGACAAAACTTTTTTAGAGTCTCAGTATCAAATTTATTCCATTTATTAAGAATGTACCATAGAGAGTACTAGGGAACTGCAGGACAATTTTCTATGATGGGACTGAAGAGAGAGACACATACAACGACCACTGGAGTAGAGAAATGTGCATCACTTTCCACTCTGAGTCCTCAAGGAGCTATGACAGGTTAGAGGTTTCTTTCTCATGATCTCTACCCAGGCATCCCTGTGTGAGTCTGAGTGTAGCTACAGAAGAATTATTCTTTCTCTAGCAAGGTTTGCATTGTCTCTTGCATTGTCTCTGTGCTGGGAATAAATCTCACAATACTGAGATGTAAGTTCCTACTAAGACCATCTCAGAGCTATTTTTTTTTACCTCTGTGTTATAAGGACTCTTTGCAAAGAAGCTCAAAAAAAAAGTCCCCAGCTGTTAGATTGTTGGGTTCAGAGAAGAGGCTTGCTCATATGAATGGCTCTTTCTTTTATTTTGGCTTGTCATCCAGGCAAAAGGGGGAAAAATTGGGGTATGTTTTCTTGCAATGTTCTGCTCAAAGGAACATCTTATTATCTGGGGAATTAATTCCATACCCTCAGGGATAGGACTGCCTACTGTAAATGAACAAAAATTACAGAACAATTGGAGCATGACAGCAGAAATAAAGTACAGCAGTAGGGAAGTGGGGAGTGAAGTTAAGTAGGAGTCCTGAGAGGGGGAAAAAATCCATTGCCCTAACCTGACTTGTAGTCCTTTTTCCTTCCCAGCAATGGGGTCAGGCATTTAGCTTCTAGACAGCTTTCAGCTCTGCTTCCCATCCTGCCTGTTTGTGCCATTCCATGTCTCACTCTTTGACCTCTAGGCCCACTGAGATGACCCCAATACTACACTCTGCCAGAGACTGACCCAGAAAAACAAACATGAGCCCAGGAGCTACTGGTAGGACCAGCATGCCAAAACTTCAGGCATTGGGACCCTATGGCTAATAGAGTCTGTCTTAGCCTCACATCCATCCACTCACCTGGATCACTGCTGAGTAGAAGTGGGTCTATGAGAAAGTACCTGGGGTGTGAGGAGGGAGCAAGGAGACCTTCCATGGTTACTGTCAAATCTATGGAGACAATGTTCTGGTCTGCCTAGAAATCTCTCAATCATAACCTCTGGTAATACTGTTTTATCCAGATCTTCCCCAGTCCTGACCTGATGATCTCTTGGTATCTATCTGCTGCTTGCTAACTCCAGCTAGCTGCCCAAGGGCATCTTCCCCAGTCCTTTGTGTTGGATGTGGTAAGCATCCATTTTGATAGTGTTATCTGCTACTTGCTATTTGTTCTTTGACTCCTCTTCGCTACATTCTTAATCAGCTCACTCATTTAAAACCAAAAGAACAGCTATTAAGATCATTCTCTAGACAGAACAGCATTGTGGCTTGTCTGTGGGAAGGTTTGGTTGTTGGAAAAATTTGATATCAGGTTGTTTGAAAGTTCCAAAAGCTCTTCCTCACACCAATGAGAAAATTGTGTTTTATAACAATAGATATAATTATTAATATAATATTGCTTGCATGTTATTTATAGGCATACTATATTATGTTACATATATGTATATATACTGAAAATAAACAAAGAACATTCACCAATATAATTTAAGCAAAAATCTAATAAAGAATTTGACCAATTGGCCAAAGGATGGCTTTGTGACTTGAGTGGTGACATGTCATGTTTGTCGTTCTTTATAACAAACCATCTGAAACTTAGTCCATAAAAATATGAAGCACTTAGTCTATGCATGGAATTTCAAAGCCATGGATTCAGCAAGGGCACAGCAGATATGACTTTTACCACATGTTGTCCATGACCTCAGCTAAAAAAGTCTGACTATCTGAGAACTGCGTACACTGAAGGGACATTCACTGATGGCCCTGGGGGCTCTTTTGAGAGGACTGACATGTGGAGTGTCTGGATGATACCTGTCTGTGGAACTCAGGGTCTTCATGGTAAGTCAGACTGCACAGCAGTCAGGCTGCACACCTGACGACTCAGACAGAATCTGAGCAGCAGTTTTTCTATAAATGAGGTAGATGTCACATCACTTTCTATGACCAATACAAAGAACTCATATTGAGTCACTTCCATATACTCTACTGATTAGAAGTTGAGTCATAAGCCCTTTCAGATTTAAGTGTGTGATTCAGACTGTATCCCTTGGTGGGGGAAGTGACACCTTGAATAACAGCATGAGGCATGGAGGACAGTGCAATGGCCAATTTTAGAAAATAGTTTTGTGCTATGGCTTCCAGATAGCTAATTATGTGTCATTCAGATCCCCTATAAGATAGATGCACAGATGGGGTCATTCACATTGTTAGCAGTTAACATTACCAAATAGCTAATGTACAGTTCATGCATGATTGAAGCCATAATATACAATTTGTGCCATTCTGAATCTGATCATTGTGCTATCGGAAGCTCAAACTAAAGAAATTCTGGAGGCACAAACATGGTACCACAGCCAGAGGGAAGTAACTTATCACTCTTGGAAGAACCCTTGGCAGTCCTCAAGTATGCAGTTACAGATTACTGAAGAAGTCTTTTCTAGGGGATCATAAGTATTTCTGTACCCACAAGAAAAGTTGAACCTGCTGCTAGTTGGATATATTGGGCTGTCTTAGCACAGTGCCAACTGACTGTCCCTTCCTCTATACTTGTCAAGCACTAATTCATTCCTTCATTCTTACCATATTTACTGAGCATTCACCATGTGCCAAATACAATGTGAGATGGATTAAGCAATGCGAAATAGTAGATTTAGGAACAGTAGATTTAGGAAATAGTAGATTTAGGAATAGCAGATTTAGGAATAGTAGATTTAGGAAATAGTAGATTTAGGAATAGTAGATTTAGGAAATAGTAGATTTAGGAAAAGTCATTCAAATACCAAAGTTCAAGATATTTTTGTGGTGCTGAAAACTGAACTTAGAGAATCACAAATGCTAGGCAAGTGATTTACTACTGAGCTGTATTCCCAGCTGAAGAAGATTTTATTTTATTTCTTTTAATTGAATTTTGTGATTTTCATATAATATAATTTGATGGTATATTTACACCCCCTCCTTTATCTACACCTCTCCTTATTGACCCTACACAATTTGATGGACTCTGTTGTATATATAATGATGTCTATAGAGTCTAATTTGTGTTACCAAATGTCCTTCAGTGTGGGTCCATCCACAGAATTCTGGTTAACCTACCAAGAATCCCATCCTTGAGTCTGTTGCTCCCTCCACCCCAGCAGCCAAAAGTTGCCAAAATTTCCTTAGGTTGGGTTTGGGTTTCTTACTGACTTCCTTATGTCTTATGTTGGGATTTTGTCTGGTTTGAACTTGCATGTGGCATGTGCATGCTATATGAGAAACTGATCAGCTGTCTGAAAAACTCTGTTTCTTTGTGGTCATTTACCACCTCTGGCTCTTACAGTCTTTCTGCCACCTCTTCCACAAAAATCTCTGAGCCTTGGGAGGCAGAAGTTTGATATAGATGGCCTATGCAGGGATAAGGACTCTGAAGTCTCCTGTTCTGTGCATACTGGCCACTTGTCGTTTTCTGTGTTAACCACCACCTTCTGTATAAGGAAATTTTTGTGGTGAAAGTTGAGGGATGACTAACCTATGAGTATAACAATAAGTCATCAGCAATTAGTTTAATATGATAACTATTTAGTAGAAAACTAGCATTAGGCTCTCCCCTATGTCCTGTGACCTATTTATCCTTGGGTATCTAAGCCTGATATCATTGATAGGTATAGACTACATTCCATGAAACAGACCATAAATTCAATTAAAGAGTAGTTTGCTACCCTAAAAATATTCGTGCCACTATTGCACCAGTGGGCATGTCTTGGCAGGCCAGTTGATGTTGTAGTTCACAAGATTCACATCTGGGTAAGACTGATTATTGTTTTTTCCTTCTGGTAGCATGTACAGTTGCTTCTGGCACTATGAACAGTAGAGATAAGGCTCTAAAGTCAGCATCTGCTTGATTTCTTCTTGTTTGTTCTACAACTCATATCTTAAGAAGGAGGATCTTACCCTCAAGTTTTCATGGGTAACCAAGAGCAGGGGCAATGGACCAGTATTTTCTGAAGATCCACGGACCCCTTGTCAGCAGTTTCTAGAGAGGGAGTCCATTTCTGTCATTGAGGCTTGTTTTTGTTAATCTATGATGTCTAGAAAGGGCAGTATCCCCCTGTTATTGGGTAACTCCTTTTAATATCTTTCTATACTGAATATGTATATACTTTAAGAAGCTTCTATAGCGGTAGGTTTAGATATGGAATTTTTCTAAAGGCCTTTAGTGTTACTTATCTCTCCCCATATTTCCTTTTCTGCCATGCTCGCCCATACCCCACCCCATTTACCATTTCCTACTCTAATGTTCACTTTCCCTCTTTGTATCACTTCATTCTACTATCCTTCACAGGAAGACTCCTTCCCCCATCTATGTCCATTTATTAGTTTCTTGACTTCTTTGAATTTTCAAATTAAAATATGCATATCTATCTTTTCCAAGCTAGCAACAAGCTATAAGAGAACACATGTAATATTTGTCTTTCTGGGTCTGGGTTACCTCATTCAGGATGATTGTTTCTAGATCCATCCACTTACCTGCATATTTTACAATTTCATTTTTGAAAGAGCTGAATAATATCCTTTTTGGTATGTATACTATCCCTTCATTTTCCATTCAACAGTTGATGGACAGATAGGTCTTTTCCAATTTCTGGCTAGTGTGATAAAGGCAGCAATGAACATGGATAAACGGGTATTTCTCTAGTAGCATATAGAGTCTTTGGGCTATATGCCCAAGAGTGTTATGGCTGTCTCATATGTCAGATCAATTTTGAGCTTTTTGAGGTATCTCATTGATTTCCACAGTAGCTGCACCAGTTTGCACTCCCATCAGTAGTAGAGAAGAGTTCCCCTTTATCCACATCCTTTCCAGCATTTATTGTTTTTTTTCTTGTTCTTTTGTTTATTTGGGGGACCATTCTGAGTGGGGTAAGATGAAATCTCAAAGTAGTTTTAATCTTCATTTTACTAATGACTAAATATGTTAAACATTTTTATAGTATTTCTCAGCCAATTGTATTTAAACCTGCTGCTTTCCCACTTTTTAAATAGGCTGTTTTTTGATATCTAGATTGTTTTTAGTACTTTGTATAGTCTAGATAATAACCCCCTGTCAGAGATCCAACGGG
>NW_008350357.1:330697-336519 GCF_000622305.1 Nannospalax galili
ATTTTTTCTATTCTGTAGGTTGCCTTTTAACTCAAATGATGGTGTCATTTGATGTACAAAAGCTTTTTAGTTTCATGCAGGCCCATTTGTCATTTGTTGGAGTGCCTGTAAGTTCCAGTACATTCCCTACTTTCTCCTAGGAGAGATATTTAAAATGACATATTAAATCAGCAAACATCAGAGGTGGTTAATATGTGAAACACTCAACCTGGAGTCCCCAGAAAACGTATGTCACATCAGATCTAAGAGTGGAAAATTAACAAGAGCCCTAAGTCATTTTCTTAAAATTTTTCTTCATTTTCTCATGGAATACAACAGAAAAGAGTATTGCAATGTTCCCCTCTGAGTAGATTAGAAGAGTGCATCTTGCAGATGACTTAAAAGGTCCACTTTTATGGTACCAGAAGAGAAGGAATCTACAGAATGAGCTCCATAGAAGAAGACAAATTTCTTTTTTAACAATGTCAAGGGGAAGAGTGTATAAACAAACTTTCCAAATCTACAATATAGACAGACTTTGATTGATTGATGTACTATGAGTGACTTATTCACATTTCCATCTAAAACACAAGTTTTTTACTAAATTTTCTTAAAAGAATATAATTATGTTATGAACTCAAATAGGAAACACTGTAAGTCCCAAAATATAACAAAATGTAAACATGATGAAAAACTTGATTATTATATGTAACTTTTACAAATATATTTTATTAGTACTTCGAACATTTCATGCCATATATTTTGAACATATTCACTGCTCTCCCCAATTCCTCTGATGTACACCTCCCATTTTTATGCTCTCAACATTGTGTACTCCTTAAAAGAAAAATGAAACAAAACATTGAGTTCAAGTTGTAGAGATGGCTCAGCGGTTAAAAGCACTGGCTGCTCTTGCAGAGGACTAGAGTTTGAATCCCAGCACCCACGTAGTGGATAACAACAGTCTGTGACTCCAGTTCCAGGGGGCTCCAGTGCTGTCTTCTAACCTCCATGGGTACTGCATGCCATGGGTGTACTTGCACACATGCAGTCTAAACTCATACATACACATAAAAATAATAAAATATTTTTTAAAACACTGAGTTCAGTTTGTGTTGTCCCTTACTTTGACTATGTGGACATCCACTAAAGACTGGTCAACCCACCAGGTACCAGATTATTAAAGAAGAGTCACATTCCGTCTTCCAGTAACTGTCATTTGTCAAGAGTGAATCAGCTAGAGGTGGGACAGGTTTCCCACTTCCATTCTCCAGGCTGGGATTTTGACTTGCTTGAGCTTGAGCAGGTCTTGTGCATCCTGTCACCATTGCTGTTAGTTCCTATGTTCAACTATGCTGTTGTGTCCAGAAAGCATTGTTTCCTTGTAGACATCCACCACTTCAGACTCTTACAATCTTTCCCTGTTCTCTTCTGCAATGATCCCTGAGCCTTGGAAAGAGATGGTGTGATATATACATTACATTTAATGGTGAGCATTCCACAATCTCTCATATTCTTCAACATGAACAGTTATAAAAGTCCCAGTGTTAATAGTTATCAACTGCCAAAGAACATTCTCTGATGAGGGTTGAGAGATGCACTAAACTATGGGTATAATGATAAGTCACTAGAAGTTGTTTTAATACTATTATTTCCTCACTTTCATAATGAAACTTGGAAATTTCCACACACTTTTAGCCAGAAACTTTTAATAAAATGTGTCTTCACACACTACTATGATGCCCATAAGATTAAATCCACTGGGAATGTTCTGTCCTCATATCAACTGCTTTATCAACAATATGAACAGGAATCGCTCTCACATTCCAGAAAAACTACCATTTGTTTCCGAGTTTGTCATTTTCCTTTGGGCAGATCATACTTTCCTATTTCTTTGTATGTTTTGTGACATTTTGGTTGAAAATTGAATATTCAAGTATTGTCATGTGGTAACATTTAGGATCAGATTCTTTACCTCCCCTGGGTTTTCTGTTCTTGATTTCTGAAAGCTGGAGTCATTCATTCCACTGATGACTTTTCGTCTATTGTATGCAACTTATGTTTTGACGTCATTTTCTTTGAAAGCCTGAAGGGAAAAAATGATCAAAATAAAACTGACAGACAAATAAAAACATGAAAAACTGTCCAATTACTTCTGCATATCTTTGTGGATTGGTTCTTTGCTAGTGTGAAAGCTAAAAACATAACTGTCATCTCTAAGGCAATATATGAGGTACATGACAACAGTTTATTCTAGAGGGAAATAGGAATGAGCATGGCCCAAGAACACAGATTTCGGTCACCTGAAATTCCATAATCCAATATAAAAGTATTTTTATGAAGTTTTCTGAGAATTTCACATGAGTATTGTTTTTGCATTATTTCCATGTATCCCAGTCCTCTTCCAACTCCTCCCATTTCTCCACCACACCCTTTCAATTTCTTGTCCTAGTCTTGATTATTATTGTTACATACACATCCATATAATTATGAACATGCATGTATATAATGATTATTTATATAATACATATTTAATTATATATATATGCATTGAGTTCATTTAGTGGTGTTCAAGTATACCTGTGTTTAGAGGCATCCACCAATGATTATATAAACTCTCAGGGAGCTATTCCTTGGAGAAAACTTTCTCCTTCCCTCAACATCCATTGATTATTTGCAGCTCTTCACCTTGAGGTAGCCCCTGAAATTTCCCCCATCCACGTGGTATATCAACTGGTTGTATTACAGATCTTGTTAGACTACATTACTGTGGCGATCTAATTGATGTACTTCCTTATTAAGCTTATTGTGCATTAACCAGCAGCAGGTGACTTGTCCCATTGGTTCTTACAATATTTTGGATGTTCCCTGAGCATTAGGTGTGGCACTGTAGATACATCACTTAGAGCTTGGCATATGATAGTTACTTATTCTCTGTAGTTTGATCAGTTGTGGAACTGAGAAATCATCTCCAAACATTGAAAAAGAGGCTTCTTTGATGAGTAGTGAGAGGTACACTTGTCTACAAATTTCATGATTTCATTTTTCTTAGCCACTCAATAGATCTCCATTGTGTAAATGTACCACATTTTCATCATCCATTCATCCATTGAGGGACATTTAGTTTGTTACCATTTCAAGCTATTATGAAAAGTGTAGCAATAAACATGGCTGAGCAAGTATCTCTGTATGTACGCTATATAGTCCTTTGGGTATAACCCAAGGAGCAGCAGAGGTGAGCCATATGGTAGATCTATTTTTAGCTAGTTAAGAGTTCTCTACACTGATTTCCATAGTGTTTGCAGAGGTTTCCACTCACACCAGCAGTGTATGAGTGTTCCCCTTTCCCCACATTCTCAAGACAATTTTTTTTCTTGATGTTAGCCATTCTAAATGGGGTAAGATGAAATCTGGAATTAATTTCAATTTGCATTTCCCTGATTACTAAGGATGTTGAACACATTTTAAGGTATTTCTTAGCCAATTTTTGCTTCTTCTTTTGAAAACTATCTGTTCATTTTTTAATTGAATCACATGTTTTTATTCTTTTTTATGTTCTGGAAATTAGTATTTTATCATATGTATAACTGACAAAACTCTCTGCTACTCAGTGGGCTTCCACTTCACTCCATTAGTTTTTTTTCCTTTTCTCTATAGAAATTTTTAAGTTTAATGAAGTCCCACTTGTCAATTGGTGACCTTAATTCTTTTTTGATATATTTTATTTATTATTTTCATTATTTTATGTGTATGAGTTGTATTGCCTGCATGTAGGTGAGTGCACCATTGTTGTGCAATGCCAGGGAGGTCTGAACAGGGCTTCAGATTCCATTGGAACTGGAGTTAAGGATGGTTCATAGCCTCTATGTGGGTGCTGGGAATCAAACCTGGGTCCTCTGCAAGAGCAGTCAGTGCTCTTAACCGCTAAGCCATCTCTCCAGGCACAACCTTTATTCTTGAGCAAATGAAATCTGATTTAGGAAGTTCTTTCCTACATCTATATCTTGTATAGTACTGCCTATGTTTTCTTCTAATAGTTTCAGCATTTCAGGATTCACATTGAAGTCTTTGATCCATTAGGAGTTGATTTTTATGCAGGGTTACATATGGGTCTTATTTAATTCTTCTACACATAGAGATCCAGTTATTCCAACAACTTTTAAAGAAAGATGCTGTCTTTATTTCAATGTGTATTCATGGTACCTTTGTCGAATATCAGGTGGCTAAATTGTGTGCACCCATGTTTGGGTCTTCTATTTTGTTCCATTGATTTACTTGTCTGTTTATGTACTAATATCACACTGTTTTATTACTATAGCTCTTTAATATATCTTGAAATCTGCTATGGTAATCCTTCCAGCATTGCTCATTTTTCTCAGGATTATTTTGTCTATCTGCAGTCGTTTGTGTTTCCATATGAATTTTAGGGCTTTTTCCCTATTTCTATTAAAAAATGTCATGGGACTTTCTAATGGGATTGAATTGAATCTGCACATTGCTTTTGGTAGGACTGTCATTTTCACAGTATGAATTCTACTAATCCATGAGCACAGGAGGTCTTTCCATCTTCTAGTGTCTTCCTCAATTTCTTTCTTCAAGGATTTAACATTTTCATTGTAGCATTCTTTAGTGTCTTGGGTTAGGTTTAGTCCTAGAGTTTTTGAGACTCTTACAAATGGGAGTGTTTCCATAATCTCTTTCTCTGATGGATAGTTATTGATATAAAACAATTTAGTGATTTTTGTAAATTGATTGTGTATTCTATCACTTTGCTGAAAGTGTTGATTATTTCTGAAAGTTTTCTGGTGGATTTCTTGCTGTCTTTTATGTATAATGTCATTTCATCTGTAAATAGGGATAATTTGACTACTTTTCCAATTTAGTGGTTATTTAATTTCCTTTTCTAGTCTTATTGTTTTAGCTAGGGTTTTAAGCACTACATTGAAAAGGAATAGGGTCATTGGACAGTCATGTCTAGTTCATGATTTTAAAGAGGATGTTTTGAGATTTTTTTCCATTTAGAATATAATGTTAGCTGTGGGTTTGCCATACACAGCCTTAATTTTGTAGAGTTAGGTCACCTCCAGTACAATTCTCTTTAGTACTTTTGTCATAAAGGTATGTTGGATTTGTAAAAGGCTTTTTCTGCATCTATTGAAATGACCATGTGGAGTTTTTAATCTTTAAGTTCATTTATATCATTTATTACATTTATTGACATACATATTGAGCTATTCCTACATCCTTGGAATAAAGCCAACTTGATCATGGTGGATGATTTTTTTTGATATGTGCCTGTATGTGGTTTATAAATATTTTAATGTTTTATCTATATTCATCAGGGACATTAGAATGTAGTTTGTTGTTGTTGTTGTTGTTGTTGTTACTGTTTAGCTGGTTTTGGTATTAAGGTCATGCTAGCTTCATAGAAGGACTTTGGTAGTTCTCCCTCAGTTTCTATATTTTAGATAATTTAAGCCATATTGATTGTAGGTTTTCTTTAACATCTGATAAAATTATGCTGTTAATCCATGTGGAATTTCTGAGACAGGGTCTCCCTGTAACCCCAGCTGTCCTGGAACTTACTATGTAGACCAGGCTGTCCTTGAACTTGCAGAGATCCACCTACCTCTGCCTCCCGAGTGCTGGGATTAAAGGTGTGTGCCACCATGCCCGGCTTTAGGACTGCTTTTTAAAAACATTTTATTTATGATTATTTGTTATTTTTTGTGTATGAGTGTATTGTCTGCATGTATGTAAGTGCACCTGTGTTATGCAATGCCTGTGGAGGGAAGAGGGGGTCAGATTCCCTAAAACTGGAGTTACAGATGGTGGGTAGCCAC
>NW_008350357.1:337230-349257 GCF_000622305.1 Nannospalax galili
GCACCTGTGTTATGCAATTATCATGGCGGCCAGAAGAGGGCACCAGATCCCCTGGAACTGGAGTTACAGATGGTCATTAGTTACCATATGGGTGCTAGGAATTAAATTCGGGTCCTCTGCAAGAGAAGCCAGTTCTCTTAACCATGGAACCATTTTCCCAGCCCCAGGACTGCTTTTAATGTGCCCCAGAGATTTTGTTTGCTGTGTTTTCATTTTCGTTTAGTTCCAGGAATATTTTTATTTCTTTATTTCTTCTATGACAATTTATAATTCAGTAGTGAGTTGTTTAATCTCTATGGATTCATATACTTTCTTGAGTGGTTGACTTTTATGGTTAGTTGCACTGCTATCTGATAAGGTACATGGAATTATTTCTATTTTTTGTGTTTGTTGAGGTTTCTTTTGAATCCCAGTATGTGGTCTGTCTTAGAGAAACTTCTATGATCTGCTGAGTAAAATGTGTATTCTTTGGTGCTTAGTTGAAATAACCTGTCTGTTAGGTTCATTTGATGTATGGTATCATTTAATTCAGATGTTTCTTTGTTAATCCTTTGTCCAGATAACCTGACTATTTGAGAAAGTGGGATACTGAGCTCACTTACTCTTACTGAGTTCTGCTTAATCTGTGTCTTGAAGTCACAGTAGTACTCCTTTTATGAAATTGGGTGCTCCATTATTTGGTGCATATGTGTTCATGGTTGTAATGTCTTTCAGGTTGCTTGTTCCCTTGATCAGAATGAAATGACCTTCTTTATCTCGTCTGACAAATTTTAGTTTAAAGTCTATTTAGTCAAATACTAACATAACACCTGCTTGTTTCTTGATGCCATTTGCTTAGATTTTTTTTACTGTTCTTTTATTCTAGTATGGCTCCTGACCTTGAGGGTGAGATGAGTTTCATGTAAACAACAAAACGATTGAATTTGTTTCTTTGTAAAATGTTTTTTGTTATTTTTGTTGTTTGTATATGAGTGTATTGCCTGCATTTACATAAGTGCACCCATATCATGCAATGCCATTGGAAGTAAGAAAAGGGCATCAGATCTCATGGAGCTGGGGTTATGCATGGTTAGCCACCATGTGAGTATTAGACACTGAATTCCAGCCCTCTGCAAGAGCAGCCACTGCCCTTAACCACTGAGTCATCTCTCCAGCCCCGTGGAATTTGTTTCTTATTCCATTTAAGTAGTCTTTTGATTAAGGAGATTAGGCCATTGATATTTAAAGTTATCATTGAAAGGTATGTGTTGTCTACTGTCATTTCATTTTCTGTTTGTGTTTATAGTCCTATTTTATGATTCTGTAATTATAGCTTCATTTATTATCTTTCTATGGCCTCTTGTATATGATTACTCCTTTTCTCAGTCCTCTGTATTGCTTTGAGTTTTCTCTGTATTACTAGTTTGGTGGACATGAATTATTTCAGCCTGTTCATATCATGGAAGAATTTTTTTCCCTTCAACTATGAAAAATAGTGTTGCTGGATAGAGGAGTTTGGTTTGACATCTGTGGTCATTTAGAACTTGTAATATGTTGCTTCAGGCTCTTTTGACTTTTCAGGCTAGCATTCTGATGGATTATTCTTTGTATGTAAGTAATTAATTTTTTTCTCTTGCAGCTTTTAGATTCTCTTTTTTCTGTATATTAGTGTTGTATGACATGCCATGGGGAATTTCTTTCCTGGTCCTATTTGGTGTTCTCTGTGCTTCTTGTTTCTTTAAGCATATATCTTTCCTTAATTTAGGAAAGTTTTCTAGAATCCTGTTTAAAATTTGGTCAAAGTCAGTGACCTGAGATTCTTCTCGTTCCTCTATACCTATAATTCATAGATTTGGTCCTTGCATGGTACCACACATCTCCTGTGTACTCCATTCCTATCTTTAAAATGTTTGATATTCTTTTCTTTACTAGTCCAATTCTCCAACTTTATCTTCAAATCTTGATATTCTGTTTCCCATTTGATTCATTCTGTTGGTAAGACATTCTCCTGTCTTTTCTAATTGGCTTTTTGATTTTTTTCAATTCTGTCTTCACCTAAGCGTAAGTTTTCTTCAATATTTCTGTCTCTATCATGAATTCACTTTTCAAATCCTGAATTGTCTTCGCCATTTCATTCAGCTGTGTAATTGTATCTTCTTGAGCTTCAGCCAAGAGTTTATTCTTATTCTTTTTGTGGTCACTGAAGTGTTCATTTGTGTACTCTTTAAAGTCCTGGAATTCTTTGATCATGCTTATGATTTTTCTATTTAGGTCTCTGTCTTGGGTGTTCCTCTGGGAAATAGTTATCATTGTAGAACATTTCTATAAGACCAGTAGGTTTTTGTGGGAACATATTATTTGTTTTTCATGTTATTTGTGTTTTGCATTGGGACATGTGCCCATGGACATCTTTTGTTGGTTGTGTGCCTAACATGAAATTATACCTTTCCTTTGTTTAGTAGAAGTTTGGTTCTGTTTTTATTATTGCTGTAGCTTGGTTGTTTTTCAAGTAGATATGAATAGTTACTTGGTCTTTAATTTAGGTTGTCACTGTTGATTTTTTATTGGACTGACAGGTGTAATTCCAGGTTGTTGTGGTGTGCAGGTGGGAAACCACAGCTAGGACTATGAGTGTGGAGCTGGCAGTGTGGTGGACAAGTTATAATTAGATTACTGGACTACTCTGGAGTTGAATGAGCATTTTCCAGGGGTTCCGACTACCTCATTAGGCTGGTCCAAATCTCTTCAGCAGCAGGCTCTGAGTCTAATCCCTGAGTAGGAAGGTGGGAAAAGAATGAACACTCTTCTGACTAGCTCATCAGAGTAGTTTGGAGTTTGCAAACAATGAGTTCTGGATCAAATATCATGGAGTAAAAATGGTTACTAAGTGTGTGGTGTTCTGACTGGGTCAACAGGCTGTTTCATTACTTTCCAGGATTGTGTTCCCAGCCTAGTACTGGAACATGAAGATAGCCATAGTGGTCCCAAGCACAGACAGTATGTTACAGGACTAGTTCCACAACAGGAAGATCCCCAGGTATGTTTTATATGATCTTTTGCTTCTTTCCTTACAGAATGTCTGTTTGGCTCTTTGTTTTAGCATATCAGTCTCCTTGCTGAAGTTTTCCTATAACTTCTGAAAATTTTCCTCCACATTACTGATTATTTCATCCACTTTGGTAAATTTCTTGTTTATGTCCTGAATTTATTTCATAGCTCTCTTATTTGATTCCTTCTCATACATTTATTTGAGTACTATATTTGTTGATTCTTTTTAAAAGAATCTGAGCCAGGCGTGGTGGCACATGCCTTTAGTCCCAGCACTCAGGAAGCAGAGGCAGGCAGATCTCTGTGAGTTCAAGGCCAGCCTGGTCTACATAGTGGGTTCCAGGACAGCTGGGGCTACAGGGAGACCCTGTCTCAAAAAGACAAAAAAAAGTAAGAATCTGAAATATATTGCTGTCATTTCAGCTATCTCATCATCTTTGTTTATAGTATTGAGAAGTTGTAGCTTTGGGGATGTTGTAGTGGAAGTTTTAGTTCTTTTTTTTCCTCACTTTTGTTTGATTATTATTTTGGGGGTGGCCTTTTTGAGACAGGGTCTCCCTGTAGTCTCAGCTGGCCTAGAACTCTCCTTGTAGACCAGACTGGACTTGAACTCACATAGATCCACCTGCCTCTGCCTCCTAAGTGCTGGGACTAAAGATGTGTGCCACCACTCCTGGCTTTGTTTGATTATTTTATTTCAAGAAGTCCTGGTGAGGGCTAGAGAGATGGCTCAGCAGTTAAGAGCACTGACTGTTCTTGCAGAAGACATGGGTTTGAATTCCAGCACCCAGATGGTGGCTAACAACCATCCATAACTCCAGTTCTGGGGAATCCAATGCCCTCTCTGTCCTCCACTGGTACTTCAGGACATGGGTGCACTTACACACATGTAGGCATAACACTCATACACATAAAATATAAATAAATACATAAATACATAATTTTAAAAAAGAATTCCTGGTGGGTTGTGTTTACTTGGATTTTTTTTTCAGGGAAAGTCAACTGCAGTAACTATGCTATGCAATAACTATGAGAGCAGTCCCAATGTTAGCATTAGGAGAAGATATTTGTACACCTTGTAAAGTTTTCAGACAATGTACTGGTTGGAGAAAATGTAGTTTTTAGGCTATTTAAGTCTATGGGTACCAATATATATGTAGTGAGATGAAGAGGGAAGGAAGGAAGTGGCAAGAGAGGGTAAGGAGAAGGAAAGCATACAGATCAGAGGTATAAAACACAGTCAGAAAAATTATATATTGGGTTTAGAAAAAAAAACAGAAATAAAAGCCTTTTCTAAGGAGACAAGTGAAAATAAAACAACTGAATACATCGAGTACAAAAGTGTTCACACTAAAATTATTTAAAATAGAAAATAAAAATAATGTGTAAAAATTAATGATGAAAACAACAAACACAGTCTGGAGAGAGGGCTCAAGTGGTTAAGAGCAGTTAGTGCCCTTGCAGAGGACCCAGGTTTGATTCCCAGCACCCACATGGTGGCTACAAACCGTCTTTAACTCCAGTTCCAGGGGAATCCGATGCCCTCTTCTGACTTCCAAGGCATTGCACAATATGGTGCACTTACATACATGCAGGCAATATTCTCAAACACATCAAATAAAAATAATAAATAGAATATTAAAAAAATAACAAACACAAATGAGCAAAAACATGGAATAGATGATTGTGTTTTCAGTCAATACATCTGAGTATTTGAGGGCCTGCCCCTGTATTTGCTTAGTTCTGCACGACATAGGGTGCCCAGTTATATCACAATATTCATGTAATC
Source organism: Nannospalax galili (assembly GCF_000622305.1). NCBI lineage: Eukaryota > Metazoa > Chordata > Mammalia > Rodentia > Spalacidae > Nannospalax > Nannospalax galili. The sequence continues at coordinate 342,047 of NW_008350357.1, forward strand.
TGCAGAGCTCTTCCCTGCTACAGCTGGAGTGGGTGATGTTGAGATCTCTCAGTTTCAGACTCTCAACACATTTCTGCTGCTACCTTCACAGCCTGTGCTGCTACCTTCACTATTGCATTCCATGTTCCACTCAGCACTTCCCAAGGTCCCAATGGATCCCTGTTCCTCTGAGAAATTGTGAAGTCGTGCAGACTGTGAGTGTTGCAGATTTCTCAACTTCCGAGTACAGTACCCTTTTCCCAGAGCTTTGTCCTCGTTATTGTTTTGCCACTCGCTTCTGCTGTTATGTCTTTCTATGGAACTGTGCCTGTGGATTGCTACACCACCATACTTTGTCAGCACAGCTGAATTCAGGAATTCTGGAGTTATCCTCCACTGAGTGGGTCTCATGGTACAATTGCTTGCTCATCAGGGTAGTGGCAGAGTGTATTAGTTACTTTTCTGTTGCTGTGATAGAACATCATGGTCAAGAGAACTTATTGGAAGAAGAGTTTGTTTGAGTTTATGGTTCCAGGTTGTAGAGGTATTAGAGTCTGTCATAGTGGGGAGGCATGGTGGCAGGAGGGGCCTGAGAAGGAGCAGAAGCAGAAAACAGAGGCTCACATCTTCAAGCAGGCATAGGATGAAGTGAGTGACTGGAAATCTAGCATGATTTAAGAACTCTCAAAATCCACCCCCCAGTGAGATGCTTCCTTCCACAAGGAAACATCCTAAAACCTCCTAAAACAGCTCCACCAACTGGGGACAAAATGTCAAAATACTTGGAGCCTATGGGGGACTTTCTCATTCAAATCACCACATGAGGTATTGGAAGTTTCTCAATTTCAGATTCATTTACACCCTTTCTGATGCATGTCCACCATTTGCTGTAGTCCATCTTGTCCTCCTGGCAGTGTGAACTGTCTCTCTCCAGCTTTTGCCACACTGTGTGCTGATTTCTTCTCCACATCTCCTTGGCAGAATCCAGCACAGGGTGAGACACTTGGTGGGCCAGAGTGTACTTCTGGGCTTCTTTCTGGAGAAAAGCCCACCTAGTATTCTTTCTTTCTTTCTTTCTTTCTTTCTTTCTTTCTTTTGTAGCTCTTTTTCTTGTTTCCATGTTTGTGGCATTTTTATCTTGATGTTCTTTCATCCAAACTCCTGGTTTAACAGGGGTTGCTTCTGATCTGCATCTACCCAGCTCTTCAAAATTTTGTAATTAATTACACTATTTACTTCATATGTACAGTTCATGTTTTTTATTTATTATTTTTATTTTATGTGTATGAGTGTTATGTCTACATGTATGAAAGTGCACCCATGTCGTGCAATGTTGGTGGAGGTGAGAAGAGGGCAAGGGATCCCCTGGAACTGCAGTCACAGATGGTCATTAGCCACCAAGTTGGTCCTGGGAATCAAACCTGGGTCTTCTTCAAGAACAGTCAGTGCTCTTACCCACAGAACCATCTCTCCAGCCCACCGTTCATATTTTTATATCTTCTGTTTTTATGTTGTACCTGAATCTTTTTTCAATTGCTATAAAATGCCTTATATTTATATTCATTATTTATTTACACAAATGAGCAATGGTATGAAATAGATGATAATATGTTTTCAGTCAGTACTTCTTCTTAGTGTTTACTTAGTTCTGCACAACATACTTCACCCAGTTCTATCACAGTCTTCATATGATCTGTAGAGCTTTTCTTTACTATGGCCAGAGTGGGTGATGTTGAGATCTCTATGTTTCAGGCTCCTGTAACACATTTCTGCTGCTACCTTCACAGCCTGTGCTGTTTGAGAGGCTGTTGCTCCCACCAAGATGCTATATTACATTTCCAAGTTCCACTGAGCTCTTCCCAAGGTCCCATTGGACCATTGTTCCTCTGGGAAATCATGTGGTCTGAGAGACAGAGTTGTGAATTTCTCAACTTCAGGGTTCAGCACCCTTTTCCAGACCTTTTTCCTTGGATTTCTTTGCCACTTTCCTCTCCTATTATATCCTTCTATGGAGCTGATCCACTCTGCTTTGCCAATATGCTGAATTCAGTCATTCTGAAGTCATACTCCACTGAGTAATTCTCATGGTATAATTGCTTGCTTATCAGGGCAGTGGTAGGTTATTGGAAGTTTTTCAATTTCAGATACCTCTACCCCTTTTCTGGTGCATGTCCACCATATTCTGTGATCCATCTGGTGCTCCTGGTAGTGTAAACTGTCTCTCTCCAGCTTTTGTCAAACTGTATGCCGAGTTCTTCTCTATCCTTCCTTGACAGGATCCAGCACAGTGTGAGCCACTTGGTGGGCCGAAGTGTATTTTTGGGCTTCTTTCTGGAGAAAATGCCACGTAGTATTATTTTTTATTTTTGTAACTCTTTTTCTTATTTATCTGTTTGTAGCATTTTTATCTTAATGTTCTTTTATTCAAACTCTTAGTTTGACAGATGCTGCTTCTGATCTGCCATCTTCCCAGCTCTTCAAAAATTTGTAATTATTAGCGTTATTTACTTCACATGTACAGTTCATGTTTTTACATCTTCAATTTTATGTTATGCGCGAATCCTTGTTCATGTGCTATAAAATGCCTTTTCTCATTTATTTATTTATTTATTTATTTATTTATTTATTTATTTATTATTTATATTTGTCTGTGATGGGGTAGGGGGATGTGAACCATGGCACACATAGAAAGGTCAGAGGACATCTTGTCTGAATTGGTTCTGTCTTTCAAATATGAATCCTGGGGCTTGACATCAGATTGTCAATCTTGTGGAAAGTGCCTTTACCCACTGAGTACAATTGCCATAAATTTTAAGTAATTTGTAATAAAGATCTAGTCATATCACAGCAACCACAACTTTTGATTACTGATATAAATCAATAGTGCTGTATTCTTTTCTTTTTTCTTGGTATCTCCTAGAAATTTATGCTTTGCAGACTTCTCACAAGAATGATGAAATACCAGGTAGAAGCTAGAGTGTGTACTGGTTTTCTTTCATATTTTTTTCTCATGTTTAATAATCATATATTTATTTATAGTTATTTTGTTTGTATTTTTGCATTCTTGTTACATTTAAGATGCTGGGACTCAAATCCAGACCCTCATTTATGCTAGGCATGTTCTCTACACATGATCTAACACCATAGCCTATATAAGCATTTTCAGGGGGCTGGAGAGATGGCTCAGTGATTAAGGACACTGTTCTTCAGAAGACCCGGGTTCAAATCCTAGCATCCACATGGCAGCTAACAACTGCCCATAACTCCAGTTCCAGGGGACCCAAAAGCCTCTTCTGTCCTCCATGGGTACTGCATGACACAGGTTCACTTATCTACATGCAGGCAATACACACATACACATAAAATAAAAATAATAAAAATAAATAAATAAAATAAAACAAAAAAATAAATTTTTTTGAATGAAAAATTATTGCTACCTCTATTACACAATTGCAATTATCTGTATCTATATAGTTAGAACCTGTGTGGGAAGGAAATCCTAATCAAAATCTATGTATATACCATTAGATTTTATAGCTTACTGAAATATAAATCTTACAATTTTAATGAATGCCATTTAGTATAAACAATTAGCAGTTAAATGTTTTGTGGAACACTTAATAGACATGAAGACATTAATTGATTTTTTTAGATGTTTAGAGCACTCAAATTTATAATGTAGTATGTATTTATTAGGCCTTTTAATACAGTAGTGAAGTATATTTCACTATGAAAATAAACTTGTATATGTGCATTTTAATCTTGCATGCCAAAAAATAAAAACAATAAATAATAAAAATAATAGTTCTTGTGCACAATAAAAATGAGAAAAGAAAAAAAAAACTGAAGTGGCCACAGTTAAAAATTTGTCTTTTCTTTTTTACTTTAAAAAATTTATTGTGAATTTCATACATGCATATAAGGTGTTTTGATCATATCCATGCCCACTCCCTCCCCTCCAACTCCTCCCATGTCTCCCCATCATTTTTTCCTGACAACTTCGTGTACTCTTTCTGTTTTCTTTAATGGGACTCTTTGCTACTCTAACATTCCCCCCTCTGAAGCGGTAGCCCTAAAATCTTTTAGGGGTTAGATAAGAGCTACTACACATGAAAAGAATTATCATACACATAACACAATTACATGAAATCCACTTGCACCAAAAAGTGAAAGAAGGCAGAAAGCGTCTATCTCTAGCTCTTTAATGTGAAAAAAAAAAAAAAAAAAAGGAATGGCTTACTGTCCTAAGAGAAATGGTGACGTTTGCAATGTAGACACAAGGTAATATTGCTTTCTCTTTTTAAGAGCTAAATAACAGAAGGGTGTTATAAATAAAACTCATTATCTAAGAACCCTATCAATATCTCACAAAAAAACATGTGGACAAAGCAATAGTAACTTGACAAAGCAGATTTCACTTTTGCATAAGGGTGCATTGCGTGTTCAGTCAGATCCAGTTTAAAAGACTGGCCAAAGAGAGAAACCTAAAGAACTCAGCTGCCCCAGGCCATCAGGTTCAGGAGTGCTTCAGGTGTGGTGCAAGGTGTGATGGGATGAAAATGATTAGAATTTCTTGTCATAAACCAAGTTCTAAGTTTTGCAGGTTTTGAAAGAGAAGACTAATATTTAATGCCTTTTACAAGGGAGATGCCTTTATATATGAAACCAGCAGTGTTTCCCTTGTCAAAGCTATTAGCATAACATAAATCAGAGGCTATAGCACTGACAGTAAAGGAAACATTAAGACTTTAGGTTAAGAATAATAACATGTATTTATCGCAAGCTGTTCTCTTGGAGGCAAGAGACTGACTTAGGCCTTCTTGGGAGGCAGCTCTTTTCATGTACCACAGAAAAAGCCATGTGTTTTTGTATCTGACTCAAGTAGCAGACTATGGATGAGTCTATGAGATTTTTAAGTGGGTTTTTGGCCAGAAAAATAGAAGCAAAGGAACCCGAAGTGCTTAGCAGTGTAGATCATACAGGTGATAGATGAGAAACTCAACAATGCTTCTAGATGGATCTCACAGGAGTGCCCAGAGACTTCAAGACTGACTGAGACATAGCTATCACATGGTCATCATTAGGAGCCTGAGGGGTTCTAAGTCATAGAGAACTCTACTCAAGCCAAACCACCATTCCTGGCTTTAGATGCTGAAGGGAATTTTAAGAATAGCTAGAATAATAAAGACAATTTAAAGTAGACTTAGGAGAGTTAAGGACAAACAAGTTGCTAAAGGGAAGAGAAAATGAAATACATCCAAGCTTCCTAGAAAAGCAGTCTTTCTTAAAACAGGTCATAATCTATTTGTATATAGAGCTTTGTGTTAGGAGATAAGAATGAAGGGCAAGGTCAGAGAAAGATGAAATAGAACTAGTCTTAGAATTTATCTATAGTTCTGATTCAATCTCTAAAATTTTTTAAATTAATTTTAATTATTTTCTTTATTCACGTGTTACTTTTTAGAGCTCTTATTTTGGTAAATGGCCAATTTTATAATTTTGTCTTTTTAGATAAGTTTACATTTTAATTAAAACAGACTGCTCATGAGATGGTTTCAAATTTAATTGCCGAGGGCTTTTAGTTAAGTGTACGAAAAAAAAAATCCCAATTTTGGAACATTAAGTATTCTCCAACTGAGGGGTCAAGCTATCTTTAGATATCCCCATTTTCTTAAATACTTGCAAGTTGAAAGTTCATAATTATCATACATGAAGCCAGCTATAATGTCAGGTGGCAGTTTATCTTCAAACACTTCCTTCTTTTAGGGAAACTTGTTTCCCATTTTACTTACTAATTTATTTATTTTCTCCTGAAAAATTGCAAGCCTTTCTATGCTAGCTGGGGAGTATGTGTTTTGGATTTGGTTTATGTGCTGCTTCTGGGATGGACTTTCTCAGCTTTCATGCTGTGACCGTCTTCTCCCACGGACTCTCAGGCTTATACTCACAATTACAGAAGTGTGAGGGTGCTCAAGACAGTGGGAGATCAACCCTTATGTGTGTCTTCCCGGGTGAGCCAAATTCTGACCCAGGGATAGGGTATGTTTATCAGGTTTCCTTACAGGCCATTATTCATCTTGGGGTGTTCCCATAACACCTCCTCTCTGTAAGAGTGGAGGGAACAGTGCCTCTTGTCTGGTGCCTTTATGATCAGGCTCTCATAATATTCCTCAGCTAAAGGCATCAAGGTTGCAAAAAGGCCAGGAGAAATCACAGGGGGGAAAATTGCAAATTTAGGTATTGGAGGAATATCTGGAGACAAAGGCCAAATAATAAAAACATCAAGAACAAACAGAACCACAACAGACAACAAATACCAAAATGCCTTCAGAGTTCTACAAGTCATCAACACTAAAAACAAACCAAACAATCAGAAACAAGTTGCTTCTGAGAAAACAAAAATGAATACTTTAAGCAAACACATTGAAAGCACACAAGCAACAAACAAATGTCTAAACAAATAGGTACTTTAAAATTGGCAGACTACCTTAAGTTGGATTTTCACATTTTCTTACATTTGTAAGTTAAAGGAACATACTAATCAACCCTAAAACCAGCTGCAATATGAAATATCTGTTTTTCTCAAGACATTTCTCCATTCCTTAGATTAGATATGTGAGAAGCAATCAGAGAAAAAAAGGAAAGAGAAAGAAGAAAACAAATTACTGCTAGCAAATTGTAACAAATGGTCAGAATCAAACATGCTTTAAGAAGTTTGTATGAAAGTAACAAAAAAAAAACTGAATGTCAAAACCAAATAAATACTTTTTTTTATTTTAAGAATAGGGCTTTTTATTGTTGACATTCAAACTCAGTAGAGATTCAGGCAGAGTTATAACTTCAATTCCAAGTATTTTATCCATAATCAAACCTAAAATCTAATTAAAGGATGGTGAAGTGTAGCCTCCACCACCTGAACTAGCCACAGCAGAGATTTACCACCACTCCACACCAGGTAAAACAGAGTCCAATTGTAACTTGCCAGTTTGTGAACAGACTTTCAAAGCTTTCAGCATCAGGATTTTTTTTCAATAATTTTTTTTTAATTAGAAGAAGCGTTTCATTACAACAGCATTAACCTATTCAATAACATTTTTCTGAGCTAGGGTACATCTCTTTCAAAATTGGCTGTACATTTCTAGGTTTACAGATGAATTATTACGCTTATATAATCTTTTACTCATTATAAACTCTATAAGACATAAAATTAAATGAGGTTCCAACGTTTAAAA
>NW_008350357.1:349785-350657 GCF_000622305.1 Nannospalax galili
TTGGCCCCTTTAATCTTTGGTTATACTTCCCTTTTGGGTGTTTAAGGACATACAATGGGACCAGGTAAACTGATTTGTTTTTACTCTTGAGGTTGTTTGAGGATCTGTTCCTCAGGGGAATCATGTGCTTGGGAGGAGCCCCTGGCTCCTTCGTTTTATCAGTTCCATCTATGTGAAGATAAGTCAAAGGTCCTGCTCGACCATTGTTGGCTTCTCTTGGAAGCATGGAGGAAATGATTCCTCCGTGTTGACCCTCCTCTTTATAGACTGGACACTGGTTCAAGTCCATCTGGTGGGGTCTCCTTGGCCTCCTTGATCAAGAGGTCAGATGACCCACCACCATTACAGGACATTTTGCGCGATGCTCATAGTCCCTGAGAACTAATCGACCTAGGAGGGCAAGGAGCAAAAAGTGTCCTTTGTGTCCCTCTGACCCAAATACTATAGATCTCAATGTATGTCTGCTGAACATCCAAGAAGGTTAGTTCCACCATTCTGGCATTTTTAATTACTGCATGTCCTGCAGATAAATCTTGGGTAATGACCGGTTGGTCTCAAATAAACATTATCTAGAGATATATTTCTTGATCTGTTAAGTATAATTTGTCAGTAGATTGTAGGAATAATATGTTTCCCTCTGGTTTTCGTGACTAGCTAGGCATTGTTTCTTTCTTGTGTCGTCTCATCCCTCTATCATGGTTTTCCCGCTTAAGGTGCCCCCACTTCCCCCCCTTTCTTCCTTACTAATACCCTTGCTCCTATGATCCTACCTCTGTTGAGCTTCTTCTTTCTCCTTATCCCCTAGGTTCCTCATATACCCTTCCCTCCCCCCTCCCTTAGACTAACCCAATTTTTATCCATATCTCCCTTAT
>NW_008350357.1:354858-373610 GCF_000622305.1 Nannospalax galili
ACCCAGAAAGAGGCTATCGGTGTTGCAGGATCAGGGAAGTAAAGGGAAGTGAGGGCGGGGCCAGGTCCAGAAGCAGTGCTCCTAGAGCCCAGGGAAGGCACTAAGTTAGCTGGTGAAAAAGATCAGGAAGCAGTATTGGTTCCCCAGGTGTCTGGGGACCCAAGACTAGGAATGGCGCAGGGCCCTAACTAGTAGAGAGCAGCGGGGGAGACGGAAGTGTGAATGTGGCTTGGGGAGTCAAAGTGCGGAGGGCTGCGCTATAGACATACCCCAAGAGGTCTGAGGATGGGAGTGCAGGCTAGGAGAGTTAACTGGTGGTGCAGGTCCCGGGAAGCAGAGAGAGGTGAAGGTGGGGCCAGGTCCAGAAGCAGTGCTCCTGGGGCCCAATAAAGGCACTGTGTTGTTCTGGGTGAAAAGGATCAGGAAGCAGTATTGGTTCCCCATGTGTCTGGGGCCCCAAGACTAGGAATGGCGCAGGGCCCAAACTTGGAGTAGAGAACAACGGGGGAGATGGAAGGGTGAATGTTGCTTGGGGAGTGAAAGCGCGGAGGGCTGCGCTGTAGACTTATCCCAAGAGGTCTGAGGATGGGAGTGCAGGCTAGGAGAGTTAGCCGGTGGTGCAGGTCCCGGGAAGCAGAGAGAGGTGAGGGCGGGGCCAGGTCCAGAAGCAGTGCTCCTGAGGCCCAAGAAAGGCACTGAGTTGTTCTGGGTGAAAAGGATCAGGAAGCAGTATTGGTTCCCCAGGTGTCTGGGGACCCAAGACTAGGAATGGCGCAGGGTCCAAACTAGGAGTAGAGAACAGCAGGCGAGATGAAAGGGTGAATGTGGCTTGGGGAGTCAAAGCGTGGCTGCGCTATGGACTTACCCCAAGAGGTCTGAGGATGGGAGTCCCAAATAAATACTTTTAAAGCAAAGAAACAAAATACTTTGAAACAAACACTTGGAAAGCAAACCAATAACAATAAAGGTATCTAATAAATAGGATCCTTAAACAACCAGCTCAGAATAGACAAATGGACCATCCACCAAACCAAGGGAGGTCTGAGAGCCCAGAAATATCTCACCACAACCCATCCCAGGAGACATCATTAAATGGCTGGACTTATGCCGGTACCTGCTTCCATCCAGGTGACTTCTCTGATGAAAAGCAGATAATTCTTGGGGCCCCATATTGTGGTGCCATAACTGTTGACTCAAAAGTATAACTTTTACTTCAAAGAGGATAAGAGATTGTTTATTCTGGAGCCAAATATGAGTGACCATGGCCCGGGAACACAGTTTCAGGTTACCCCAAATTCCATGTTCCAGCATGGTAACAGTTACATTACATTTTTATAGTAACAGAACAAAGAAAAGTCATAAATCAAAAGACATTTTTCAAATACATTGCTAGATACATTCGGTAGGCAAGTCATAGCAAAGCAAAGGGGTTTCTACTATAGGTCTCGGATGTTATCTGATGACATTCTTAGCTTTTTGATTGGTGAGACCTGATGGTCTGCTAAGTTAATACATGTTTTAGTCACAAGAATGTTAGTTCAGAAACAGAAGTAGGCAATGTTTGGCTATTTATGAGGTTAAATATATCCCCAGATAATCTATGAATAGGCTCTGGATCTGCAATATTCCAGACTCTCCACAAACTCCAGAGTGCTAATCAGTTGGTGAGCCTTGCAGGACATTTCACTTCAAACTGCAGGACTTCTTTCTGGGAACTTTCTTTTACAACTAGCACCCAGATAATGCAAATTATGTTCCTTCCTTTGACTCAGAAATTCCAATCCACTGGTGTACCAGAGTAGCCTGTGAGTTTTCCATATCCTAGCCATCCCTCCATCACCTCAGACACTCAAGGCTAACTCAAGCTGTACTGCCCAGTGCACAAGACAAGCCAGGCGAGTTTTCCAAATCCTAAACCTCCTTTGGAACCAATCCCAAACTCAGATCCCTAGCTTATCATGAAATTCATGCATTGGACCAGTCTAGTGAGTTCAGTACGCACTCCCAAGCCTACTGCTGGTTTACTGATCATGCACTACACCACCCTGACGAGTTTCCCAGACTCTAGCCACCCCTCTCAAACAGCCTAGACTCACATGCCTATGCTACTCCTAAACTCAACCAGCTTAGACAATTCTACTGAAACCCACCTATCTTTCTGCCGTCCTAACATTCCCAATCATAGCTGGGGTTATACAGCCTGTGAATCATACAGACAGAACAAACCAAGAGTTAGTTATGTTTGGTTGAGTTCTTGGGTACCACCAAATTGTAATCACCACCATTCTCCCAATCAAAAGTGAATACTGAGTATTTGAGAGCTTGACTTTCCAACTCTTCATACCTAATCTAAAATCTGTCAAGGCTGCGTAACCATAAAAACAGAAGCAAATTTCAACTCAATGAAGATGGGTTAGAATCTCTTATCAGATACACAACCGACAAAAATATCAAACATACCCAGGTTACATTTCAAAAACACAGTCAATATAAATGGTTACGACAGTATGTCCCCTTAAATTCACTAGTCAAGTAGAAATGTTTTGCAGTAAGATCTACCTAGATAAATTCCAAGACACAGACTTTAAAGCAACAATCATAAACATAACCAAAGAATTAGATTTTAGAACTTGTAGTCTGACACTGCACTAGCTTGGAATTTTTGTTTTCATTTAATTTTTTTGAGAATTTCATACACAAGTACTATATTTACAACATTTGCATCACTCCCTTTCCATTATCTGACACCCTGGTTCCTCTCCCTACTCACTCTCAATCTCCCGTCCCCTTCCTTAATTATTATAGTTACACACACATACACACACACACACACACACACCGCACATATACACACACATACATACATATATAGACACAAACTTACTTCTGAGTCTATTTAGTGGTGATAAAATGTATAAGCATTTAGGGTTGACCTCTCAGTTATTGGATAACCTATCAGGAAGCTCCTCCCTGGAGAAAACTGATTCTGTAGTACTTCATCTATGTGTGTGACCTTGTAAAAATTTCCCCACCCATGTTGGCATGTCAACTGGTGTTGTCATTATGTAGGTCTTATTGAAGCAACCACGTTCTTAAGATTTCACGAGTGCAGCTTCACTGTCATGTTTATAACAGCAGACATCTTGTCTTCTGGCTCTTACAATCTTTCTACCCCTTCTTCCATAATGTTCCATGAGCCATAGGTATAAGGATTGCATTGTACATGCATCGATTGGGGCTGAACAAAGCATGGTCACTTATTCTCTGAATTCTAACCAGTTGTAGATCACTGGAATGTTCTCCATCTGATGCCAAAAGGAGATTCCTTCATGATGGGTGAGAGATACACTTCACTTACCTGTGGGTTTGAAGTATTTAGAAGTTAGAAATTTTACTGGTTTACGGAATTGCCCATAGTAAGTTCTCCTCTAGGACCTATGACTTCTCCAACCATGAGTATTTGGCTAGGTTCACAATACCATGCCTGAATTTTCTCATATTGAATGGGCCTTAAATCCAATTAGACAATTGTTGGGCACTCCAAAATTAAAAATACCACTATTGGAACATTATGCTGGCACAGTAATTGTGATTCATAGACTTTAAAGCTGGGTACTACTATTGATTGCTTTTTTTCCACTTGAAGGCTTTCATAACACCTTCCAATACTGTGAGAGTTGGTCCTCAGGGAGGAGACTTCCAGGTCAGTTCTAGCTCAACTCCTCAAGACCTGTGTTCAAAATGTGTTGTCTTCAGTAATGAGATCTGCGTGTAGATCTGCCATTTGGCCAAGGTATACCACTCCAGATAGATAGATAGATAGATAGATAGATAGATAGATAGATAGATAGATGGATGGACGGATGGAAGGATGGATGGATGGATGGTTCGATGGATGGAAGGACGGACGGACAGATGGATAGACAGACAGACAGACAGACAGACAGACAGACAGACAGATAGATAGATAGATAGATAGATAGATAGATAGATAGATAGATATCCAAAGGAGTCTATACCTTACTACACAGATACTTGCTCTGCCATGTTCATTACTGTTCTTTTCACAGTAGCTAGGAAATGGAAACAACATAAATGTTTTCCAGCTGATGAATGTATAATGAAAATGTGATACATATAGACAATATAATTATATTCAGTTGTAAAGGAAGATGAAATAGTAAAATTTGCAAGTAAATTGATCAAAATTTGCAAGTAAATTGATCAAACTGGAAAACATTAACAGAGTGAGGTAAACCAGATCCCTACGTTTATGGATCCTAGCATCAAATCTTTAGAAATTACTATATAACCTCCAGTAACTGCAGAAGTCATAAAAGTAGACGATTCCAAGGGGGACAGGGAATTAGGGGCTCTAGAGAGGGGTATAGTAAGACAAGGTTCCCTTCAAGAAGTTAATGTTAAAAAGGGGAGACTTTAACTGGGGAAGGGGAGGAGGCATAGGGGAGATAACACCAAGGATGTTTGAAAAAGAACTGAGGAAACATAGTTTTGTGAGCATAGTTAATGATTCATACAATGTATACATACATAGTTCAAGTGGAGTTATGCCATGGAAATAAGTGTCTTAATGAGTTTTCATTCCCACCAGCATTGAATGAGAGTTCTTTTTTCCCTGTATCCTCACCGACATTTACTGACAGTTGTTTACTTAATCTTTAATCTTAGTCATTCTGACTGGGATAAGATGCAATTTCAAAGAGGTTTAATTTGCAGTCCCCTCTGATGTAAGAATATTGAACACTTTTAAAGATATTTCTTAGACTTTTTTATTTGTCATTTTTTATTTCTTATTTGTATGAGTGTATCGCCTGCATGTATGTAAGTGCACCCATGTTGTGCAATGACCAACGAGGTCAGAGGAGAGAAGAGAGTGTCAAATTCACCTGGAACTAGAGTTAAGGATGGTTGTTAGCTTTCATATGGGTGCTGAGAACTGAACCTAGGTTCTCTGCAAGAGTAGCTAATGCTCTTAACTGCTGAGCCTTAGCACCATTGTCATCTTACACATTTTTACTTCTTTTGAGAACTCCTTGTTGAGACTATATATCTTATTTTTAACAAATATTTTATTGATCCTTTGAAAAGGGGTTAATGGTAAAACACATTCATACAGCGTATTTTTATCCAGACTCACTTCCCCATATCCATGTCCACCATACTACCCAACCTGACTTATCACCCTCTATTACTATTTTTAAAAGGCCTATTGAATCTCATTTTTTTCCCAAATTGCTATTGGTTATAGTTCCATCTCCTGGACTCTGGTCACCCTACATGGTATTACACCTTTAAGGAAAACTAACTCTCCATCTTCCTGAAGGTATCAAATGCCAGTAGTTCCTCAGCTAGGGCTCACATAGCCTATTTTTAAAATTGGGGCATTGGTTTTCATTAGTCTTTATTTTTTTTAATTCTTTGTTTATTCTGGATATCAATCCTCTATCAGATGTACAGCTGACAGATATTTCTTCCTCCTCTATAGGCTTCCTCTTCACTTGATTGCTTCCTTTGCTGTAAATAGGCTTCTGCTCAGTTTCATGCAGTCCCTTTTGTCAGTTGCTGTCCTTAATTCCTGAACAAATGGAGTCCTGTTCAGAAGCTCCTTTTCCTGTTCCTGTGTCTAGGGTATTGCCTGTTTTCTTCTAGCACTTTTAGCATTTCAGGTTTCACACTGAGGTCTTTGATCCACTTGGAGTTGATGTTTGTTCAGGATGTTAGATATGGATCTAATTTCATTCTTCTACGTGTTCATATCCGGCTGTGTTAATAGCACCGTTTGTTAAACATGCTTTCTTTCCTCCAGTGTTTATTGTTGGCATCTTTATCAAATATCAGGTGGCTGTAATTAAATGCACTCATGTTTATGTCTTCTATTTTGTTTCATTAATCTATATGTTCAGCTTTGTGCCAGTTACATACTGGTTTTGTAACTATAGTTCTGTAATATACATTGAAATCTGGTATGGTAATTCCTCCAGCAGTATTCTCTCTGCTCAGTAGTGCTTTGGATACCCAGGGTCTTTCATGGTTCTTTATGAATTTTATGATTTTTTTTCTGTGAAGAAGGTCATATGAATTCTAACTGACATTTTCTTGCAAGGATTTTGCATTTTCACAATGCTGCTTCTTCTAGTCCATGAGCAAGGGAGATCTTCTCGTTTTGTAGTATCTTCCTCAATCCCTTTCTTCCGAGATCTGAGCTTTTCATTATAGAAGTCTTTCATCTCCTTGGTTAGCTTTATTCCTAGATACTTACTTTTGTGGGGAGGTTATTGTGAATGGGTGTGTTTCCATGATCTTTTTCTCAGTATGCTTATTAATTATATATACAAAGGTTATTCTCCTATGCATTTTCTTATTTATTTTGTATCTGCTACTTTGCTAAAAGTGTTGAATATGTCTAGCAGTTTTCTGGTTGAATTTTTGGGTTATCTTATGTATAATATCTTATCATCTGCAAAAAGGAATAAAGTGATTTTTCTCTTTAGTATCCCTTGGAATTCATTTTCTAGTCTTATTGGTCTAGTTTGGTCTTCAAGCACTAGAATAGGAGTGCTGATAGTGGACAGCCTTGTCTCATTCCTGATTTTGGTGCAATTGCTTGAAGTTTTTCTCCATTTAAAAATATGTTGGCTATGAATTTTTCATATATGGCATTTATTACATTGAAATATGTTCCCTACAGTCTTACCTCTATGAGTTTTATCATGAATTTGTATTGGATATTGTCAAAGGACTTTTCTGCAACTATTGCAGTGATCATTTGATTTTTGTCTTCCATTCCATTTTTATGATTTATTACATTTATTGACTTATATATGTTGAATCATCCCTGTATCTCTGGGATAAGGCCAACTTCATAGTGATGGATGGTGGATGATATTTTTGTTGTATATTTGTATACAAGATTTGCAAGCATTTTATTGAGACTTTTTGTATTTGAGTTCATCAGAGATACGTACATATATGGTTCGATTTACTTCTTGATCAATTTTTCCTCATACTGTCATGTAGCATCCCACCTCTGCCTAGTAATTGTTTTTATTCAAAAGTACCTTTTAACCAATATAACCTCTCCTGCTCTTTAAGAAACAGATGTTAGCATGACATATTGTTCCCAATAACATGTTTTCAATGCATCTAAGCAACCGCATTTAAAATAAAATTCTATTTGGTGGCTTATACTTGCTTTATTGTTGTTGCTTAAGGCAGGGTAAGTTTTAGGTCAGCCTAGCTTCAAACTAGATGCCTCTTTCCTTAGCTTCTCAATTGCTGGGATAACAGGTATGGGCTACCATATTAGGAAATTTGAGTCATATATAAACTGGTATTTGGATTGCCACTATCCAGAGAGAGAAAATAGAGGTAAATGTCAATTAAGTCAATGGATGCTTAGCATCCAGGCTCAGCTCAAAGAATTTTTAGCAGTGAGGAGGTGGAGGGCTGCAGTGGCAAAGGTCATAGGAAACACCCTGTTGTGCATGGTGGCAGTAGTACAAGCAGGAGACTGACCTCAGCATTGGAACAATCTTGACTTTTCACAAAAACACAGCTTTCCCACTACTTGCCTTACAACTGAGGCTCCCTAGAGTCACCCACTGTTGTCCAGATCTTGTAGAGTCACCATAGCAAGCACCCTATATCTCATGTAGACAACTTAAACACTACTGAGAACTATGAAGAGGGGAAGAAAATTGTTTTCAACAGGCGCTTAGGGCTGGAGGACTTCTATGTACAGTTTTTTAAACATGTATTAGAACATTTTTCATTGATGTCAAGTATATGTTATAGGTAGACACATTTCCAACATTTACAGATGTTTTTTTCTGGCACACTATTGATGGTGTCTTCAAATGTTTGAAACTCACTAATATCACATTCTTTACTGCTCTTCTGAAACTTTAAGCAAACAATAGGTGGTCAGAATTTTCTCTTGTCCAAGGATGTATTTAAACCCACATCAGTGGCTTCCATTATCCCGCAGGGCTACACCCCCTAAAAATTCCTTTTCCTCCCCAAAGAGGACCACCAACTAGGGGTCAAATGTTCCAATAATTGAGCCTATGGGGGATACTTCTCACTTAAGCCATCACTGATGGCTTGAATGTCCCCCATAGGCTCCAAGTATTTTGACATTTTGTCCCCAGCTGGTGGAACAGTTTTGGGAGGTTTTAGGAGGTATGGCCTTCCTGGAGGAATTGGGTCACTGGGGGCAGGCTTTGAGCATTCTTAGGCCTTGCTGGATTTCAAACAGTTTCTCTCTGCTTCCTGTGCTTGTTTGAAGATGTGTGCACTTCTCTTTCTGGTCTGGTCACCCTCTACAGCCATGCCTCCCTGTCCTGATGGGCTCTTCTCCCTCTGGAATCATAAGCGAAATGAACTCTTCCTTCTGTATATAAGTTGCCTTGGTCATGGTTTATCACAGCAGCAGAAAAGCAACTCAGACACCATCATAGCGGTCTTTTAGTTCAGTTGTGCTTAGTGTATTCCTAATTGTACAGCGTTTTGCACTAACTTCAGAACATATTCATCTCCCCCAAAGAAACCTTTCCTTTTAACAGTTGCTCTCCATTCCCTCACCCCCCAATTCTACTTTATACTTTTAATATTTTGCCTGTTCTGGAAGTTTCACAGAAGCATAGAAATTGTTAACCTGTACAACTAGCTTATTTAACCTAGCATGATTTTCAGATTTGTCTATATTGTAGTATGTCCCATTATTTCATTCCCTTTAATGGAGGAATCTTCTGATGGGCATTTAGTGGTATAAATCTTTTGGCTATTTTTGACTAATGTTGTTATGAACAATCATGTACAAATTTTTGTAGTGATGTATATTTTCATTTTGTGGGTACATGCATACTACTGGAATTATCACACCTTGTGGTTATTGTATGCTTAGCACTTTTAGGAATTGTTAAGCTGTGTGAACATCTTGTTACTGAAACCTTTCACATTTAGCATTCACTAATGCTTCTTGCCTGGATAAGATGATGCTAATATGTCTGATTTTTATTTTTCAATCTGTTATCATCCATTACTTCCATTATTCATTTTCATGTTCAAATTATTTTCATTTTGAGTAGTAGGAGTCTCTTCAGGCTGGCTTCCTTCTCCTTTTGATCTGTTTCTGCTATTCCTTGGGTATTTCTTCACTTTCTTGTCAAAACATAATTTCTACATTCATCTTAGACATTCCTTACTTCAGACTTGGAATCAACAACTTCTGCAAGAGTTTATGGCTCCCAGCAGTAGGAATGATATCTAAAAATTAGAATTTTGGAGCTAGGTATATGGCTCAGTGGTTAGGAACACTGGCTACACTTACAAAGGATAGGTTTGGTACCCAACACACATGGCAAGTAACAATAGTGTGTAACTCCAGTTTCAAGGAATCAGATGCCCTATTCTGGCTTCTGCAGACATTGTATGACCCAGGTGCATTTACACTTACATATATGCAGGAAAAACTCTCATACATATAAAATAAAAATTATTTAACTAAAAAGTAAAAACAAAAAGTAGATATAGAATCTTAGTACTAGGTGTGTTTGTGGTTGCTTAGGCTATTTTTCCTCTTCTATTTTTCCTCCTTTTCATTTTCTTACTGCCCCCCCATTCATTTTTATCTAACTGGGTTATCTGATCTTAACTTTACTTGCATTACAGGTTTTGATATTAACTACCCCTTGACCATGTAGTATTTAACAGAGTATTCTTGCATATTTTGCATATAAGGTGGTGGTTAAATCTCAAAACTAGTTCAGACACAGAGGGTTAATTTTTTAATGTTCACTCTTGCTCTTTCCTTCCTAGATACTGCTATCAGGAAGCATGCAATGTATAATTGTCTCTGTTCTATGTTACTGGTCATTGGTGATTACTACTTAGACCCATTAATTCACTAATAGCTTCTAAATGGTAGTATTTTATTTTTGTCACTTCTTTGTTGATTAGCTGCAATTCCTCTATACAGAGAAATTGTCCCTCATCTACTATTTAGTTATGGTTATATATTATACAAAAACAATATTATAAGTGACTGCAGTCCACCCCCAATTCTTACTCTCCCATTAGATAACCTTCTTGTTTCCAGAGACACAGATGTCTACTTTATGGGCCACATGTGTGCCAAAAAAAGTGACTGAAGCACAGACCCAGGGAGTAAGAATTTGAGGTGGACTATAAGATGCAAGTAATTGGGATAGAGTTAGAAGGGATGGTGGCTAGCTGAAGACCATATATGGGTGAATGTAGTAATGTGGGGACAGAATTCAGGCAATTAAGTGAAAGAAGGGTATTTGGGGAAAATACTCAGTGAAGTATTGTACTGGATAGAAGAGATGGGTTTAAACAAGCATGGCCAGTGTTGATTCAGAGGAGTGGATGAACAGCAGAGAAGTATATTGGGAGTGAGGTGAGGCAGGATGTGAGTGATAGTACTAGATGTGGTTAGAAGAGTGTTATATGTGAATGGTGAAATGCAGCATGGCGTGATCCAAGAGAGGAAGAGGCATGGCCTGTCAAAGTTGGCAGACTGCATTGTATTGGGAGAACTATAGGTACTCTGGGGTGACAGGGATCTGTGACTTCAGAAGTCATATTGTCTCCAGGTCAGTAATGAAGGACCTTGTGGTAGTAATGATGGGACATTTAGGAACACTAACTGAAGAGATAGGGAGGTGATCACCAGGGTTTTACTCCAAAGAAGAGCTTTCACAAGGACTTTACTGTGGCTATGTGTGTGGGGCAAGAAGAGGTGGTGGTCTGGACACAGTGCTCAATGAATGTGAACTCTCCACTCCATGTTCTCACTGGTATTTAAGATAATTGTTTTGCTGCTTAAGATAAATCTTCTAAAATATAATTGCACTGCTTCAACATTTTCCTTTGAGTCCTCAAGACTCCTTGGTATTCCTAAGAGTAGGCCAGTGAATTTGACTGGCCTATAAACATGCAGATCAGCAGTGATCAATGATTTCACCCACATTGCCTCATTTCTTTAGGTAAATAATCAAGCTATGGATTATGTTCCCTTCTCACCTCATTCCTTGGGGCTTGTTAATGTAATTCCTTTGATTAAAAAAAAAAAAAAACAGGATCCAATATGCTACCACGAAAGCTCCCCAGAGGTCCTAGAACAGAAAGATTCACAGAGCGAATGAAAATGTTCAAGTCATGTGGCTTATTAACTAACAAACATGAAATTTATTAAAAAAATAAAAACAACCTAGAGGTAAAGGGAAAGCAGTAACCTAACACACTTAGGACAGGGGACAAGTAAGGGAAAAGATCATATTTACGAATCTATCTGGTGTTTGTCAATATTCAAGCCCTGCCCCCCATCTCTGTGTGTCTTTTCAACAGCCCCACCAAGTGAAGACTTACTAGAGCTAAGGTTTGAAAATGTAGCCTGATCAGCCTAGAAGATCACAGACCCCAGAACATGCATCATTTCCCTCAGCAATTGCTCAAAATTAGCCTCCTGAAGACTGACAGCTTTTTTTTTTAAATGGAACAATACTGCCTGTGCCAAATTGGTGGCAGTAAGTGGGAGGATAACTTATTAACTGTCCTGACAGGCACCTTCTATCTGTAAGCAGAGCTCTGGTTTGTTTTACCATATAACTAACTCATTTCTTCTGTATGTAATAAGCCTTAACAACTTACTTGCTAGCTATATTTAACACATGCCCTAGCTTGTTTTCTATAACTGTGATAGAACACTCTGACTAAAGCCAACTTGGGGAGGAAAGGGTTTATTGCATCTTACTCTTCCAAGTGACAGTACATCCCTGAGGGAAGCCAAGAGAGAAATGTAAGAAGGGCAGGAACCTAGAGGTAGGAACTGAAGCATGTACCATGGAGGAATGCTGCTTACTGGGTAGCTAGTTCACTGGCTTGTGCTCCATCTGTTTTCCTATGCAACTCAGGAACACCTGTCCAGGTGTGGCACAACCAACAGTAGGCTGAGCTCTCCTCACATCACTCAACAATCAAGAAAATGCCTCACAGACATAGCCACAAACCAGTCAATAGAGATAATTCCGCAAATGAGTTTCCCTCTTCCCAGGTATATCAGTTTGGTAGCTGAAGCTATCCAGCACAACATATCTTGTGAATTCTCTTGTGTAGAAGCTACCTGCTTCCTCAGTACCTATGCTTTACATGGCCTGTTTTATTTATGTCTCATAAGCACTGCTTGCTTACTATCCATATTTAGCACTTCCTATGAGTTTCTTTCATTGTATGTGCTTGCATATCTCCTAAAGAACAAAAATAGGGATAAAAACACTCCAAACAAATGAATAAACATAAAACAATGGTGATATATGAATAATTTTAACTTTGAGATTTGGAATGGGACAACGGCACTTGTCATGCCAACATTAGATGGAAATTGAGTCACTGTGATAAAGCAAGAGAAAGAAAATTGGCTGCAAATTAACAAACAAAACTTTTAAATTCTGCAGTGGACATATACATAGAAAGTACAAAGGCCCTATAGAAAAGCATTAGAATTAATAAATTGATTTAGTTGTAATGGCCCCAAATGGAGTCCCCCAAATTGTAATAGCCAAAGTAACTTCATTTTGTATAAAGCAGCTACTTTAAACTTCAAAATCTAGAAAAGCAGCCAGCTTCAATGTTAGTTGCTTCCCCTTAGAAGAGTGCTTTCCTTGGAATAGCTGACCTTGGTCGCCTCCCAGACACTGCAGCTGTGCTTGTTGCCTAGCCAAGAAACCTAAATAACAAAGTGCCTTACTGTCAAGGTCTCTATATATATTTGTTAAAAGAAGGACTAACACAAGCTTGTTCTGGCTTCTGTAGTTTCTTTATCTGCCAACTTCGGCCATCCTGACCATACTCAGGACCACTTGGCATTGCTCATGTGTGATGAAATTCCTACGGTATTTGTGGTTTTTGCCTTTATAAGCTAGTTTCAACCTCCTGTTGGGGCCATGGGTCCTGAATCTGACTTACAGGCCATGGACGGCTATATCCCTAATAAATTTGACCAATTAAAATTTGAATTAGGTGTGGTGGTCTTCTTCCTAGTGGTTTCAAACTCCTTAACAAGCAAGATTGCTAAGTATAAACATAAACCTATGCTTACAGGTAAAGGAGTGGTTGTATGTATGAGTCATAACCAGAACAAATAAAAATGCTGTCAGTTCAGTGTGAGGGAACAGAGAAAAATGCACGATGGGGACATTCAAGGGAAACCCTTGAACAGAGTTGAAATGTGAATTGGATGGGTTCTTATTGTGAAACATATGGAGGAATCACTTTGAGTCTATTATCAACAGTAAGAGAAAGATGCAGAACAAAGAAAAGCCACAAAACTGAAAAAGGAAGAATCTATAAATATCTGATTATATAAAGTAAGGATTTGATGACAACTGGAAGTTATGACATGAAAAGAACAGAGATAAGATCCTTAGAACAAGGAGGGAAGGCAGAGTACACTCTGAAAGGTAAGCAAAGTTGGGGGAAGTGGAGATGCCCTGCTACTGAAGGAATTTGCCTTTAGTATAGGAACCGCCAGAAGCTGCCATCCTTTTGAAGGACTATATCAGGGTAAAGGACTCAGTTGTCTCACAGACTGGGTTTCTTAAATGGTAAACATAGGTTTGGAGACTGGAAAGTCTAAGTTCAGGCAACGGGAGATTCTACGTCTGGTGATACCCATAGATGGCGTCTTTTTGTATTTGTATGCGGCGTAGAGAACAAGTTTCAGGTTTTTTTCCTCTTACAAAACATGAGTTTTTGTAAGTGTTCCACAATCATAACCAAACCTAATTCATGTTACTACAGAAAACCCCAAATCCTGATGCCATCTGATTGGTGCTAGGTTTCAATGTACAAATTCAGGAGGTACACAAACATGCCATCTGCAACAGTAGGCAAGTATTTTCTTGACATATTTTGATTTTCTGAATACATTTCATAATTTTGAATAGTAATTTAAGGTAAATTAATATTAGGCAAGTGCTATGAGATATAATCTCACTCCAAGTAGAATGGCTATTATTAAACAAAAAAATAAGAATATTGATAAGAATGAATAAAAATACAAACTGTTATATGCTGTTAGTTCAAATACAAATTAGTCTACCCAACATGAAAGGTCTCAAAAACTTAAGTAGAACTACCATAGGACCCAGATATCCCACTGCTAGGTAGTAATACAAATGAAATTAAATAAGTATATCAAAGAAATACCTGTACTACTGTGTTCACTGCAGCACTGTTCACAATAGCAAGTAGGTGCTTATCAATGGATAAATGGATAGGCAAAATATGTTATGCTATTATATTGATAATAATAAATGAATGAAGTAAAATACGTGAATTATAAACCATGGTTTGTGTAAAATGTTGAATACTGTGGACAGTCTAATTCTAGGTTCTTTTTTGTCCCAACTTGGTATATAAATTATGATGTTTTATGTAAAAATTATATACATATATATATTTGGCAAATATTAAGAAAAATTGTGAGAAATGAATACAAAATTTGAAGAAAAATTACACAGGACTACAAAGTACATTTTATTTATTAATGAAAAGTAACGATATTCAAAGAGACCAGAGATAGAGTCAAGAAGATGGCTCAATGATAAAAAAGTACAAACCGCACAAGCCTGACTGTTACTGGGGAATCCAATGTTCCCTTTAGAATTCTTAGTCTCATTAATAAAAAAAATTTAATGACTGAAAAAGAATC
Source organism: Nannospalax galili (assembly GCF_000622305.1). Lineage (NCBI taxonomy): Eukaryota > Metazoa > Chordata > Mammalia > Rodentia > Spalacidae > Nannospalax > Nannospalax galili. The sequence continues at coordinate 369,614 of NW_008350357.1, forward strand.
TCAAGGAGTTTGAGAGAAAAAAAAATAGGATAGTCAAATGCTAAGTTTTGGCAGCTGCCAAGAGGGGGGAGATGAAGAAGAGGAACAGAGAACCATGCCTTTTAGACTTAGGGTCCAAGAAAATCAGCATGTTCAGTAGTGGTGACTGCAAGCAACAGCATGATGGAAGATGAGGGGACTGCAGAGAAAGAGTAAGGAAAATTAGAGTTTGAGAGAAAGCATGATCACTCCAATGAAAGGGGGAAACATGCTTATTGCCAGGCCTTGGATCTGAGTCTGGAGAATGCCCAATTCTAGGCTTTTATGTCCTAGGACAAAGTATTGTACCAGAAACCAATGGTTAGAAATAGAAATAGAGATACTTTTTTGAGAAAGAGAAAGTCCTCCCAAGAGTAGGAGTAGGATGCTTAGCTCAGAGAAAAGGCCAAAAAAGTACTTGGCAAGGAGGAGTATAGGATAGTAGTCCCCTTCTATGTTTTTGTACATTATGGGAATTCCTTCCACATGATGTGTTCACTGCATGAAGTTTATGTAAGGAAGAGCTTCCAGTCTTTCTCTCCAAACTTTCCTGATCATGTTTCATTTTTGGTTGAAGACCACGTGGGCTCCACTCTTTCTCTGCCAACTGGCTTCGTTCAACGTTGGTCCCTACTCTACAGCCACAGCTCCTTCCTGAGAGCTGTATTCCCCTAAATCTTAGGAAAGAGAGGCATGATGACCAGTCAATCTGCTGTAAGTACTTCCATGATGATGGAAGATATAGGTCCTGCCTTATAAGCACCACAGCATTCTCTATTTTAACTAACATTTGGAGAGAAGGCTTTATATTTTTTATAGTAGGAGTTGGCTGGAATTCCTGTGTTATAGTTTATTTTGAAATTATTAAATAGCTTAGAAGACACAAATTTTATAAGATTGAAGCACAATGGTCAAGAAGCTGTAACATGATTTTGTCAATTGATGATCCCAGAAAATGTGAGAGCCAGGAAAGTCGTGGTTATATTTGTCCCAGTTAAGCCATCTTTTATAGCTTGCTCTAAGGAGCATGGCACCTTGAATAATTAAAGAAGCATACTGATAATTAGAGATTATAAATGTGGTAAGACAGAGCACCAGGGAGATCTGAGAACTTCATCATTCAATTTTAAAAAGCTATGCTGGCAATTCACACAATAAGTATTTTTTTCTTGTTTAGAAATTCAATCTCCACCTTTTCATATATGGATCTTGGTGATTTTGTATTTGTTTGTATATTGCTTGGTTAGATTTTAGATTATTGTATATATAACTCGACAAAGTATGCTACAATGCATTCTTTAATATATTGTTCACCCACATCTCATATACTCCCCATCTTATCCCTCCATCTTTTCCTCTTCCTATCATCCATATCCACTTGTGAAAGCTAACTCCAATTGTCAACTTGATATAACATAGAATCACCAGTGAAGTGATTTAATTGTGTAGACCAAGTTGGCATGTGAGTGTGTCTTTGGGGGATTATCATGATTACTTTAATGGAGGTGGGAAGACCTGCCCATTGTGGATGACATCATTCCCTCAGCAGTGGATCCTGAACTGTATAAGAGTGGAGAAAGTGAGCTGAACACACACATACACGCATGCATGCATTCTGTATTTGAACTTGAATGTGGATGTAACTAGCTGTTTCAACATCCCACCACCTGGACTTCCCAGCTAAGATAGACTATAAGTTAGAATTTTGAGCTAAAATAAACTCTTTCTGCAATAAATTTCTTTTGTCGAGGTATTTTGTCACACCAACAGAAACAAAATGAGGATTCCCTGCCCCTTCTACTTCTTAAATGTAATCTTCCATGGTTTTACCAGTCTCTAAAATTTGTGGACCCTAACAGTATCCCAACACTCCCCATCCAGCTACTTTACACACCTTGTATTTTTTAATTTTCAGAGTGCACAGAATATTTGTCCTCCTCCTTTGCCACTCTATTTCTTTCCCAACCCAATATTTTTGTAAATATTTTATTGAATATTTGTGTATTTCTTATAGAACATCTTAATCATCTTTATACCCCCTTCCCCACTGGCACCCTCCAATAGCCCTCCCACCCCCCACCCCCACACACCGGAATTCATGCATTCTGTCATTTGTATCAAGGCACATTGAATCAAGTCACTGTCCCTAGATATTCCTCAGTGCAAGTTCATCCACTGAGGTCTAATAAGCCTATCTAGAGTCCCTCCATTTTAGATCAGCTCTTTCTCACCCAGAAGTAATCAATTGCCAATATTGGGGCCTGCTTCCCATTTCCACAGTTCTGTGCTGGGATTTTGTCTGCTTGAGTTTGCATGGGTCATGTGCATGCTGACACCATTGCTGTAGGTGCATATGTGCAATTAGGTTCCTGTAGGTTTCAGGAGCAGGCAGGACTCTATTTCCATATGGTCATGCACCTCGTCCCTGGCTCTTACAATCTTTCCAAGCCCTCTTCTGAAATTGTCCCTGAGCCCTGGGTGAGTGGAATAAAATATAGGAGTCCTGACCAAGGCTCCATACTCTACAGACTCTTATTCTCTACCCTTTGACCATTTGTGCCTTTTCTGTTCCTGGCCCTCTGTTGCATGAGGTAGGTTCATTGATAGATGAATTAGTGTTCCCTTTGCTCCTTGTTCTATGTTCTATGAGCCTTAGGTGTAGAAGTTGCATTGTAGGTGTGCCACTTAGGTTTAGGGAATTCACAGACAACCTAATCTTACTAAAACCCTACAGTACATTATATTTTATCACTATCAGAGTGAAAGGATAGACAAAGGTATTCTAAGGAAATGGATCTAGGAAACAAGCAGATGTCATTACTCTAATATATAACAAAATAGACCTCAAATCAAGACTAGTGAAAAAAAGAAAGGGTCTCTTCAGATTGATTATGGGGAAAATTCATGATGAGAACATTAGGATTCTAAAGATAAAAAAACTGAATACAGGTCCATCCAACTTCATTAGGAAGATAGTACTAGATGGAAAGTCACTTTAACACAGTAGTAGTAGAATACCCCACTCTCACCAATCGACAGCAACAATAACAACAAAAGAAATATCTGAGATAAAGTACATCCTAGATCAAAAGAACTAACAGTCATCTATAAAACGCTCTATTCAAACACTTTCAGAATACACGTTTTTCTCAGCAGCACATGGAACTTTCTCTAAAAGAGGACATATAATGTGACACAAAGTAAGGATTACCAAACATAGGAAAATCTAATGATTCCTTATAGTCTATCTGCCTTTCACAATGGAATAAGATTATAAATCAACAGTAAGAGAAAGTGGTGGTGCCACATACAATAGAAACTGTCTCTTCGAGTCATTTAACCAAAAGGGAGCCTGATACTGTTTATGCAGAGTTCCGACTTCTCTCAGAGTTTTTCTGTCCTCCTCAACAAGGGGCTTCTTATGATCTTTATTGAACAACACATCAGTTGGGGTATGGGGAAAAATGAGGAACTTTGTCTCCAAAAATCTTTAACCACAGTTTACAAAGAAAGTAGTTTTTTTTTTCTGAACCTACTGACTCAGAACATAATAGAAAGCCACAAAGAGATGCCATCAACTTATGCCCTCATATAGCTTTCAATATTTGTGTAGGACATGTTTTCAAAATCATTGCTGCTTTCAGACATGGTCTCATCAGCTGTGGCCACATCTCATGCATGCATACATTGTTCTGAGCCAGGGACATAATAGAGTCACAATAAGGAGCATTGTACAATATTAAAGCTATGCAATGACATTATCTTGTAAGTGTTGATTACACCAAGAGTTCAAAGCATAGGAAGATTGATTACATGGTTTTTTCTTTTTTTTATTCATGTATTTATTTTTTGACATTTTTAATTGAATTTTTGGTGATTTTTATACATATAGTTGGTGGTATTTAGATCTGCTCCCCTCTTTTCACCCCCCCACCACTGTTCCCTACCCATTTTAATATATGCATATGTATATATATAT